>NC_091951.1:10946919-11246919 GCF_031021105.1 Erythrolamprus reginae | reverse complement strand
CAACCATTTGTCTGAAATTATATATATTACATAAGTGCACTGGCGTGCCTTTCATCCCGTCCAATTGTCTTTCCTTTCTATCACTTATCATATATATTTTCTTTCTTTCATATATCCTCTCCTCTAAGTTCACTTTACATATTACTACGTCTATTTTTCTTCCTAGGTATTTGTGTATTCGACAAATGAATAAATAAATAAATAAAATAAATAAATAAACAGTGTAGGGTTTCCAGCTTAAACAACTCGTTGGACTGGAAGACCTCCAAGGTCCCTTCCACTTCTTGTTATTGTTACTTTTATTATTCTTTAAAATTCCTATGCTCACCACTCCTCTCAGTTTATTAGTAAAGTTCTAAGACTAAAACTATAAAGAGTTTTTTTCTCCAAAATATGTTGGGAAGCTAAAGTAGTATGAAATAATTGCCTTGGCAACTACTCAAAAAAAAGAGGTTGTCTTTCTGGAGCTGATCTCCCTCCTATTCTTGACAGCAGATAACAAAGGGGAATGAGAAGATTTATTTAGATAAGACTTAACAAAAATGTATACAAGCAGTATTTTCTAGGAATGAACAGAACACTGCAAGTTGAAATCTTTTCTAAATTTGATTAATGCATGTACATTCTATTTTATCTGGTTGTTTTACGTATATTAAATAAGAAGGGAAAGGAAGCCATTAATTGTCTAGTTGGAAATGTTATGAGATGGCAATGGGATAAAGTCAGGAAACTGAAAGGTTTAATTGCTATTTTACACTTAGACACCATACAATATATAGTCCTGTCTTATAATTGTTTCTCCACATTACATGCATTTATGTGTGGTCTCCATTCTGTGTGGATCCTTTCATGAAAATTTCGTTGTCCACTTTGAGCAAAGGTTTTTCTATATTCTGTATCCCCATGTACCCCCACCCCCATGAATTCTTTCAAGATTAATAAGTTAATTTTTGAGTAAATTGCTTTCTGCATTCAATGCACTTGAATGGTTTCCTCCAGTATGTGTCCTTTTATGACAAATAAGATTCCCGGTTTAAGCTTTTTCCACATACCATCAATTTTCCCCTTGTGTGCATCCTTTCATGATGGATAAGCTTTGTGCTCTGATAAATGTTTTTTATCCAAGCATTTATACTGTCTCTGCCCTGTGGATTTTCTCATGCAATTTAAGGGATCCTTTCTGAGCAAAACCCTTTCCACATTCTGAACATTGAAATGGTTTCTCTCCTGTATGGATTCTTTCATGATTAATGAGAGTACTTTTCTGAGTAAACGCTCTTCCACAATGTATGCAGTTATATGGTCTCTCCCCAGTGTGGGTTCTCTTATGACAAATAAGTGCTGAATTCCGATAAAAGCTTTTTCCACACTCTGTGCATTTATATGGCCTGTCTCCAGTATGGGTTCTTTTATGACGCATAAGTTCCGAGTTCTGGCAAAAGGTTTTTCCACACTCTATGCATTTATACGGTCTTTCAGCCACGTGCATCTTTAGGTGGAAAGTTAAGTGCCATTCGTCCATAAAGCTCTTTTCACACTCCAGGCATTTATATTGTCCTTCTTCTGTGTCAACCCTTTCAGGGAAGGTAATATCACTACTCTCAGTGAATCTTTTTCCAAACTCCAAACAACCATCTGTTTTTTCATTTGTATGGATCAACTGATGATAAATCAGATTACGCCTTGTACGAAAGTCGCTTCCACACTTTGTGCATTTATATGGCTTCTCCCCTGTGTGGGTTCTTTCATGATCCGTAAGAGATTGTTTTTGAATGAAGGACTTTCCACATTCCATGCATTTATAAGGTCTCTCCCCAGTATGGGTCCTTTTATGACTAATAATTTCTCCCTTCCAAAAAAAGCTTTTTTCACACTCGGTGCATTTATAAGGTATCTCCCCAGTGTGGGTCCTCTGATGGCGAGTCAGATTAGTGTTTGTGGTAAAGGCTTTTCCACACTCTATGCATTTGTATGGACTCTCACCAATGAGTATCTTCTGATTGCAATGATTACATTTTCTACTGAAGTTCTTTCCACACTTCATGCATATCTTCATCTTTTTCTTTAGACTTAAATCCTTATCATAGTTTACAAAACTTTGTGATTTATGTTTACTATCCTGTATTTTAGGTAAAGTAAACGAGAAAGGGTGGCTCTTTGAAAACACTGCCCTTTGCACTTTAAATATCCTTCCATTCGCCACTGTATCACCATCAACTGGTTGGGGAAAAAAACAAGAAATTCTCATTAGAATTTAAAAGGGGGAGGGGTATTTCCCAGTCAAAAATATGCCTATCTAAGTATCAGGTTTGGTATTACCAATTTATCAAAGTAATAATAATAATAATAATAATAATAATAATAATAATAATAATAATTATTATTATTATTATTATTAATTAGATTTGTATGCCGCCCCTCTCCGGAGATGTTTGGTTGATATCAATGATACTCTTAATGATATCCAAGAGATTTTTCAGTCCTCAACCATATTAAGGCTTTGTGTTCTTAGATCACTTTGGTCAGACATTTCTATCTAAGGCCTTTCATAATGCTATAATGAACATTTCTGCCCCCAGTTTCTAGAAGGGTGGCTGTGATGAGAACTTTAGACAAAATTGCCCATGAAGCGGTCAGCCGCTTTATGATATGGAGGTCCCGACAGTTAAACGGAACCAAACAGACGTGTATGGGACTTTTGCACATGTGGGTTTTCAGTGATATTAACTACATACTACACATTGTGATCCAGCTTTTCCTGAGATTAGGAAAGATTTTACAGGTGATAGTCATTAGAGCTTTCACCACCATATACTTAATTTCCACTTAAAACATATTTCCTAATAAATAGAATCCAGAGCAAAGAGGATCCTTACCCAGAGTGGCCATACTCATAGCAACTTCCTGCATGACTTCCCTGCACAAAGCCTTCTGGCTAGAATCCAGCAGAGCCCACTCCTCCTCTGTGAAGTTCACAGCCACATCCTCAAAGGGATCAGAAGCCTAGAAACAAACAAACAAAATTCCCAGATGACAGTCCACTGTTATATTTTCTTTAATTCCACAAACGAAAAGAAAACTTTGCAGGAGCTTCTAGCAAAGATACATACACCCTGAGGATGCATATAGTCCTTAATAGTGGGAAGAAGTGCTGAAATCCATTTTTTTTACTGCTGGTTCTGTGGGTGTGGCTTGGCCCGCTTGGCAGGATACTACAAAATTTCCATTCCCTCCCCACTCTTGGCAGGGGAAGGGTATTTCAAAATCTTCATTCCCACCCCACTTTGGGGCCAACCAGAGGTGGTATTTGCCAGTTCTCTGAAGTACTTAAATTTTCCGCTACCGGTTATCCTGACTACACAAAATTTCCACTACCGGTTCTTCAGAATCTTTCACAACCTACTAGATTTCACCCCTGCTGAGAAGCCTCCTCCTCCCGGCTGCCTTTTTAAAGACACAAAATATAGCTTAAATGCATCCAAGTTGTAGAATGGCAATGCTCAGGGACCCCGTCCCCTGGCCTGGAAGAATTCACCAAAAAGATTTTGCTCAGAGATATCCCCTGGGTTTATCTCTCTGTGCCAGTGAAACACAAATTTGTTAGAAAACAGGATATACCTATTAAGAATTTTTAATCTGTCCTATTTCAAAATGTTGTACATTATCCTGAAAAATATCACATCACTGGTGATGGGATGGGATAGGATAAAAGAGTTGGAAGGGACGTTGGAGATGTTCTAGTCCAACTATCTGCTTAGGTAGGAAACCCTATACCTGTGATGGCGAACCTATGGCATGAGGAGCCATATCGGAGGACACACATGCGTGTGCTGGACAGTTGATTCTCAGCCTTAAGGAAGGCTGTTTTGCCCTCTGGACCCTTTAGGAAAGCTTCTGGTTTGCCTGTTGGGCTGTTTTTTCGCACTCCAGGGCTTCAGGAAGCTTCCCTGAACCTTCTAGAGTTTAAAAAACAGCACAATGGGCAAACTGGAAATCTGTTTTTCTGAAGTTCTGTTTTCCCATTTTTTCACCATCCAAGTTGAGGCCTTTGGGTATGTGCAGGGATGAAGGGAGGCTTGTGGGGAGGGAAGGGAAGGGGTGTGGGGACGTCACGCATGCTAGCACAGCCACACACACCCTTTTTGAACGCAAATCCAAAAATGTTTGCCATCACCGCCATTTCAGACAAATTTATTCATTTATTTATTTGATTTTTATGCCGCCCCTCTCCAAGGACTCAGGACGGCTTAAAACATAAGAAAACAATATACAATATAAATATCTAAAATCCAATTAATTTAACGAATTACTCTTAAAACCCTAATAACATTTAAAAATCACTCATTCCCATTTGAAAAACAGACATATTTTACACTTGTCGGCCAGGGGGCTAGAGTCTAATGGCCCCAGGCCTGATGGCATAGATGATTCTTCAGAGTCCTACAGAACGCGAAGAGGGTGAGGGCAGTATGAATCTCTGGGGGGAGCTGATTCCTGAGGGCCGGGGTCCCCACAGAGAACGCCCTTCCCCTAGGTCCCGCCAAGCGACATTGTCTAGTTGCTGAGACCTGGTTATGGATGACTCAGTACAACCTAACCGATCACTGGGACTTATGCGGCAAAAGGCAGTCCCGCAACTAATCTGGTCCAATGCCATATAGGACTTTATAGGTCATAACCAACACTTTGAATTGTGTCCAGAAATCAATCACCAGGTAAAGCACCAAATGGTTATCTTCTGAAAAACTCCAGTGTTGGGCATTTATAACTTCTGGAGCAAGCTGTTCCACTGATTAATTGTTCTAATTGTCAAGAAAGTTCTCCTTAATTCCATGTTGCTTCTCTCATTCATTAGTTTCCATCCACTGCTTCTTGACCTGCTCTCAGGTGCTTTAGAGAATAGCTTGCCTTCCTCTTCTTTGTGGCACCCCCTGATATTGGAACACTGTTATCATGTCACCCCTAGTCCTTTCTTTTAATCAAGCTAGGCATACTCAATTTGAGCAACCATTTTTATGTTTAAGCCTCTAGTCCTCTAATCATCTTTATTGCATTTCTCTGCACTCAACTTTGTTGGTAGAGTCTCAACATCCTTTTTACATTGTGGCTACCAAAACTAGATGCAGTACTCGAAAGCATTATTAATGGTATTAACTTCACATGATCTTGTTTCTATCCATCTGTTTATCAGCCTGGAACTGTGTTGGCTTTTTTGGCACCTGAAGGACACTGCAGCTGCCAAAATACCAATTTTTGTTCAATTGGTATTTTTTCGCTTTACGGCTTTAATTTTTTAACACCAGATTCAAAGTCACATAAACTTGGTGTTCTCAAGGAAGCTCATGTATGAAGATTTTTAAACTTTTCAAAAGAAATCTATACTAACCTGGCAAGGTGGTCCCAGTTGGATCCTCCTGAAAGGAAGCTCTTCAGAATAATTGGATGGCTCTCCCCTTCCCTGGAGCTCTGCTGAAATCTCAATGAATGGCTCCTGCAGTTTTTAAAAGAAAGCCTGATTTATGATCCATTTTCAAATGAATTTAACCATTTTAGTTCTCTGGACTTAGGTTTTTCCTCTTCATGCAAATTTTTCCTATTCAAATCAAAACAAGAGAACTTGCTGCTCTGTGGGTTGCTGTTATTTCTGCATAAACCCCTGCCACTTTTGTGAGTTGCTTCTTTTTTATTTCCCATATTCCTTCGGAACAGGAGGTGCTTACTTATCTCTCTCCTTTACTTGATTATTTTGGCCTTTCCTTCTTTCTGAATGTATTTAGGTCTGTTCCATCTGTGAGACCACCAATCTGGAAGTTTAGAAATATATTTGGAATGTACACTGAAGTGCTTTTGAGGGTAAAACGCACTCTGTGAAACACTGGAACACTAATGAAAACAATTTGGATACTTCTAAATACAGATTTGGTCACAATGCAATATATATATGAATGGTTTTCTGCCTGAACAAGTGAATTAGACAAGAAGATAGCCCCCCACCCCAGTCCATTCCAGCTCTAGATTGAAGAATCCAGGAAATATAAGACTTATTTTAAGTATCTAATAATCATACAATCTTTCAGTTTACATCAGTTGGGAAAAGCATGTAGGCTTGGGATCTGCATCTCTACTAATTTTACTGAAACTAAGCAATGCAAAAAATGGATAACTATATTCATTTATGATTTTGTAAAGTATTTTACTGAATACTACTGCTTTCTAGAATGATAATATGGACTACATCTAAAAATCTTGAGGACAACCGTTTCTGTGTTCATAACATCAAACACAGATTTTGAAATATGTAATCTAAGTACTATTTGGTCCATAAGACCACATTAATAAAATCTGGAATTCTAGGATTGGGTTTTATGACATTTCTCACTTTCCACTTCCACAAGACAATTGACATCTCTTCTGCATTATGGCTGTCCGGTTCATAACAAACTGCGGGAAAATACAATGGGCAAATACCATCCCACAAAGTTATTCCCACCTACTATTACACCAGCTGGTTGTCTGATGTTTTTTGCTTGAGATTATCTGTAAGGAAGAGACAGAAGAAGGTAGAAGAGGATGGAAGTCCCTCACCTGCTGCCCCTTTCCGTGCTCCGGGGCGCCTGCGGGGCCGAGCAGGCAGCCTTCGGCCAGGGCCACCGCCTGGGCGCAGCTCTCCGCCCCGCACTCCCTCAGCCACCCCGACAGCTCCGGGGGCAGCCGGGCCAGCAGCTGCTGCAACACCACCAAGTCCATCATCTCCGCTTTGCTGCTCAGTTCGGGCCGCAGCCATGCCCGGCACAGCCGGTATAGGCGGCTGCAAAGCGCCCGGGGCCCCTCGGCCTCCAGGGAGCCGCAGCTGCGGAAGCGCCAGCGCTCAGCCTGAGAAATGCGGAGCTCCTCGGGGAGGCCGCCGCTTCCCTCACCAGACTCTCCGTCGCTCCCCGCCTGAGGAGCCGCTGCTGCTCCCTTCCCCGGTGACTCTCGGGCCTCCATTCAGTCTCCCGCTTCAACGCAGGCCGAACCAGGTGAAACTTCCTCCGAGGCCGCGTTCGGTTACGATGGATCCGGCCCCGCCCCTTTTCCGTTTTCAGGGGGAGGAAAAACGCGGGCTCCGCTCCCTCAGGGTTTCTGAGGCTGAGAAGAGAAGCTGCAAGTCCTTCCCGCCCTCGGCCGGCCTCTCACAGGCTCGGTGAAACAGGATTGCTTCCTAGAGAGGCACAACGCTATAATCCCTCATGCTTTATTGCTCTTGACTAGAGTGCCTCATAAAGCAACTACCGCCTCTCCTGCCTTCCGTTCAACCTCCGGGTCTGGCAAAGGTCTTCTGCGCATGCCCTGCTCCTTGTGGACGCTCAAAAGTCGGCCGAAGTCCTGTTGTGAGGAGCGGGGGGGGATGCGCGGGTGAAGGGAATAGGCTCGGAGGACGGAGGTAGAGCAGGGCTGGAATAGAGCAAAGCTCCTTTGAATGAAATGTACTTGGATTGCTGGTTCTAAGCACCTGGGATTTCTCTTGACCTCCCGCCAGAAGAATTATTTCTATGCTGTCTAATTATGTAGTACGCTATATATTATTAAATAAATACATAATTGCTTGGGGAATTCCTCCAAACCAGGTTGTCTTCTCTGTTGTCTATTCATGTGGTGACTCAAAGAAGGAACCCTCCTTTCAGTTTCTATTTCTCTTGTGGGAAGCCCCACACCCCTGGAAAATGAAATATTTTCTGGAATATTAAATGAGGTAAAATGTTGTATTTCCCCAAAGGAGAGATGAAGAAACATTTTCTTAGAGGCAGAAAGCAGCCCCAGTCTTGATTAACTGCTGTCGATTTTGTGCCCATTAAGAAAAACCTTCCCCTCTATTTTATTTATTTATTTATTTATTTAGTCCAATGCACAATGAGGGTTTTAGTGGGTATATATCTATACTGTATACACATAGTAAAATACATGATGAAGGTTATAGAGGAGATACTCAGTAAAATATATCTAAGAAATAATAGAAAAGATATATTAATAGAACATATCATTTAAAGAATAGAAGAAGAGATATAGGAATAGAAGAAAGGTATAGGAGATATAGGTGAGCAATAGGACAGGGGACGGAAGGCCCTCTAGTGCAGAGGTCCCCAACCTTTTTTGCACCAGGGACCGGCTTTCAGCTAGACCAGTTTTCCATGGCCCGGTGGGGGGGGGGAGCTAGCTGTCAGCGGCGCCGTAAAAGGGGCGATCAAGAGAGGAATGGGTGAATGAATGGACGGAGGGTGGGAAGGAAGGAAGGAAAGAGGGAAGGTACAGGAACAGAAGAAGGGTGCAAAGAAGCAAAGAAAGGTGTGAAAGGGGAGAGTAAGAGAGGAAGGAGTGAAAGAAGGGAATGAGGGAGGAAAGAAGGGAGGAAGGAAAAGGAAAGCAAGAAATGGAGGGAGGAAAGGAAGGGAGGAAAGGAAAGAAGGAAGAAAGAAGGAAAGAGGGAAGGGACAGGAACAGAGGAAGGAAGCAAGGAAACTTATGAAAGGGGAGAGTAAGAGAGGAAGGACTGGAGGGAGGGAGGGAAGAAGGTAGGAAGGAGAAAGAAAAGAAATAGAGGAAGGAAAGGTAAAAGAGAGAAAGAAAAAGAGCAAGAAAGAAAGAAAAAGAAAGAAAGAAAGAAAGAAAGAAAGAAAGAAAGGCAACTTCAAAGAAAGGCTCACTGAGCATCTCTCACTCTCTCTCTCTTTCTATCCCTCTTTCTTTCTTTCTCTTCCTTTCTCTCTCTCCTCTTCCTTTATCTCCTCTTTCTCTCCCCCCTCTCTCCCCCTTTCCCTCTCTCTTTCTCTCTCCCTCTCTTGCTATCTCTCCCCCCTTTCCCTCTCTTTCTCCCTCTCTTTCTCTCTCTCCCCCCCCTCTCTCTCTCTCTCCCCCTCTTTCTCTCTCTTCTTCTCACTTTCTCTCTCTTGTTTTCTTTCTGTCTCTTTTGCTTTCTCTCTCTCTCACTCTTTCTCTCTTGTTTTGTTTCTCACGCTCTTTCTCTCTCTTGTTCTCTCTCTCTTGCTATCTCTTTCTCTCCCCCCTTCTCTCACTCTCTCTTTCTCACTTTCTCTCTATCTTGCTGTCTGTTGCTTTCACTCACTCTCGTTCTCTCTCCGTTCTTCTCAGCGGTGACGCGCGCACGCCCTGCCCGCCTCACATTTGCCGAGAGGACTTTCGCCCCGGGCTCTCAGCAAGGGGGTTTGCATGAGAGGCGGGGCCGGCGGAAGGTGATATTCAATGTCGGGGGCGCACGGGCGGTTTTGCGCGCGCTCCCTATCTCCCTGCTAGCCCACTCGGAATACGTATTCAAAATAAGAAAAGCCTTTGCCGGCGAAGGCTTTTCTTATTTTGAATACAGTATTCCGAGTGGG
Organism: Erythrolamprus reginae; assembly: GCF_031021105.1. Lineage (NCBI taxonomy): Eukaryota > Metazoa > Chordata > Lepidosauria > Squamata > Dipsadidae > Erythrolamprus > Erythrolamprus reginae. Next base: position 11,237,548 of record NC_091951.1, on the reverse strand, counting down.
CTAGCAGGGAGATAGGGAGCGCGCGCAAAACCGCCCGTGCGCCCCCGACATTGAATATCACCTTCCGCCGGCCCCGCCTCTCATGCAGCCCCCTTGCTGAGAGCCCGGGGCGAAAGTCCTCTCGGCAAATGTGAGGCGGGCAGGGCGTGCGTTCCGGGTGCGGGAGGAGCTGCGGTGAAAGGCAGGAGGTGGCAGAGGAGCAGAGGGGGCAAATCGGGCGGGCGGTGGGCAGCGCGGAAAGGCCGAGGGGGCCCTGGCGCCGCGGACCGGCTGAAAACCCCCAACGGCCCGGTCCCGGTCCGCGGACCGGCGGTTGGAGACCCCTGCTCTAGTGCACTTGTACTCGCCCCTTACTGACCTCTTAGGAATCTGGATAGGTCCACCGTAGATAATCTAAGGGTAAAGTATTAGGGGTTTGGGGATGACACTGGAGTCCGGTAATGAGTTCCACGCTTCGACAACTCGGTTACTGAAGTCATATTTTTTACAGTCAAGTTTGTTTTGGTTTTTTTTTTGGTCTTTTAATTACCCTTAATCCCCCAGACCCAGAGTACAGTCTGGGCAACAGAATGGAGCTGAGTGGTTAGTGGCCTGATGCCATTCTGGTCAATAATGCAGTGTTTGCAGCAGATACAGCCTTGGAGTTGCAGGGGGCTTCCGGGCCTCATTACTGCAGCCACTCCCCTTCTGAAGAGGTGCTACTTCTACTGCTGCCGGAGACCCATGGGCTTCCATTCAGTCTCTGGCTTCAGCACAGCCCAAAAGGCTGAAATTAACTCTTATGCTGCCTTTGGTAATGGAAGACCCTTCCCCGCACCCTCTCCCTGCCCCTTTCCCAGTTTTTTGGGGGGGGGGGCAGAAAATGGGGCTCTGCTTCCTCAGGATTTCTGAGCCTCAGAAGAACAGCTGCAAATTTTTCCTGCCAACTCTTCTTGTTCTTATTAAAAATACCCAAACTTGCCTGTCCTCTCAGATGGTGGGTTACTGCATCCTATTGTGGCAAAACTCTGTAACAGTCTTTTACTATTCTTGGATAGAGTGTCTCGTAAGGCAACTAGTGCCTCTGCTGAACTCTACATCCCTGGCTTGTCTTCTGCAAATGCCCTGCTTCTGCTGCCTGAGGAACTTTTGGTGTAGTGTGACATGGGATACGAGGGTGGAGAACTGTAGGTGGTAGAGAAAATGAATGAATGAATAAGCAAGCAAGCAAGTACAGTGGTGCTGGGTGAATGTCCTTCCTGTCAACAATGCAGAGTTTGCAGCCGCTACTTATTGTTCCCAAAGAGAGTACTATATGAAGCGGGAACTCCACCTCTAGGGCACTACACCATTCAACTTCATGTAGAATTGATGGGATTTAATTTGCATTTTCCCATTCAAATTCTAAGGACAGGTGACTTTTAGGACATAATAGGATTAATTCACCACATTAATAATAATAATAATAATAATAATAATAATAATAATAATAACAACAACAACGAGTTGGAAGGGACCTTGGAGGTCTTCTAGTCTAATCCCCTGCTTAGGCAGAAAACCCTACACTACTTCAGAGGGTTATCCAACATCTTAAAAACTTTCAGTGTTGAAGCATTCACAACTTCTGGAAGCAAGCTGTTTCACTGATTAATTGTTCCAATTGTCAGGAAATTTCTCCTTAGTTCTAAGTTGCTTCTCTTCTTGTTCAGCTTCCGCCCATTGCTTCTTGTTCTACACTCAGGTGCTTTGGTGAATGGGTTGACTCCTTTGTGGCAACCCCTGAGATATTGGAACACTTCATACGTTTTAGTCTCTAATCCCCTAATCATCTTTTCTGCACTTTTTCCTAGAGTCTCAACATCCTTTTTGCATTGTGGTCACCATAACTGAATGCAGTATTTCAAGTGTGGCCTTACCAAACTCTTATAATGTGGTATTAACACTTCGCGTGATCTTGATTCTATCCCTCTCTTAATGCAGCCTAGAACTGTGTTGGCTTTTGGGGCAGCTGCTATACACTGCTGGCTCATATTTAAGTGGTTGTCTACTAGGACTCCAAGATCCCTCTCAGAGTTACTCCTGTTGAGCAATGTACCACATACACTGTACCTATGTGGGGGTTTTTTCTTGCCTAAATGTAGAACCTTATTTATTATTAGATTTGTATGCCGCCCCTCTCCGTAGACTCGAGGCTTACTTTTTTCACCATTGAATTTCATTTTGTTAGTTAGTGCCCATTATTCAAGTTTGTCAAGATCCTTCTGTATTTTCACCTATCTTATGGAGTGTTGGCTATTCCTGCCAGTTTGGTGTCTTCTGCAAATTTGATACATTCTCCATCTATCCTCTCGTCCAAATCGTTGCTGAAGATGTTGAAGTGTACTGGGCCTAAAACAGAGCCTTGGGGTACTCCACTGCACACATCCTTCCATGTAGATATAGCTCCATTGAGTACTACATGTTGAGTGCCATTAATTAGCCAGTTTTGAATCCATCTGATGATGTTGCTGTCCATCCCACATTTTTCTACTTTATTTAGTAGTAGGTTATGGTCTACTTTGTCAAAAGCCTTAGTGAAGGTCCAAGTAAACCACATGAACAGCATTCCCCTGGTCCACTAATTTTGTCACTTTGTCAAATAATGCTATAAGATTAGTCTGACATGATCTGTTTTTGACAAACCTATGTTGGCTTTTGGTTATTACTTTGTTTGCTTCTAGGTGTTTCTTGATTCATTGCTTGGTTATCTTTTCTAAAATCTTCCCTGGTATTAAGATGAGAACTATATCAGCTCTTTTCCAGTCCCCTGGCAATTCCCCGGTGCTCCAAGATCTTTGAAAAATATATTTCAGTCGTTCTGAGATCTCATCTGCCAGAACCTTGGGGTGTAATCCATCTGGTCCTGGTGATTTGAATTAATCTAGGGTGGACAGGTGTTCCCTGACCATTTTTTCTTTCCTATTTTAACTTGTGTTGTTCCCTATTTTAACTTGTATTAAATGGACAATATTCCTAGCTGCTTATTCTTTTAGACAGATCCAATAGCCATGCAAAGCACTGGGGCACGGTGATGTCCTGAGCCAGTGCCTGCTACTGGACGGTGGATGATCTCATTCCAAGTGTCCCAGTACTTTTGATTGCCTGGACGCAGTGAGGCCTGATCAAATTGACCAATATTGCTACTCAATCAGCTAAAACACCTGTATTTTGCACCATTTTGAACTGGGTATAGAGGGTGTGCCATAAGAAACATATAGGAACGTACTACCATTTATGGTGGACTGTCCAAACGCAAAAAGGTTTTGGACCAAAATTAAAAATGGTCTGGAGCAAATTACCTCCAAACAGATCCCACTTAAACCGGAATTATTTTTACTTGGCATATTTAAATGAAAACTAACCAAAGAAGATAAATACCTAATCTTGCATATATTAACAGCAGCCAGATTAACATACACACAAAATTGGAAACTAGATACAACTCCATCAACACTAAATTTGATCAATAAGATTCTTGAAACTACAGAAACAAATAGGATGAACCAAGAGCTTCAAGACAAGGATGAGACAGAATTTTACTCATCATGGAAGAGGTGGTATGATTGGTTAAAACAAAAAACCCCCAAACCCTTAAAATTATGAAATAGTTGAAATGCAAATCTCAATCCTAAAATGATTGATAATTACAATAAATTGATATACTATTCAACTTGATTTGGAGGAAAGATGAATGGATATATGCACAAGTAATCTTACAAATCCTACAACGTGAAAAGAATAAATCATTGTTAAAACCAATATCGCTCAGTTTAAAGATAGATCTAATCTAATGAAAGGAGTCTGTAGAATTACAAGAGTTTATTAGTAAAGTTCTAAGTCTAAGTGTATGAAGAGTTTTTTCCTTCAAAATATGTTGGGAAGCTAAATTAATATGGAATAATTGTCTTGGCATCTATTCAAAAAAGAGGTTATCTTTCTGGAGCTGATCTTCTTCCTATTCTTGTCAGGAGATAACAAAGTGAAATGAAAAGACTTATTTGGCTAAGACTTAACAGGAAAGAAAAGAATACAAGCGGTATTTTCTGGGAATTAACAGAATTTATATAATGTTTTATATAGTGGTTTTTAGGTATACAGTTCCCTCGATTTTTGCGGGTTCAAACTTCGCAAATAGCCTATACCACGGTTTTTCAAAAAATATTAATTAAAAAATACTTTGCGGGGTTTTTTTCTACACCACGTTTTTTCCCGCCCAATGACGTCATACATCATTGCCAAACTAATAATTTTTGCAAATAAATAACAAAAAACAAAAATTATTGTCAATAAATAATTATGTTTATAAATATCAGGATTACCAAGTGTCTTATTCAATGGCGAATACCAGTAATAATGGTGAGTAAATAGTTGTTAAGGGAATGGGAAATGGTAATTTAGGGGTTTAAAGTGTTAAGGGATGGCTTGTGATACTGTCCATAGCCAAAAATGGTGTATTTACTTCTGCATCTCTACTTCACGGAAATTCGACTTTCGCGGGCGGTCTCAGAACGCATCCCCCGTGAAAATCGAGGGAACATTGTATTAAAAGGGAAGTCAAGAAAGCCATTACTCCTCTAGTTGGAAATGATAATGAGATGGCAATGGACTAAAGTCAGGAAACTGAAGGCTTTAATTCCCTGGTTCCCAACATGGGGCCTATGCCCCACAGTGGAGACAATTTAATATTTAATAGGGGCAATTGGAACCTTGTTTAAACCAAGATAATGGCCTTTTAAGCTTTCTCCACATGAGAAGGAGTTCACTTTTTGAATAGCAATAATTGTATGTCATGAAGGGGGAGGGAGGCATCAGGATTTTAGAGATGTTTACGTGGGGCATGGGCAAAAAAGGTTGGGAACCACTAGTTTAATTCCTATTTTGCATCCCTATTTCCACAGCATTGGGAGGAATGAAGCTGAAAATAGACAAAGGAAAACCTAGCTGCCTTGAATGAATTCAAATATTTGGGACCAGTATTGTTCAGAATCTCCTTCCATGAATTTAGTTTCTTCTATGGGTATTATTTTTATGAGAATTATGGCATCCTCCCCGAGTTTACCTTTTTCACAAAACACTTCTTCTGTGTGGACCCTTACGGGAGAGTCAGATAAGAGTTTCTGCTTGGAGGCCTTTCTACTTTCTCCATTTAGGTTTCCTCCATAAGTGAATCCTTTCATGAGTAAGATATTCTTTGCAAATAAAATTACACTTGGACATCATACAATGCAAAGTCATCCCCACCCACCATCTGTTGTGAATTTTACATGAGTAAATATCCTAGCATTATTTCTCCACACTACATGCATTTATATGGTCTCTGTTCTATGTGGATCCTTTCATGAGAATTAAGTTGTCCCCTTAGAGCAAAGGTTTTTCCATATTCTGTACATTTATTGTTGTGGTTCAGCCTGAGGCTGCTCAGGGACCGGCTGTGTCTCTGCTGGCTCCATGCCCGGAGGAGGATGACAGCGAAGAGGAGGGGGCTGAACAGTCGGACGGGGGAGAGGAAAGCCAGGAATGGGACGAAGGAGAACAGCATGAGAGCCCCGGGGGGGGGGCCTCTCCCCAGCCAGTAGCTTGGAGTCATTAGGTGATGAAGCACAAGCCGTCATTGACATGCGACAGAGACGTTCAGATCGAAGAAAGGAGCAATTAAAGAAGTATTATAAGCACTGAATTAGGAACAGCTGGGCTTGGGTGTGGTCCTCCTTAGCAGGGTTTAAAAGGCAGGCAAGCCCTTGAAGCCATGTGGAGTGTTATCAGTTGGAGTTACGGTGTTCTGCTTTGTTCTCGGCGTCTCTGTTCCTGGCTTGTGGCCCAGCAGTTTGGAAGACCCGTGGGAGGTGTAGGTCTGCTATCTCCAGCCTCGTCTTGGCAGCAAGAATCCTGTATTGCTGCATGGACTTTTGCCTTCGTGGATATATTTGAAGATACAGCGTTTTCCTGTTTGTAAGGACATTTTCTGTTACCTGTGTTTTTTCTTGAATTTTATAAACTGCCTTTGCCTTTTACCGGTGTGTTTGGCTTCTCCTTTTGGGTTGGTATTGGCTTCCGGAGTGACCCAGACAGAACATTTATATGGTTTCCCCATCCCCTCTTTCAAGATTAATAACATAATTTTTCTGAGTCAATTGCTTTTCACATTCCATGCAACTGAATGGTCGCCCTCCAGTGTGTGTGGAAGTCATGACAAATAAGGTATTTTTTTCAGTTAAATCTTTTTCCACACTCCATGCAATTATATAGTCTTCACCCGTGTGCATCCTTTCATGAGCTTTGTGCTCCAATAAAAGCTTTTTATCCGAGCATTTTTATACCATCTCTGCCCTGTGGATTCTCTCATGCAATTTAACAGCTCCTTTCTGAGCAAAACCCTTTCCACATTCTGAACATTGAAATGGTTTCTCCCCTGTATGGATTCTTTCATGATTAATAAGAGTGCTTTTCACAGAAAACGCTTTTCCACAATGTATGCATTTATACGGTCTCTCCCCAGTGTGGGTTCTCTTATGAAGATTAAGTGCTGAACTCTCAGAAAAGCTTTTTCCACACTCTATGCATTTATATGGTCTCTCTCCAGTGTGGATTCTATTATGACGAATAAGTTCTGAGTTCTGACAAAAGCTTTTCCCACACTCTATGCATTTATATGGTCTTTCAGCCATGTGCATCTTTAGATGGAAAGTTAGGTGCCATTCGTCCATAAAGCTCTTTTCACACTCCAGGCATTTATATGGTCCTTCTTCTGTGTCAATCTTTTGAGGGCAAGTAATATCACTACTCTCAGTTAATCTTTTTCCAAACTCCAAACTACTACTTATTTTTTCACTTGTGTGGATCCATTGATGGCAATTCAGATTACTCCTTGTACGGAAGTGTCTTCCACACTGTGTGCATTTATATGGCCTCTCCCCTGTGTGGATTCTTTCATGATCAGTAAGATATTCTTTTTGAGCGAAGCACTTTCCACATTCCGTGCATTTATAAGGTCTCTCCCCAGTGTGGGTCCTCTTATGACGAATAAGTTCTGCGTTCCAAAGAAAGCTTTTTCCACACTCGGTGCATTTATAAGGTCTCTCTCCGGTGTGGGTCCACTGATGGCGAGTCAGATTAGTGTTTGTAGTAAAGGCTTTTCCACACTCTATGCATTTGTATGGACTCTCACCAATGGGTATCTTCTGATTGCAATGATTACATTTTCTACTGAAGCTCTTTCCACACTTCATGCATATTTTCACCTTTTTCTTTAGGCTTAAATCCTTGTCACCATTTACAAAACATTGTACTTTATGTTTCCTATCCTGTATTTTAGGTAAAGTAAAAGAGATGGAATAGCTCTTTGAAGATACTGCCTTTTGAACTTTAAATATCCTTGGATTCTTGTAATTCTCATTCTCCATTGTATCACCATCACCTGATTGGGGGGGAAAAAACGCCAGAAATTCCCATTAGAATTTAAAAAGGGAGGTATCTCCCAATCAAAAATATGCCCATCTAAACATTAGGTTTGGTATCAGAAATTTTACAAAATAGGAGATGCTGGGTTGAAACTGTTATCAATGATACCTCTAAGAATATCCAAGAGATTTTTCAGCCATGAAACATAGAGACATAGAAGACTGACGGCAAAAAAAGACCTCATGGTCCATCTAGTCTGTCCTTATACTATTTTCTGTATTTTATCTTAGGATGGATATATGTTTATCCCAGGCATGTTTAAATTCAGTTACTGTGGATTTATCTACCACATCTGCTGGAAGTTTGTTCCAAGGATCTACTACTCTTTCAGTAAAATAATATTTTCTCATGTTGCTTTTGATCTTTCCCCCAACTAACTTCAGATTGTGTCCCCTTGTTCTTGTGTTCACTTTCCTATTAAAAACACTTCCCTCCTGGACCTTATTTAACCCTTTAACATATTTAAATCTTTCGATCATGTCCCCCCTTTTCCTTCTGTCCTCCAGACTATACAGATTGAGTTCATGAAGTCTTTCCTGATATGTTTTATGCTTAAGACCTTCCACCATTCTTGTAGCCTGTCTTTGGAACCGCTCAATTTTGTCAATATCTGTTTGTAGGTGAGGTCTCCAGAACTGAACACAGTATTCCAAATTTTTCTTTTTTCTTATAAACATTCAATGGAGGGTCTTATATCTCTTTGTGTTGTTAGATCAATTTTCTGAGGCCTTTCTATCAAAGGCCTTTCACAATTTTACAGGTGATAGTCATTAGAGTTCTCACCTCAATTGTGCAATTGAGTGCATGCATCTTTCCTGTTTAATTCCCACTTAAAACATCTTTCCTAATTAATAGAACTCACAGCAAAGAGGATCCTTACCCAGAGCAGCTATATTCATAGCAACTTCCTGCATGACTTCCCTGCACAAGGCCTTCTGGCTAAAGTCCAGTAGTGCCCACTCCTCCTCTGTGAAGTCCACAGCTACCTCTTCAAAGGGATCAGAGACCTAGAAACAAACAAAGAAAAAAATCTTGTCCATATGACAATCCTCTCTTCAAGCAAAGATACATAAATCCTACAGGTGCACATAGTCCTTAATGGTGGGAAGCAGTGGTGAAATCCATTTTTTTTTACTACCGATTCTGTGGGCATGGCTTGGCGGGCATGGCAGGGGGAAGGATATTGCAAAATCCTCAATCCCTCCCTACTCCTTTGGGAAGGTTATTGCAAAATTTCCATTCCCACACCGCTCTGGTGCCAGCCAGATGCGATATTTGCTAGTTCTCTGAATTACTTAAAATTTCCGATGCCGGTTTTCCGAACTACTCAAAATTTCTGTTACTGTTCTCCAGAACCTATCAAAACCTACTGGGTTTCACCCCTGGTGAATTTGTTTTTTGGGAAAATTCTTTGTAATTATTTTTGTTTTGTTTTTATTAATTTTGAGCCAGCCACATTTCCAAAATTTTCAAAATCTTTCAATAAATTGGGTCCCGAGATTTGGGCAACGTCAATAATATATACCATGTTCTGGGCAAATATTTGAGTTTTATATTGCTCACCCCTTATTGTTACTCCCATAATGTCCTGATTAGCTTTTATTTGGTTTAGTAGCACTTCTATCGACATAATAAATAATAAAGGAGATGGGGGCATCCCTGTCTAACTCCATTTAACAATAACAATAAAAACAATAGAGTTGCAAGGGACCTTGGAAGTCTTCTACTTCAATTTCTCCTTGTTCTAAGGAAAGAAGGAGAAGTAACTTAGAATATGTTTTTAATATGTATATTTTCCGTTATGTATTCATTAATTAATACGTTTGCCATTTGTTGGGAATATATCGTTTCTATTGTTTTAATAAATTTCTCACCAAATTGCATTGCGGTCAGAATTTCATTATCACAATTATGGAAGAAAGAAAATACCCCGTCGGAAAATTTAATCATTGAAAAAAATTTCAGTTGTGCTGAAATGGACATAATGACAAATGAAATTAAAGGAGTTAAAAATAAAGAAACTAAAGAGATATGGGGAAAATGGTATAGATGGATCAGCAATAAAAAACAAAATTGACAATATAGAGTATACAGTGATCCCTCGATTTTCGCGGTCTCGGTTTTCGCGAAACGCTATACCACGGTTTTTCAAAAAATAATAATTAAAAAATACTCCGCCGTTTTTTTTCTATACCACGGTGTTTCCCACCCGATGACGTCATACATCATCACCAAGAATCACTTCTCTGTCTCTTTCTTTCCTGTCATTCTCTCTCTTTATCTCTCCCCCTCTTGCTCTCTCTCTTTTTCTCACTTTCCCTCTCTTGTTTTCTTTCTCTTCGCCCGCGGGCGGGCGGGCGGGCGAGCGGTGAGCGGGCAAACGAGCGAGCGAGCGGCGAGCAACATTAAATACAACCATTGCCAGCCTCCGCACTTTCGTCGCTCCCCGGCTCCACCATCTGCGCATGCACGGCCATGGAAAAAAAGGGCGCGCATGCGCAGATGGTGTTTTTACTTCCGCACCACTATACCGCGGAAAATCGATTATCGCGGGAGGTCTTGGAACATAACCCCCGCGATAATCGAGGGACCACTGTAGGTGTAAGTGCAAAAGACTTGGAAATACAGTGGTACCTCAAGATACGAACCCCTCGTCTTACGAACAACTCGTGATACGAACCTGGGGTTCAGAAAATTTTTGCCTCTTCTTACGAACTTTTTTCGAGTTATGAACCGGCGTTCGGAGACTGCTGGGAAGCCGCGCGGCTGTTTTAAAAGGTGACAGCCGGGCGGCGGGGCTTCCCAGAAGCCTCCCGAACGCCGGTTCGTAACTCGAAAAATGTTCGTAAGAAGAGGCAAATTTTTTCTGAACCCCGGGTTCAGTTCGGGAGGTTGCTGGGAAGCCCCCCAGGCCGGCTGTGACCTTTTAAAACAGCCGCGCGGCTTCCCAGCTGTCTCCCGAAGCCAAACGCCAAAGCCGAACTTCCGCGTTCGGCTTCGGGAGACAGCTGGGAAGCGGCGCGGCTGTTTTAAAAGGTCACAGCCGGCCTGGGGGGCTTCCCAGCACCCTCCCGAACCCAGACGTTCGGCACAAGTTCGGGGTTCGGGGGGGTGCTGGGAAGCCCCCCAGGCCGGCTGTGACCTTTTAAAACAGCTGCGCCGCTTCCCAGCTGTCTCCCGAAGCCGAACGCGGAAGTTCGGCTTTGGCGTTCGGCTTCGGGAGACAGCTGGGAAGCGGCGCGGTTGTTTTAAAAGGTCACAGCCGGCCTGGGGGGCTTCCCAGCACCCCCCCGAACCCCGAACTTTTGCCGAACGTCCGGGTTCGGGGTTCGGGAGGTTGCTGGGAAGCCCCCCAGGCCGGCTGTCACCTTTTAAAACAGCCGCGCAGCTTCCCAGCAGTCGCGGAACGCCGTTTTTTTGCGGGGGTTTTTTTGGTTGCACGGATTAATTGACTTTACATTGTTTCCTATGGGAAACAATGTTTCGTCTTACGAACCTTTCGACTTACGAACCTCCTCCTTGCACCAATTAAGTTCGTATCATGAGGTATTATTGTATTAACATTCCGTTTTATATTGATATAATTGTTTGAATTGATATTGATATTGAATTGTAATAATGATGTGATAACAGAAATGGTACTAGATCTGTAAGAACAATTATTTGACTTTTTATTTTATTTTAAGAACAAAAGCTTAAATAAACTTTTTTAAAAAAGAATTTGAGATGCATCTTTTCCTTCTTTGGTATTAAAGTAACATATGCCTCCCCCCACGATTTTGGCATAATACCTTTGTCTAAAACGTCATTATATAATTCCAGTAATCTATTTTCAAATGAATTTATAAGTTTTTTATATATCTCTGATGGGAGCCCATCTGGTCGAGGGGCCTTATTATTATTTTTGCTTTTGGATGGCTTTTTTCAATTCTTCCTGCAAAATTTTGGGAGAGAGAGGGAGGAAGGAGAGAGAGAGAGGGATGTGGGGTTTCTCCTTGAAGTTACAAATAGGGGTGGCAGCGGCAGCGCAAATCCGGCAAGGGCTTCCCCAACCTTTGGAAACAGCCACTCCAACACTTTGCCTCCTTTGGATTGCTGCTGTTTAGAACCCTAGGTAGAGTTCGCTGCCTCCCGGGAATGGACGGAATCAGAGCAGCGCCTGCTGGCCGGTCTCTTTGGCCCGGCTGCAAAACTGCAGAATATCTGATTCACGGGTCATTTCCACAGCCTTTGATGTAAATCCCCTCCCCTCTAGCATTTTCAGGGCACGCCGAGGCTTCCCGACCTCACTTCTGGGTGTTGACCTCATGCTCTGCCCTGCTAGAGGGGGTAAAATCCTACAAAATCCGAAGCTGCTGCCGGACTCCCGCAGGATGATCCTAGAACCCCAGTAGGGCCTCCTGGACATGAAAAATTGGAGAAGACGCACGTACAAACGGCCCGTGTGTTTCTCTCCCTTCCCTTCCGGTCATGCAGCCGGACAGTAACTGCAGACTTTTTGGTCTTTGTGAAAGGCCAGGCAGCTTCCTTTCCCTTCCCTTTCTTGGCTGACGGGATCTGGAGAAGGCCAGCTCTGTGCGATCTAAACAGTTGCTGGGAGGTGTGAGGTAGAAGATAGTCCCATAAATAATCTGGTCCTAAGCCATGTAGAGCTTTATAGGCGATAACCAACACCTTAAATTGTGTGCGGAGACTGATTGGAAGCCAGTGCAGTTCGCAGAGTGATGGAGTTATATAACAGCTTCACGGCTGCATTCTGGACTAATTGAAGTCTCTGAACATTCTTTAAGGGTAGCCCCCAAGTAGAGCACATTGCAGTAATCAAGCCTCGAGGTGATGAGGATGTGAGTGACTGTGAGAAGAGATTCCCTATCCAAATAGGGCTGTAACAGGTGCACCAGGCAAACCTGTGCAAAAGTCCCCCTAGCCACAGCTGAGAAATATCGAAATAGCCTCAGCAGAGGATTTGTTGTAATCATAGGTTCTTAGGCACTGAACACTGGGATAGAATATTGCTGAAGGGTGATGTTTTAGCCTAATGGGTGCTGTATAAACCTTATTCTTCCTATATGGAAAGGCAGCAAAGTCCAGGCTGAGTAAGCAAGCTGCAGAATCCATAACCACATGGAAAATAATTAACTTGATATACAGCATGAAGATAACGTATAGCTAACTTCCATATAAGGAAATATATGCCTTACTCTCATTCCTTTGCTAATCACCAGTAAACACACAATCCGGGAAAAGGCAATGAATGGAGCTTCCATTAATTATCTATAGGGAAGTCACGAGGAGGTTGCCTTATACAGCGCATGAGTGAATGGTAGTTGGGGGATGACTTAATGTATGTGACGTTCGCGAATTGGTTATTCTATACCACATGTCAGGAAAAGTAAAATACAATAAAAGGAGCGATCTCAATACAATCGAGGTCGTCTCATTGAGAAAATTTTCTCCGTTGTTTCATTCTGATGTGGCAATTATGGCATCCTGTGCCTTCCTAGAGGTTGGCCCACTGGGGAAGGTCTGTTTCCCTTCAGGATTTAGGAGGACACTCAAGATGCGGACCCGCTCCGAGGGAGGTCAAAGTTTGCCCTCCCAGAGGAATGGATGGACAGATGGAATAGTCTTTAGGAGCCTCTCTGTCTTGTCGGGGATGAGCTTGAGCTTGTTGACACCCATCCAGACCCTCACAGCCTCCAGGCACCGGTACATCACTTCCACTCCTTTGCTGAATTGACACTTTAATTTCTAAACTGCTTTCCCCAACTCTTTTCGATGATGCTAAGAAAGATTAAACTGTTTCAGCATATAAGTTACATTTCCTAATACAAGACTCTTCTAAATTGTCATTGGTTTGCATTCCTAGGACTATCTTCAAAGTTGAATCAGTAAGGCTCACTGGGTCATTCTGTGGATACCAAATTCATATAGACTCGGTATTTGGTTTCCAAAGAAACTCATGAATGAAGATGTTTAAATTTTTCAGAAGAAATCTATACTAACCTGGCAAGGTGGTCCCAGTTGGATCCTCCTGAAAAGAAGCTCTTCAGTATCATTGGATGAATCTCCTTTTCCCTGGATCTCTGCTGAAATCTCTATGAATGGCTCCTGCAGTTTAACCAAAAAGGGTGATTTATGATTCCACTTTTAAATTATTTTAACCATGTTAATTTGCTGGACTTAATTTTTTTTCTCTCTCCATGTGTATTTTTCCAATTCAAATCAAAATGAGAGAACTTGAGAATTCCTGCTCTGTGGGTTGCTGTTATCTCTGGATAAGCACCTGCCACTTTTGTGAGATGCTTCTTCCTTATTTCCTATTTTCCTTCAGAACAGGAGCTGCTTCTTTATCTCCTCCCCTTTATCTATGATTTTGGCATTTCCTTCTTTATGAATGTATTTATGTCTATTCCATTTGTCAGACCACTAACCTGGAAATTCAGAAGTAGATCTTGAAATCTACAATGAGGTGCTTTAGAGGGTAAAATGCACTCCGTGAAACATTGAGACTCAAACAATTTTGATACTTCATTCTTTCAAAAGAAATATGAATAAAGTATACTTTGTTGTTTGTCTCTGCAAGATTTGTTTTTTCTTCAGGGACCATTTTTTTCAAACTCTATCCTATGTACAATGGAAAGTCTGCTTAGAACTGTCTCCAGGGAAAACTCTACAGTGGGGTATTACAAAGATCCGTCTTGGGTCCAGTATTCTTTAATATTTATTTATTCATTCATTTGTCCAATACACAAATACATAGGAAGAAAAATGGACATGTAGTAATATATATAATATCTTCATGAACTGGCAGTGTGCGGCAGCTGCCAAAAAAGCTAATACACACATTATAAAGATGTTGATAGACTGAACAGCTATTTGTCTGAAATTGTATATATATGGTTTTCTGCCTGAAGTGGGTTGACAAGAAGGCCCTCAAGTCCCTTCAAGATCTATATTAATTTAAGTATCCAGGAAAGAGAAGATTTGTATTAAGTATCGAATAATCATGCAATCTTTCTGCTGACATGAGTTGGGAAAAGCACGTAGGCTTGGGATCTGCACCTCTACTAATTTTACTGAAACTAAGCAATGTAAAAAATGGATAACTATATTCAAACTGTAATTTTGTAAAGGATTTTACTGAATACTGCTGCATTTTAGAATGATAATATGGACTATAACCAAAAATCAAGGACAGGAGGAGGTTTCCGTGTTTATAACATCAAATATCGATTTTGAAATATGCAACCAAAGTACTATTTGGTCCATAAGACCACAGTAATAAAATCTGAAAATCCAGGAAGTGTTCCACCTCCATGTGAGAACTGGGATCTGTTTTGCATTATGGCTGTCAAGTCCATGACAGACTGCGGGGAAAATAGAATATGCAAATAACGTCTCACGAAGTTATTCCCACCTACTATTACACCATCTCAAGACTTGCTAATTGATATTTTTTGCTTGCGATTATCTGTAAGGAAAAGACAGAAGAAGCGTAGAAGAGGATGAAAGTCCATCACCTGCCGCCCCTTTCCGGGCTCCGGGGCAGCTGCGGGGCCGAGGAGGAAGCCTTCGGCCAGGGCCACCGCCTGGGCGCAGCTCTCCGCCCCGCACTCCCTCAGCCAGCCCGACAGTTCCGGGGGAAGCAGGGCCAGCAGCTTCTCCAGCACCACCAGGTCCATCATCTCCGCTTTGCTGCTCCGCTCAGGCCGCAGCCACGCCCGGCATAGCTGGTACAGGCGGCTGCAAAGCTCCCGGGGCCCCTCCGCCTCCAGAGAGCCGCAGCTGCGGAAGCGCCATCGTTCAGCCTCGGAGCTGCGGCGCTCGTCGGGGAGGCCGCTCGGACCGCTTGTTCCCTCGCCAGACTCTCCGTCGTTCCCCTCCTGAAAGCCCGCCGCTGCTCCCGGTGACTCTCGGGCCTCCATTCGGTCTCCGGCTTCAGCGAGGGCCGAATCAGGTGAAACTCTCTCAGAGGCCTCCTTCAGTTATAGCAGACCCTCCCCCAAGTACTCGCCCCGCCCCTTTCCCGGTTTCAAGGTTCTGAGGCGAAGAGCAGCTGCAAGCCGACCTCTAACAGACTCGGTGAAAAAGGATTGCTTCCTAGAGAGGCACAACACTATAATTGTTTTGACTAGAGCGTGTCATAAAACAACTACTGCCTGCCCTGTTTTCCGTTCAACATCCGGGTCTGCCTAAGGTCTTCTGCGCATGCCCTGCTCTCTCTGGACGTTAGAAAGTCGGCCGAAGTCCTGTTGTAGCGGCGTGTTTGTTAGTGGGAGGGGGAATGCGCGGGTTAAGGGAATAGGTTCGGAGGAGGTAGAGCATGGCTGGAATAGAGCAAAGCGCCTTTGAATGGCATCTAGTTGGATTGCTGGTTCTGAGTACCTGCGATTTCTGTTGACTTCTCGACAGAAAAAATATTTCTATGCTGTGCACTAGAGCAGGGATTTTCAACCTTTTTTGAGCTGCGGCACATTTTTTACATATACAAAATAATGGGGCACATTTAGGGGGGGGAATGGGGGAGCTAAAAAAAGTTTGGACAAAAAAAATATCTCTTCTTCCCTTTCGCTCTATTTCTTTCCCTTTCTCTCTCTTCCTTCCTCTCTCTCTCGATCCCTCTTTCTCCCTTCCTCTTTTTTGCTCTCTTTCTCCCTCCCTCCCTTTCTCTTGCTTTATCTCTCTTTCTCTCTTGCTTTCTTTCGCTCTCTCTCTTGCTGAGCTTCGCGGCACACCTGACCATGTCTCGGCACACTGGTTGAAAAGCAGTGCACTAGAGTGCCTTCCGTCCCCTGTCCTATTGCTCTCCTATATCTCCTATACTTTTCTTCTATTCCTATATCTCTTCTATTCTTTCATTGATATGTTTTATTCCTATATCTTCTCTTCTATTCTTTCTTAGATATACTGTATTTTACGAGGAGTATATCCTCTATAATCTTCATTATGTATTTTACAATGTGTATACCCACTAAAACCTTCTTTGTGTATTGGACAAAATCAATAAATAAAACAATTATGTAATACGTTATATATTATTAAATAAATATGTAAGGAATAATTGTTTGGGGAATTCCTCCAAACCAGGTTGTCTTCTTTGTTGTCTTCATGTGGTGACGCTCAAAGGAGCTCTGCTTTTAGTTTCTGTTTCTCCTGTGGGAAGCCCCCCCCACTTCTAGAGAATGTTTCTGGACTATTAAAAGAAGTAAACTATTGTATTTCCACAAAGGACAAATGGAGAAACATGTTCTTAGAGGCAAAAAGCAGCCCCAGTCTTGCTTAACTGTTGTAGAGTTTGTATCCTTTATGAAAAACTTCACAAACAAAACACCTTCACCTCCAAATTGGGGGGTTGGGGGTTGGTCTTTTAATGACCCTTAATCCCCCAGAGTAGAGTCTGGGCAACAGAATGGAGCTGAGTGGTTAGTGGCCTGATGCCATTCCTGTCAACAATGCAGAGTTTGCAGCAGATACAGTCTCAGAGTTGCTGGGGGCCTCACTTGACTCCCGGTTGCAGCCGCTCCCCTTCTGAAGAAGTGCTACTACTCCTGCTGCCAGAAACCCATGAGCCTCCATTCAGTTTCTTGTTTCAGCACAACCCGAAAGGCTGAAATTAACTCCAATGCTGCCTTCGGTCACAGCAGACCCTTCCCAACGCTCTCCCTGTCCTGAGAAAAGCAGCTGCAAGTCCTTCCCACCCTCGCGGGCCTCTCACAGACTCAGTGAAACAAGATTGCTTCCTAGAGTGGCACAATACTATAATCCCTCTATTGCTCTTGACTAGAGCGTCACATAAAGCAACTACCGTCTCTCGTCTTCAGTTAAGCATCCGGGCTTGACAAAGTTCTTCTGCGCATGCCCTGTTCTTTGCGGACGCTCGAAAGTCGGCTGAAGCTTTGTGGTAGGGAATGTTTGTTAGAGGAGTGGGAGGGGGAAAGCGCGGGTGAAGGGAATAGTCTCGGAGCAGGTAGAGCAGGACTGGAATAGAGCAAAGCCCCTTTGAATGGAATCTAGTTGGATTGCAGGTGCTGAGAGCCTGGGATTTCTTTTGACTTCCTGCCAGAAGAATTATTTCTATAGTGTATAATTATGTGATGTTATATATCGTTAAATACATACAGGTGGGTCTACAAAAAAACGGAAACACCTTGAAAAATCATCAAAATATCTTTTAATATGGTGTTGGTCCACCTTTTGCGGCAAATACAGCCTCAATTCTCCAAGGTATTGATTCATACAAATTGCGAATTGTTTCCAAAGGAATTTTAGCCCATTCTTCAGTTAAACACCCTCTAGTTCAGTGGTTCTCACCTTGGGGGTCTGAATGACCATTTCACGGTGGTCGCTTGAGACCATGAGAAAAGAGAAATTTCTCCTGGTATTAGGAACTAAAGCTTCTATTCTGGCATCTTGGAACATATTTTTACAATCTGACCAATCAGGCATTTACAGTGGGGGCGTTTCTCTGACCTTCCTGCCAATCAGCTCAAAGCTCTGTTGGGAGAATTGGCACTAGACTTATGGTTGGGGGTCACAACACGAGGAACTGTATTAAGGGGTTGTTGTCTTAGAAAGGTTGAGAACCACTGCTCTAGTTCTTTTAGAGACGATGGTGGTGGAAATCGACTTCTTATTTGAATCTCTAAAATCGACCATAAATGCTCAATAATGTTGAGGTCTGGTGATTGTGGTGGCCAGATGAGATGCTGAACTTCATTAGAATGTTCCTCGTGCCATTCTTTCACACTTCTTGCTCTATGGATTGGTGTACTATCATCTTGAAAGATGGCATCCCCCTCTGGAAACAGTTCTTGAACCATAGGATGAATTTGGTTGGCCAAAATTCCTAAATAGTGATGGCTGTTAATTCTTCCATGAAGAGAACTCATTGGCCTGGCGGTTTTCCAAGAAATAGCACCCCAGATCATCACTGAACCCCCGCCATGTTTGATGGTTGGGAGAATGCAGTCTGGATGAAATGATTCTTTTGGCTGTCTCCAGACATAAACACGGCCGGAAGTCAGAAAAAGGATAAACGATGATTCGTCAGAGAAAATCACATTTTGCCACTGCTTGAGGGACCATTTCATCCGGGTCCGCCTTCTGCCGCACAAATCCCAGCGACTGGTTAGGTCCCACAGAGTTGGTCTTCTCTGGGTCCCGTCGACTAAACAATGTTGTCTGGCGGGACCCAGGGGAAAAGCCTTCTCTGTGGCAGCCCCGACCCTCTGGAACCAGCTCCCCCCGGAGATAAGAATTGCCCCCACCCTCCTTTGCCTTTCGTAAGCTCCTCAAAGCCCACCTCTGTCGTCAGGCTTGGGGGAACTGAACTACTCTTTTCCCCCCTAGGCCTATACAATTTATGCATGGTATGTTTGTGTGTATGTTTGGTTTTAATAAGGGTTTTAAAAATTATTTTAAACATTAGATTTGTTCCATGCTGTTTATTACTGTTGTTAGCCGCCCCGAGTCTACGGAGAGGGGCGGCATACAAATCTAATAAATAAAATAAATAAATTTATATGGTCTCTATTCTGCGTGGATCATTTCATGAGAATTAAGTTGTCCCCTTTGAAGAAAGGTTTTTCCATATTCTCTACATTTATATGGCATCTCCCCTCACCCCATGAACTCTTCCAAGATTAATAAGATAATTTTTCAGAGTAAATTGCTTTTCGCATTCCATGCACTTGAATGGTCGCATCCAGTGTGTGTTCTTTCATGACAAATAAGATCTTTGCTCCAATTAAATCTTTTTCCACATTCCATGCAATTTTATGGTCTTTCTCATGTGTGCATCCTTTCATGATGAATAAGTTTTGTGCTTCAATAAAAGCTTTTTATCCAATCATTTATACCAACTCTGCCCAGTGGATTTTCTCATGCAATTTAAGGTGACCTTTCTGAGCAAAACCCTTTCCACATTCTGAACATTGAAATGGTTTCTCTCCTGTATGGATTCTCTCATGATTAATAAGAGTGCTTTTCTCAGTAAACGCTTTTCCACACTGTATGCATTTATGTGGTCTCTCCCCAGTGTGGGCTCTCTTATGACGAGTAAGCTCTGAGTTCTGATAAAATAATTTCCCACATTCTATGCATTTATATGGTCTCTCTCCAGTGTGGGTTCTCTTATGACGAGTAAGTTCTGAGTTGTGACAAAAGCTTTTTCCACACTCTGTGCATGTATATGGTCTTTCAGCCATGTGCATCTTTAGGTGGAAAGTTAGGCGCCATTTTTCAATAAAGCTCTTTCCACACTCCAGGCATTTATATGGTCCTTCCTCTGTGTCAATCTTTTGAGGGCAAGTAATATCACTACTCTCAGTGAATCTTTTTCCAAACTCCAAACAACTATTTGTTTTTTCACTTGTGTAGATCCATTGGTGGTAAATCAAATTACGCTTTGTACGGAAGTCACTTCCACACTGTGTGCATTTATATGGCCTCTCCCCTGTGTGGAGTCTTTCATGATCAGTAAGATATTGTTTTCGAGTGAAGCACTTTCCGCATTCCATGCATTTATAAGGTCTCTCCCCAGTGTGGGTCCTCTTATGACGAATAAGTTCTGCGTTCCAAAGAAAGCTTTTTCCACACTCGGTGCATTTATAAGGTCTTTCTCCAGTGTGAGTTGACTGATGGCGAGTCAGATTAGTGTTTGTAGCAAAGGCTTTTCCACACTCTATGCATTTGTATGGACTCTTACCAATGGGGATCCTCTGAGAGCAATGATTACATTTTCTACTGAAACTCTTTCCACACTTCATGCATATTTTCATCTTCTTTTTTAGACTTAAATCCTTATCATCGTTTACAAAACTTTGTGGTTTATGTTTCCTATCCTGTATTTTAGGTAACATAAAAGAGAAGGAATGGTTCTTTGAAGACACTGCCTTTTGCACTTTAAATATCTTTGGATTCTTGTAATTCTCATTCTCAATTTTATCACCATCACCTGGTTGTGGGAAAAAAAACCCAGAAATTCTTGTTAGAATTTATAAAGGGAAGTACCTCCTAGTCAAAAATATGCCTATCTCAGTATCAGATTTGATATCAGCAATTTGACAAAATAGGAGGTGTTGGGTTGAAATTGTTATCAATGATACCCCTAATAATATCCAATAAAATTTTCAGCCATGACCCATATTAAAGTTTTGTGTTGTTAGATCAATTTTCTGAGGCATTTCTCTCTAAGGCCTTTCACAATTTTACAGGCCATAGTCATTAGAATTCTTACCTCAATTATGCAATTGAGTGCATATATCTTCCTTATTTAATTCCCACTTAAAACATCTTTCTTAATCAACAGAACTCACAGCAAGAGGATCCTTACCCAGAGCGGCCATATTCATAGCAACTTCCAGCATGACTTCCCTGCACAAGGCCTTCTGGCTAGAATCCAGGAGTGCCCATTCCTCCTCTGTGAAGTTCACAGCCACCTCCTCAAAGGGATCAGAGTCCTAGAAACAAACAAACAAAAAAATCTTGCCCATATGACAATCCTCTCTTCTAGCAAAGAGTCATAAATCCTACAGTTGCACATAGTCCTTAAATCTTGGGAAGCAGTGGTGAAATCCTAATTTTTTTGCTACCAGTTTTACACCAGCTTGATGAGCATGGCAGGGGGAAGGATATTGCAAAATCTCCATTCCCACCCCATTCTGGTGCCAGGTATAGGTGGTATTTTCCAGTTCTTTGAACTACTCAAAATTTCCACTACTGGTTTTCCAAATTACTCATAATTTCTACTACTGCTACGTTTTAAAAGATACAAAATATAGCTTAGATGCATCCAAGTTGTAGAATGGCACTGCTTGGGGGATCCCTGTCCCTGGCCTGGAAGAATTCACCAAAAAGATTTTGCACAGAGATATCCGAGGGTGTCCAGGGGGAAAGCATTTTGAAATTCCCTGACATTTCCCTGTAACTTGTGATCTAGTTAAAGCGTGGTTGTAGATGACATCACACCAAACGGCTAAGCCATGGAGAAATATTGGTAGCTAAGGAAGCAAGTTGTTGCCACAGTTATGCTCATTTTTGCTTGACTCTGCAAGGCAGCACAATCCATTGTTTTTTTTACATGATTTTTCCCTGACTTTTAAACATTTTAATGCAGGTTTTTTCACTAAGTCCCTGATAATTCCCTGATATTTCCCGAACCACTGAATTCCCTGATAATTTCATGATTTCCCTGTTTTCCAGGTTTGCTGGACACCCTGTATTCCCTGGGCTTATCTCTCTGTCCCAGTGAAATAGCATTAGCATTTAGCATTTATAGCATTTAGATATATACTGCTTCAGAGTGCTTTATAGCCCTCTCTAAACGGTTTACAGAGAGTAAGCATATTGTCCTCAACAATCTGGGTACTCATTTTACCGACCTTGGAAGGATGGAAGGCCTTGAGCCTACTGAGATTCAATCTGCCAAACTGCTGGCAGCCAGTGATCAGTATAAGTAGCTTTCAATACTACACTCTAACCACTGCACCACCGAGATGCAAATTTGTTAGAAAACAGGATGTACCTATTGTTCTGTCTGGGTCACTCCGGAAGCTATGACCAACCCAAAAAGATAAGCCAGACACACCGGTTGAATCCAAACAGTTTTATAATAGCAAAGAGAAAAGAAGCCAACAGAAAATGTCCTTACAGATCAGGAAAACACTGGAACTCCAAATAGATACACAAAGGCAATTGTTCATACAGAAACACAGGATCCTTAATGCCAGACGAGGCTGTTGAGCTAACAGACACACACCTCCCACCAGTCTTCAAGGCTGCTGGGCCACGAGCCAGGAACAAAAACGCTGAGAGAAAATGCAGATAACTCCAACTCCACTGTGATAACACTCCACGCTGCCAGAATGGTTCTCATGCCTTATAAACCCTTCCCTGCTAATGAGGACCACACCCAACCCCCCGGTGTTCCTCATTCACCGCTGATACTAATGATAGCTTGTGCGTCGTCATTCAGGGACTCCAGAGACTCACAGCTACTTGCTTGAGAGAGCTCCCAGGGCTCCCAGGCCTTGCAATCGCTTCACTTTCGTGACGGCTGTCTGCACTGTCCGACTGCCAAGAACTCTCCTCTCCGCTCTCAGCCTCCCCCGGGCATGGAGCCAGCAGAGACGCAGCTAGTCTTTGATCTGGCTCAGGCTGAACCACAACACCTATTAAGAATTTTTTAGCTGTCCCATTTCAAAATGTTGTACGTGATCCTGAAAATATCAAATGACTTGATCAACAGTGTCTTAACATTAAAATTTCTCAGCTTTGATCTATAGGATTTTATATGAGAAATTAGTCCATCCTTTATTTTTAAATGGATATATTGGGCTATCACTGAAGAAATTTATAAGATGGGATAGGACAGTACAACAGAGGATAGGATAACAGAGTTGGAAGGGACCTTGGAGGTCTTCTAGTCCCGACTCCCTGCTAAGATAGGAAATCCTATACCTGTGATGGCGAACTTATGGCACATCTGTGATAGGTGGCAAGCAGAGCCATAGCAGAGAACACGCACGCGTGAGCTGACCGGTTGGTTTTTGACGTTGGGAAAGGCTGTTTCGCCCTCTGGACACTTTAGGGAAGCTTCCGGTTTGCCTTTTGGGCTGTTTTTCATACTCCAGGGCTTCAGGAAGCTTCCCAGAACCCTCCAGAGTGCAAACAGCAGCACAATGGGCAAACCGGAAGTGCGTTTTCTGAAGTTCTAGTTTGCCCGTTGGGCTGTTTTTTTACTATCCCAGGCTAAAGTGAGGCCTTTGGGCATGCACAGGGATGGAGGAGGATTGTGCGTATGGGCAGGTGTATCACAGGGGCTGCAAGCCTAGGGAAGGGGTGGTTGCACATGCACGCATGCTAGCGCACCCACACACACCCTTTTGGCACATGAACCAAAAAAGGTTCGCGATCACTGTCCTATACCATTTCAGACAAATGGTTATCTTCTGAAAAACTCCAGTGTTGGAGCATTTACAACTTCTGGTGCAAGTTGTTCCACTGATTAATTGTTCTAATTGTCAGGAAAGTTCTCCTTAATTCCAGGTTGCTTCTCTCCTTGATTAGTTTCTACCCATTGCTTCTTGACCTGCTCTCAGATGCTCTGGAGAATAGCTTGACTCCCTCTTCTTTTGTGGCACCACTTGAGATAGTGGAACACTGCTATCATATCACCCTTCTATCTCACTCCTTATTTTCATCAAACTAGAGATACTCAATTCTAGCAACCATTCTTTATGCTTTAGCCTCCAGTCCCCTAATCATCTTTGTTGCTCTTCTATGCACTCAACTTTCTCTGTAGTCTCAACATCTTTTTTACATCATAGTGTCCAAAACTAGATGCAGTATTCAAAACATGTCCTTACCGAGGTATTATAAAGTGGTATTAATTTCACATGATCTTGATTCTATCACTCCGTTTATCAGCCTAGAACTATGTTGGCTTTTTTGGTAGCTGAACGACACTGCGGCGGCCAAAATACCAATTTTTGTTCAATTGGTATTGTTTTGCTTTATGTCTTTAATTTTTTAACTGCTTTCCCCAAGTCTTTTCAAAGATGTTAAGAAGTGAAGATGAAGTGGCTGTGGGTTTTGCCTCCCAAGGACAATTCCATCTGTCCGTCCATCACCCTGAGGGGGGAATTATTGACCCCCTCGGAGAGGGTCCGCAACTTGGGCATCCTCCTCGATCCACAGCTGACATTAGAGCACCATCTTTCGGCTGTGGCGAAGGGGGCGTTTGCCCAGGTTCGCCTGGTGCACCAGTTGTGACCCTATATGGACCGGGGGTCACTGCTCAGTCACTCATGCCCTCATCACCTCGAGGTTCGACTACTGTAACGCTCTCTACATGGGGCTACCTTTGAAGAGTGTTCGGAAACTCCAGATCGTGCAGAATGCAGCTGCGAGAGCAATCATGGGCTTGCCTAGGTATGCCCATGTCACACCAACACTCCGCAATCTGCATTGGTTGCCGATCAGTTTCCAGTCACAATTCAAAGTGTTGGTTATGACCTATAAAGCCCTTCATGGCACCGGACCAGAATATCTGCGAGACCGCCTTCTGCCGCACGAATCCCAGCGACCGGTTAGGTCCCACAGAGTTAGCCTTTTTCAGGTCCCGTCGACTAAACAATATCGGCTGGCAGGACCCAGGGGAAGAGCCTTCTCTGTGGCGGCCCCAACCCTCTGGAACCAGCTCCCCCCAGAGATTAGGATTGCCCCTACCTTGCCTTTCGTAAACTCCTTAAAACCCACCTCTGTCGTCAGGCACGGGGGAACTGAGATATCTCCCCTTGCCTATGTAGTTTTATGTATGGTATGTTGTATGTATGATTTTTAAATAATGGGGCTTTTAGACTTTTAATGTTAGAATATTATTATAGACTTTTAATATTAGATTTGTTATTGTATATTGTTTTATCATTGTTGTGAGCCGCCCCGAGTCTGTGGAGAGGGGCGGCATACAAATCTAATAAATAACAACAACAACAACAACAACAATAATAAACTGTTCCAACATACAAGTTACATTTCCTAATACAAGCCTCTTGTGAATTGTTATTTGTCTGCATTCCTAAGACTATCTTCAAAGTTGAATCAGTAAGGCTCACTGGGTCATTCTGTGGATGTGGTTCAAATTCACATAGACTCGGTATTTGGCTTCGAAAGAAGCTCATGAATGAAGATGTTTAAATTTTTCAGAAGAAATCTATACTAACCTGGCAAGGTGGTCCCAGTTGGATCCTCTTGAAAAGAAGCTCTTCAGTATCATTGGATGAATCTCCTTTTTCCTGGATCTCTGCTGAAATCTCTATGAATGGTTCCTGCAGTTTTTAAAAAAAGCCTGGATTTCAAAATAATGGCAACCGGGATAAGATTCTATTAGGTCCAGACAAAAAACGATTTCAAAAATTTATAATTTTCTGCTTAAGTTCAACACAATCAATGAAGAGGTCAAAGGCACAATGGTAACATGGGCCCAAAACTTTATAGATATTCTATAAATTTAATTGAATGGGAGAAAATTTGGAATACAAATTATAAATTAAGATTGGCAATGTCATATAAGAAAAAATTGTAGAAAATATTTTACCACTGGCACCTTCCTCCAGCACGGCCTACTAAAATTTCTCATCACTCTGTTGGAAATGTAGAAAAGGTGTAGTGACTTATTATCACATATGGTCGAGCTGTCGAAACGCAAAAAATGTCTGGTTAAAAATTAAAAATTGCTTAGAGCAAATTATATCTCAAACTATTTCCTTAAAGCCTGAGCTCTCCCTTCTAGGTATTATGAGAGAGAAATTCAATAAAAAAAGACAAGTACCTAGTCATACAGCAAATATGGCTCAACGTGCTACCTGTGGCTCCCGTGCCATAGGTTTGCCATCACTGTTCTAAGCGATCCAGTTCATGGTTGTCCCTAAGGTATTTTTTAAAGAGGCAATTGGAGGGTTTTTTTTGGGGTGTGTGTGTGTTTGAAGACATTTCACTTCTCATCCAAAAAACTTCTTCAACTCTGGTCTTCAAAGAAAAACCGGAAAGTCCAATTGTCTCTTGAAAAGACAGCTTTGGAATAAATAAAAATGTCCAAAATTACCATGGTTAACAAACTTTCTTGATGAGAAATGGAATTCATTTAAGACATTATGTTTACATTCCATTTAAAGCTAATGATACTGAGGAAAATTTCTAAAAGGACTAGAGAACTTGGACGACCCAACTGAGATATATAAACATGTTTTTTTGGGGTGTGTGAGAGAAGTTATTCCCACCCACTATCTCAAGACTTGCTGTCTGATGTTTTTTGCTTGCGATTATCTGCAAGGAAAAGACAGAAGAAGCGTAGAAGAGGATGAAAGTCCCTCACCTGCCGCCCCTTTCCGGGCTCCGAGGAGGCTTCGGGACCGAGCAGGCAGCCTTCGGCCAGGGCCACCGCCTGGGCGCAGCTCTCCGCCCCGCACTCCCTCAGCCAGCCCGACAGCTCCGGGGGCAGCTGGGCCAACAGCTGCTCCAGCACCACCAGGTCCAGCATCTCGGCTTTGCTGCTCCGCTCGGGCCGCAGCCACCCTCGGCACAGCCGGTACAGCCGGCTGCAAAGCGCCCGGGGCCCCTCGGCCTCCCGGGAGCCGCAGCTGCGGAAGCGCCAGCGCTCAGCCTCGGAGCTGCGGAGCCCCTCGGGGAGGCCGCTCGGGCCGCCTATTCCTACGTCGAGCTCCCCGCCGCCCCCCGCCTGAAGGAGAGACCTCCGGGCGTCCATTTGTTCTCCGGTTTCAGCTGAGTCCCGACAGGTGGGAAATCCCTCCGAGGCCTCCTTCGGTTACGGCGGACCCTCCCCCACGCACTCGCCCCGCCCCTTCCTCGGTTTCGGGACAGCAAAAGCGCGGGCTCTGCTCCCTCACGGTTTCTGAGGCTGAGAAGAGCAGCACCGTCGCTCTCGCCGGCCTCTCACAGAGTCGGTGAAACAGGGTTTCCTCCTAGAGAGGCACAACACTATAACCCCTCAGGCTTTATTGCTCTTGACTAGAGCGTCTCATAAAGCAACTGCCGCCTCTCCTGTCCTCCGTTCAGCATCCGGGTCTGGCAAAGCTCTTCTGCGCATGCCCTGTTCCATGCTAACCGGTAAAGTACGTTCTGCTTCTGGAGGAACATTTGGTCTAGTGTGGCAGAGCACGCGAGGATGGAGAACTGTAGGTGACAGAGAATGATGGGTGTGTTGGAGCTTGAGCTGGGCTGCAATGAGCAAAGCCGGTTTGGGTAAAATTTGGTTGATTGCTGCTAGGATTTCTCCTCTCAGAATTGTCTTAGATGTGGATGTGTTCCTCGCACAGCCAGAAGAGAAAGAGATTTGAAAGGGGCTGCAAATTTGACAAAAGGAAGCCGAGGGAAACCTTAGAGCTATTATATTTTGTAATTACTAAGTAGATAGACATATGATAGATAGATACATAACAGATTTAAACTTAATATTAACCACTCCAAACTTGACTGTAAAAAATATGACTTCAATAACCGAGTTGTTGAAGCGTGGAACTCATTACCTGACTCCGTAGTGTCATCCCCAAACCCCCAACACTTTACCCTTAGATTATCCACAGCTGACCTATCCAGATTCCTAAGAGGTCAGTAAGGGGAGTACAAGTGCACTAAAGTGCCTTCTGTCCCGTCCTATTGCTCTCCTATACCATTCTTCTTTCCTATATTTATTCTATTCTTTGATATATTTTATTCCTATTTCTTCACTTCTATTCTTTCTTAGATATATTTTACTATGAGTTTATCCTCTATAACCTTCATCATGTATTTTACTATGTGTGTGTATATATACAGTATATATATATATGCTTTCGTAAATTTTCACGGGTATATGTATGTAGATTGTTCTGAGTTCGGGTTTTGCCCTGTGTAATATTTTGCATGTTTATGCGACGTTTCGGTGAAATCACATTCACCATCATCAGGCTGAAGTTTCCAAGCTTCGTGCTGTTACAACAGCACGAAGCTTGGAAACTTCAGCCTGATGATGGTGAATGTGATTTCACCGAAACGTCGCATAAACATGCAAAATATTACACAGGGCAAAACCCGAACTCAGAACAATCTACATATATATATATATATATATATATATATATATATATATATATATATATATATATACTGTATATATATATATATATATATATATACTGTATATATATATATATATATATATATATATATATATATATATATATATATATATATATATATATATATCCACTGAAACCCTCATTGTGTATTGGACAAAATAAATAAACAACTAAGCAAGCTGAGAGATTACTATCCAGATTCCCTTACTGTCAACAATGCAGAGTTCGTAGCAGATACTCACTCATTGCACCCAGAGAGAGTACTATCTGAGGTGAGAACGCCACCTCTATACCACTGCACCATTCAGCTTCACATCGAAATGATGGGATTTAATTTGCATTCTCCCACCCAAATTCTAAGGACAGGAGGTGACCTTTTGGACATAATAAGATTAACCCACCACTATTATAATAGCAAAAGAACACCAGGTTCACTACATCGCAGAACCCCCTGAAGCATTTGTTAGGACTCTGTTAAAAACAGTTGTGTTGGCAATATATAAACCAACAATGTAATGAGGCTTTAATTAGGTTTATTTGACTGATGGTGTTGCAAATTGCCATAAGAGGGAGCTAGAGATCACAGTTCTTTCTCCCAGATGATAGCTTGCTCTCTTTGATATTCTGTCTGACATCTGGTCTCTGTTGTAGCTAAACCGTGTTTGAACTTGGTATGTTTGTTTACTGTTTGTGACAAAGAAAAGCGGTAAGAAGACTTTGTAATATGATATTCTTTGGACTGTTATGCTGACTATTATGTGTATGACCTGGAATGTTTATCGGATTGTGCTACTTCTTAAAGTTTACTTTAAGAAGTAGCACTAACTTTAAGAAGTTACTGTATTTGTGTGTGGCTGAGTATCTATTAATAACTACTCTCATAAATGTTTCTGTGTGCATATCCTTCGAATACTCTGTGCATACATTAACAGCATTTAAATGTAATAGACTCCAATTCAGTGTCAGTTTTGCCCCTGGTATTTTCCAAGGTATCATGGAAAGATTTCTAAGCAAATTACCAAGTGTTATCTCATATTTCAAAGATGTATTAATAACTGCCAAAGACAAGGTGCAGTTGAAAGGCTTAGAGAGGTTCTCACAAGGTTTAGGGACCTAGCGCTAAAGCTAGCAAGTGCCAGATTGGGGTGCTGGAGATGGAGTTTCTGGGGTACCAAATCAATGGATCCAGATTACACCCTACAAAAGACAAGGTCAGGGTGATCAGGGAAGCCCCGGTGCCCACCCACAGAACTGAGCTCCAAGTTTTTCTGGGGTTGTTGAACTTTTGCAGCATCTTTTTAGGAAATAAGGTAACCATCACTGAGTCTTTACACAAACTGATAAAATAGCCATGTGGGTCTGGGGTCCATTGCAGAGCGCTGCATTCAAAGCAGTAAAAAACATCCTCTCAAAGGAAAGTAAAATGCTTTCAATTCAGCGTAACTCTGCCCGTGGTGTTAGTTTGCGACACATCACCCTTTGCAGTGGGGGCTGTGCTGAGCCACAGACTGCCTAACATCTGCGAGGTCCCCACTGCCTATTTCTCTAGGACTCTTTCAAGCACTGAAAGAAATTAGTCAATTAGATCATGAAGCCCTTGCTGCTGTAGCTGGAGTTAAGCGGTTTCACGAATTCCTATTCGGCCGAGATTTGGAGCAGAATGAAGGCAAAACGCTCCCTTTCCCTTGACCACCCAAAAATGGTACCCAAGGGAATCCTGCCTGCTTCAAACAACATAAAGGCGGCACTTGAACATCTGTTACAATAACCACCGATACACTTGGCATCCATGAATCTATCTAATAGATTCCTTGTAGCTATTCAGGCTGACAACTGTCACCTCTTCTGGAAGTCAATTCCAAACACCAATGATCTCCCTGGGTGAAGACATATTTCCCTTTATTTGTCCTCACTTTCTTACCTATGAACTTTAGGGAGTGCCCCCTTGTCTGTTGTAATCATAGGTTTATAGGCACTGAAATTTAGGAATAAAATATTACTGGAGAGTGATGTTTTAAGCCTAATGGGTGCTGTATAAAACCTTAATTCTTCCTCTATTGAAAGGAAGCAACAGTCCAGGCTGAATAAGCAAGTTGCAGAATCCATGGTTATGTGGAAAACAATTAACTTGATATACAACATGAAGAAAACCTATAGCTAACTTCCATATAAGGAAATATATGCCTTACTCTCATTCCTTTAAACACACAATCCAGGAAAAGGCAAAGAATGGAGCTTCCGTTAATTACCTATAGGGAAGTCACAAGGAGATTGCCTTATATGGTGCATGAGTGAATGGTAGTTGGATGGCTTAATGTATGTGGCGTTCGCAAATTGGTTATTCTGTACCACATGTCAGGAAAAGTAAAATACAATAAAAGGAGCGATCTTGATTTAACAGAGGTCGTCTCATCGAGAAAACTTTCTCTGTCGCTTCATTCTGATGTGGCAATCATGGCATCCAGTGCCTCCCTAGAGGTCGACCCACTGGGGGAGGGCTGTTTGCCTTCACTTGTCCTAGTATTGTGTGATAGAGAAAATAATTTTTCTCTATTCTCCTTTTCTATCCCACACATGATTTTATACACTTCGATCAAGTAACCTCTTAAACGCCAGCTTTCAAGGCTGAAGAGACCAAGGCGTTGCTACCTGGTTTCATAAGGGAGGTGCTCCATTTCCTTGATCATTCTTGTCCTTTTTTGCATCTTTTCCTGTTCCAATATATCCTTTTTGAGGTACGGTGACCAGAACTATACACAGTACAGTACTCCAAATGTGGTCTCACCATCAATTTGTATAGAGGCAATACAACATGCTGACCTATTTTCAATTCCCTTCCTAATCATGCCAAGCATGGAATTTGCTTTTTTTTACTGCTGCTGTCCACCAAAACTCCAAGATCCCTTTCTTGGGTAGTCTCAGAAAGCTTGGTCCCCATCAGTTGGTAGGTATAATTGGGGTTCTTTGCCCTAATATGCGTAACTGCACTTGTTTAGGTTAAAATGCATTTGCCACTTTGTTGTCCACTCACTCAATTTTGAGACATCTTTCTGGAGCTCCCAATAATCAGTTTCACTTTTCATTACCGAGAACAATTTAATGTCATCAGCAAACTTTGCTACCTCAATATTTATTATTATTATTATTATTATTATTATTATTAATTAGATTTGTATGTCGCCCCTCTCCGAAGACTCGGGGCGGCTAACAACAATATAAAAAGACAATGTAAACAAATCTAATATTAAAAACAATCTAAAAAACCCCAATTTAAAAAACCACTCATACATACAAGCATACCATATATAAATTCTATAAGCTTAGGGGGAAGAGAAATTTCAATTCCCCCATGCCTGACGACAGAGGTGGGTTTTAAGGAGCTTGCAAAAGGCAAGGACGGTGGGGGCAACTCTGATATCTGGGGGGAGCTGGTTTCAGAGGGTCAGGGCCACCACAGAGAAGGCTCTTCTCCTGGGTCCCGCCAAACGACATTGCTTAGTCAACAGGACCCGGAGAAGGCCAACTCTGTGGGACCTAACCGGTCGCTGGGTTTCGTGCGGCAGAAGGCGGTCCCAAAGATATTCTGGTCCGATGCCATGAAGGCTTTATAGGTCATAGCCAACACTTTGAATTGTGACCGGAAATTGATCGGCAACCAATGCAGACTGCGGAGTGTTGGTGTAACATGGGCATACCTTGGGAAGAATTTACTTAGAATTTACTTCTACATCCAGATCATTAATGAATAAATTAAAAAGTAAAGGTCCCAAAACTGAATAGGCAGGCCCCAACAGTCAGCCATACCAAATTCATTCAATTTTCTCTCCTTCACATCAAGCCAGGGATTGCAGCCGGGATCCCACCTGCCCTTGATTACACATCCAGCAGGAGGGGTTCTGGTCCCTGTCCCCGGGTCCTCCATTCTCTCATATAGTCATACACTGATTCTTCCCTCCAATTTAAAATAGTATAAATCTAATCTAAAATATCAATATCAAAAATGCAAAGTTACAATGAATTAATATAAGTAAAATAGAATAAATCAGTCCATTCGGCCAGGTCTTGCCTATTTCTTGTGATGATTAATATAGTAATAATATTTAATAGCAGTCTTGAGTTTGAGGAGCCTATCAGTAAAATAAAGAGTCGAGGAAAGGTCAATGATGTCCATAAAATTAATGTCCATAAGATTAATGTCAGCCATAATGTCCACTTCAGTCTTAGAACAGTAGGAAGGGAAAATAGGTCCCGGGGGGGGGGGGTAGTGGGGATGCCAGATTTTACAATCCTAAAAGGCAGAACAACGGCAGTGGTAATCCCTCAGTAGTTGGAAATTCCTCACCTCACAATTTCTCTCAGGAGTCATCTATGGGCCTCAGCATCTGACACTTTGTCTGAGATGATCAAAAAAGAAGTAACAGCATCCCTAGCACGGCTCCTGTTGTAATCATAGGTTTATGGGCACTGAAATTTGGGAATAAGATATTACTGGAGAGTGATGTTTTAGGCCCAATTGTGTGCTGTATAAAACCTTAATTCTTCCTCTATGGAAAGGCAGCAAAGTCCAGGCTGAGTAAGCATCCTGAAGAATCTATGACCACGGGGAAAAGCAATTTAACTTGGTATGCAATATGAACAAAACCTATAGCTAACTTCCATATAAGGAAATATATGCCTCTCTCACATTCCTTTGCTAATCACCAGTAAACACACAATCCAGGAAAAGGCTTCTGTTAATTATCTATAGGAAAGTCATGAGAAGCTTGCCTTATATGGTGCAAGAGTGAATAGCAGTTGGAGGATGGCTTAATGTATGTGGCGTTCGCGAATTGGTTATACATGTCAGGAGGAGTAAAATACAATAAAAAGGCGAGATCTTGATTCATTCGAGGTCGCCTCATCGAGAAAACTTTCTCTGTCGCTTCATTCTGATGTGGCAATTATGGCATGCTGTGCCTCCCTAGAGGGCGACCCACTGAAGGAGGGCTGCATACCTTCAGGCTCCTCATAATTGCCCTCACCTCCATCGTCCATCTCCCCATCATCTTGACCAATCTCTCTCTCTCTCAGCAATCCCAGTAACCAGAGCTGTAGCTGCAATCTCCAAGCACAAAGGTTGTTACTGGGGGTGAGGCTCGTAGTTCTCTATCTTGGCTGGTCTCTCCTTCAGTTGTACCTCCAAGCCTCTCTAGCACGCCTACTCGCCAGCTTATTCACCTCTGCATTTGGGCGACATCTTCCGCAGCCCTTTGCTGCTGAATCTTTGGCGTTCAAGCTCATGTGATGTTATTTTGGCTCCTCTATTCCCTAAAACTTCATCAGTTATATAGACCACATTTACTGCCAGGCTAGATGTAAGCCTTACAAACTGTTTAGTTTGCCTCTGCTGTTTTCTGATGTTAAAAATAAAAAAATGACATTAAAATAACCGGTCGCAGAGCACCTCAGCTTTCCTCCACACAGGTGGGGGGGGGGGGGGAATGCAGTGGTGTAGTGAAAATAGAGTTCCACCCCAGAGCACCCAATTCGCACTGAAAGATGTTGAAATAAAAGCCACGGCCACAGTGTGGTAGTAAAAAATTTGGTAGCCCTTCACTGCCTCCACCATACAATACAGTGGTACCTTGGTTCTTGAACGCCTTGGTTACCCTACATTTCGGATACCAAACAAAATTTTCGGCAAAAATGTGCTTCGGTATCTCAACAAAATTTCAGATACCGAACAGCCACAGAAAATTTTGTTTATTATCCCAAATGTTACTGCCGCTGTGTATGCCTCCTGCATGTTACACCCCCTCTCAGCAACATGGGGGGGAGGGGGGGCTGCATCCACTGAGTCCCAGGGCAACTGGGCAAAGCAGCTGCCACAAGATCTGAGGGGACTTGGTGAGACAGAATGGGAGTTGGAATCCGAGACACCCCTCCTGGCCGCCCGCTTAACAGCCTCCCACTCTCTATAGTCTAACTGCACCAAGCTGCAGGAAGGGTGGAGGCAGCTGCAATACTGGCAGCTTTGGGCAGCTCCTTTCCTCGAGATGGCTCCAGCGAGTTGGCTCCACTGGCTTCCCTTCATCATGTGACATTCCCGGTGCTGCTGCTCCTCGAAGGGAAGCCAGAGAGTTGGTACCGCAGATAACAAAACGGGAGAGTTGGTACCGCAGGTAACAAAACGAACCACTGAGGGAAGGAGCCCCCCGAAACTGCTGGTATTGCAGCCGTCCCCACCCTTCCTGCAGCTTGAAGTGGTTAGACTATAGAGAGTGGGAGGCTGTTAAGCGGGCGGCCAGGAGGGGTGCGTCGGATTCCAACTCCCATTCCGTCTCACCCATTCCCCTCAGATCTTTATCCCATAGGAAATAAAGGAAATAGATTTAATTGGTTCCCAGCAAGTCAACAGGGGCTGGGAACCAATTAAATCCATTTCCATTATTTCCTATGGGATAAATTAATTTGGTTCTCGACCAAATCAGTTCTCGATCACACTCCTGGAACGAATTGTGGTCGAGAACCGAGGTACCACTGTATATAGTTCTTCCCGCCCCCTGCCAGATGTGGACTCTTACATGAGTAAATGTCTTATCACTGTTTCTCCACACCACATATATTTTATATAATTTCTATTCTGCGTGGATCTTTTCATGAGAATTAAGTTGTCCTCTTTGAGCAAAGATTTTTCCATATTCTGTACATTTATATGGTCTCCTACCCCTCCCGTTTCAACTCTTTCAAGATTAGTAAAATAATTTTTCTGAGTAAATTGCTTTTCGCATTCCATGCACTTGAATGGTCACCTCCAGTGTGTGTCCTTTCATGACCAATAAGATCTTTGCTCCAGTTAAATCTTTTTCCACACTCCATGCAATTTTATGGTCTTTCCCACATGTGCATCCTTTCATGATGAATAAGTTTTGTGCTTCAATAAAAGCTTTTTATCCAATCATTTATACCGACTCTGCCCAGTGGGTTTTCTCATGCAATGTAAGGGCTCCTTTCTGAGCAAAACCCTTTCCACATTCTGTACATTGAAATGGTTTCTCTCCTGTATGGATTCTCTCATGAATAATAAGACCGCTTTTCTGAGTAAATGCATTCCCACACTGTATGCATTTATACGGTCTCTCCCCAGTGTGAGTCCTCTTATGACGGATAAGATTTGCATAAACAGTAAACCTTTTCCCACACTCTGTGCATTTATATGGTCTCTCTCCAGTGTGGGTTCTCTTATGACGAACAAGTTCTGAGTTGTAACAAAAGCTTTTCCCACACTCTGTGCATTTATATGGTCTTTCCGCCATGTGCACCTTTAGGTGGAAAGTTAGGCACCATTTTTCAATAAAGGTCTTTCCACACTCCAGGCATTTATATGGTCCTTCCTCTGGGTCAATCTTTTGAGGGCACGTAATATCACTACTCTCAGGGACTCTTTTTCCAAACTCCAAACAATTATTTGTTTTTTCACTTTTGTGGATCCAGTTATGGTATTTCAGATTACCCCTTGTATGGAGGTCGCTTCCACACTTTGTGCATTTATATGGCCTCTCCCCTGTGTGGATTATTTCATCATCAATAACATTTTGTTTTTGAATGAAGCACTTTCCACACTCCATGCATTTATAAGATCGCTCCCCAGTGTGGATTCTTTCATGATCAGCAAGATATTGTTTTCGAGTGAAGGACTTTCCACATTCCATGCATTCATAAGGTCTCTCCCCAGTGTGGATTCTTTCATGATCAGTAAGAAGGTTTTTTTGAGTGAAGGACTTTCCACATTCCATGCATTTATAAGGTCTCTCCCCAGTGTGGGTTCTTTTATGCCGAGTAAGTTCTGAGTTCTGACAAAAGCTTTTTCCACACACGATGCATGTATATGGTCTTTCAGCCATGTGCATCTTTAGGTGGAAAGTTAGGCGCCATTTTTCAATGAAGCTCTTTCCACACTCCAGGCATTTATATGGTCCATCCTCTGTGTCAATCATTTGAGAGCAAGTAATATCACTACTCTCAGTGAACCTTTTTTCAGACTCCAAACAAGGAGAAGGAAATGAGAAGGAATGGCTCTTTGAAGACACTGCCCTTTGCATTTTAAATATCTTTGGATGCTTGTAATTCTCATTCTCCATTGTATCACCATCACCTGTTTGGGAAAAAAAAATCCAAGAAATTCTCATTAGAATTTAAAAAGTGGGGTGAAGTATTTCCCAGTCAAAAATATGCCGAACTAAGTATCAGGTTTGGTATCACCAATCACCAAAGTAGAAGATGTTTGGTTGAAATTATTATCAATAATACTCAATTATATCTAAGAGATTTTTCAGCCCTCAACCATATTAAGGTTTTGTGTTGTTAGATCAATCTGCTGGGGTCTTTCTCTCTAAGGCCTTTCATAATGCTATAGTGAGCATTTCTGCCAAGGCCCTCACTGTTTTCTAGAAGATTGGCTGTGATGACAACCTTGGACAAAATTGCCCATGAAGTCATGAGGTCAGCTGGTTTATGACATGGAGGTCCTGGCAGTTAAAGGGAAGCAAAGGGATGTGTATGGGATTTTTGCACATGGGATTTTCAGTGGATATTAACTACATACCTTGTGATCCTGCTTTTCCTGAAATTAGGGAAGATTTTATAGGTCAGTCATTAGAATTTTCACCACCACGTTTAATTCCAGGACACTTTCAATGCTTCCTTTGGGGGGGGGGGTCCTTTCTAGCTCCCTACAAGGTGGCACTTGTGCACCCCCTCCTCAAGAAGCTTTCTCTGGATCCAGCTGTATTCAATGGCTATCATCTGGTCTCCAACCTTCCCTTTATGATCGTTGAGAAGGTGGTGTTGCTCCAGTCGATTATCTGGGCCCACAACAGTCAGGATTCAGGCTCAGCTACAGCACGGAAACTGGTTTGGTCGTGCTGACAGATGATCTCTAGAGGGCCTGGGTTTATCCTCTATCTTGGTGGTTCTTGACCTCTCAGCGGCTTTTGATACCATTAACCATGGTATCCTTCTGCGCTGGCTGGAGGAGTTAGGGAGTGAGGGGCACCATTTTATGGTGGTTCTCCTCCTACCTCTCTGGTCAGTCGCAGTCAATGTTAGCAGGGGGTCAGAAGTCGACTCCTAGATCCTCCCTTATGGGGTTCCTCAGGGGTCAGTCCTCTCCTCCCTGCTGTTTAACATCTACATGAAACCGCTGGGTGAGATCATCCGAGGGCACGCGGTGAGTTACCACCAGTATGCTGATGATATTCAACTATACATTTCCACCCCGTGTCCACTCAGTGAAGCAGTGGAGGTAATGGGCTGGTGTCTGGAGGCTGTTAGGGTCTGGATGGGATAAGACGGAGTGGCTGTGGGTTCTGCCCCCAAGAACACATTACTCTGGAACAGGGTGGACTTTCGATCCCGTCAGAGAGGGTCTGCAACTTGAGCGTTCTCCTCAATCCACAGCTGACCTTGGATCTTATGGCTGTGGCGAGGGAGGCGTTTGCCCAGGTTCACCTGGTGCACCAGTTGTGGTCCTATTTGGACAGGGAGTCTCTACTCAGTCGCTCATACCCTTATCATCTCGAGATTCGACTACTGCAATGCTCTCTACATGGGGCTACCTTTGAAGAGTGTTCGGAAACTTCAAATTGTGCAAAATGAAGCCATGCGAGCAGTCATGGGCCTTCCCAGACATGCCCGTATTTCTCCAACACTCCGCAGACTGCATTGGTTGCTGATTGGTTTCCGGACACAATTCAAAGTATTGGTAATGACCTATAAAGCCCTACATGGCATCGGGCCAGATTACTTGCGGGACCGCCTTCTGCCATGTGAGTCCCAGCAACCGGTTAGGTCCCACAGAGTTGGCCTTCTCCAGATCCTGTCAACCATACAATGTCGCTTGGCAGGGCCATGGGGAAGAGCCTTCTCTGGGGGGGGGGGGGCGGCCTTCTGGAATCAGCTCCCCCCAGAGATTCATACTGCCTCCACCCTCCTCATCTTCGGCAAGAGTCTTAAGACTCATTTATGTCGCCAGGCCTGGGACAATTAGATCTTAGCTCCCAGGCCGACGAATGTTTCTATGATTGTTGTTTGAATGGGTATGTTTGATTTTTAACATAATAGGGGATTTTAGACCAGTTTACTCAATTTTAACTAATTGGATTTAGCTGTTGTATTCTATTGTTTTTTTATATGTTGTAAGCCGCCCCAAGTCGTCGGAGAGGGGCGACATATAAATCCAATAAATAATAAATAAATAAATTCCCACTTAAAACATCTTTCCTAATCAACGGAACCCAGAGCAAAGAGGATCCTTACCTAGAGCAGCCATATTCATAGCAACTTCCTGCATGACCTCCCTGTACAAGGCCTTCTGGCTAGAATCCAGCAGTGCCCACTCCTCCTCTGTGAAGTTCACAGCCACCTCTTCAAAAGGATCAGAGTCCTAGAAACAACAACAAAAAATCCGCATATGACAGTCCTCTTTTATATTTTCTTTCTTAATTCCAAAAGAGAAAATAAAGCTATGCAGGAGAACAAATGGACATTTTTTTCTAGCCATCTAAGATACGTATACCTGCAGGTACACGTAGTCCTTCATGGTCCTTCAGACACTAACAGAAAAAAAAAAGTCAAATACAGAAAATGGAAAGAGGGACACATAACCAAGGCGGAGTTATAACAAACAGCAAGAATCTGCAAACAAAAAATAAGGACAACAAAGGCCCAATAAGAACAAAACCTTGCAATAAAAGTCAATGACAACAAAAAAGGCTTCTTCCAATACATAAACAACAAGAAAAATAAATCAAAGAAACAGTTGATACACTCATAAGAGAACACGAAAAAGAAATCATAGACAAGAGAGACAAAGCAGAGCTGCTCATTACATATTTTGCATCAATTTTCATACCAAAAGAAACCACCAACCAAGAAACCAGCATCACAGCCACAAAAAACAGTTTTGGCACAGAATTCAACATAACTAAAATCATAGTAAGAAATCACCTGAGACAATTCAACAACTACAAATCAACAGGACCAGATGGACTACACCCCAGAGTCCTAAAAGAACTGGCAGATATCATCACAGAACCACTACTCCTTATTTTCCCCAAATCATGGAACACAGGAGAACTACCGGAAGATTGGAAATGAGCCAATGTAGTCCCCATCTATAAAAAAGGGAAAAAAACAGACCCAGGCAAATACAGACCAATAGGTCTGACATCTATACCTGAAAAATACTAGAAAAAATAATTAAAAAACAGCTCTGCCACTACCTAGAAACAAACAAAATAATAATCAACAGTCAACATGGGTTTGTCAGGAATAAATTATGCCAATCTCATATCGTTTTTCAACACCATAACCAAATCAGTAAACCAATGTACAGTAGTCCCTCACCTATCGCTGGTGTTACGTTCCAGACCCGGCTGCGATAGGTGAAATCCGCGATGGGGAATTTATCGACTGATAGTACTTATTTAAGTATTTATATTGTAATTGTTTGGTAAGTTTTCATTGTTTTAAGTGTTTATAAACCCTTCCCACACAGTATTTAATTTAGATACAGTATTTAAATACAGTATTTACAATTTTAGATATATTTTTTTTGAAAAACCTGCCGGTCGAGTTCCGCGGGCTGTTTAAATCTGCCGATCGACTTCCTCAGAAACCCGCAAACCAGCGAAGATTTAATGATTTTTCTCATTAATATTTCTTGAAAACCCGCGATGAAGTGAAGCCGCAGTAGGTGAAGCGCGGTATAGCGAGGGACTACTGTAATGCAATTATGTTGGCTACCCCCCGCCAGTTTGGTGTTGTCTGAAAATTTGCTTAGTTTCCCCTCTAGTCTCTCATCTAAGTTGTTGATAAATATGTTGAAGAGCACTGGGCCCAAAACTGAACCCTGAGGTACCCCGCTGCCTATCTCCTTCCATTTGGATTTGGATCCACTGAGGACTACTCGTTGGGTGCAGTTGGTCAGCCAACTGTTAATCTATCTTCATGTGTTGTAGTCTATCCCACTTTTTTCCAATTTGTAGAGTAGTAGGTTGTGGTCTAATTTATTAAAATCTTTACTAAAGCCCAAGTATATTAAACAATAAACAATAACAACAGAGTTGGAAGGGACCTTGGAGGTCTTCTAGTCCAACCCTCTGCCTAGGCAGGAAACCCTACAATACTTCATACAGATGGTTATCCAACATCTTTTTAAAAACAGAACAACAGTGGAACAGTTTGCCTCCAGAGGTTGTGAATGTTCCAACACTGGAAGTTTTGAGGATAGACTCAAAATACAGAAAGAGCTAGATAGATTAGTACTGTGGGCTCAAACTAACAAAATGAAATTTAATGTTGAAAAAAGCAAAATAGAAACATAGAAACATAGAAACATCTTACACCTAGGTAAAAAAAATCTAAGACACGCAAATTGAGAGAAACCACACTTAACAGCAGTGACGGTGAGACAGATCTCGGAGTCTTGGTCGATAGCCAACTAAATATGAGCCAGCAATATGCAGCGGCAGCTAAAAAAGCCAACACAATCTTAAACTGCACCAACAGGGGGATAAACTCCAAGACTAAGGAGGTACTAATACCACTCTATAATGCCCTGGTCAGGCCACACCTAGAGTACTGCATTCAATTTTGGTCACTTCACTAAAAAAAGGACATTGAAACTCTAGAGAAAGTACAGAAAAGAGCGACCAGAATGATAAGGGGACTGGAAACCAAGACATACGAAGAGAGGTCGCTGGAACTGGGCAGGGATAGTCCAGCAAAAAGGAAGGCCAGAGGGGACATGATAGCAGTATACAGATATTTGAGGGGTTGCCACAGAGGGGGGGGGGGGGTGTCACACATTTTGCTCAAAGGTATCCCCTGGGTTTATTTTTCTATTCCAGTGAAACACAAATTTGTTAGAAAACAGGATATACCTATTAAGATTTTTCTGTCCTATTTCAAAATGTTGTACATGATCCTGAAAAATATGTCACTTGACCAACAGGGTCTTAACATTAAAACTTCTTTGACTTATAAGATTTATATAAGAAATTTATCCATCCATTATTTTTAAATGGATATATTGGGCTACCACTGAAGCAATTTATAGGATAAGCATAGGATAGACAAAGGATAAGATAGGATAGGACAAGACAGGATAGAATAACAGAGTTGTAAGGGACCTTGGAGGTCTTCTAGTACAATTCCCTGCTTAGGCAAGAAACCCTATACCATTTCAAACAAATGGTTATCTTCTGAAAAACTCCAGTGTTGGAGCATTTACATCTTCTGGAGGCAAGTTGTTCCACTGATTAATTGTTCTAACTGTCAGGAAAGTCCTCCTTAATTCCAGGTTGCTTCTCTCCTTGATTAGTTTCCACTCATTGCTTCTTGACCTGCTCTCAGGTGCTTTAGAGATTAGCTTGTCTCCCTCTTCTTTGTGGCACCCCCTGAGATATTGGAACACTGTTATCATGTTACCCCTAGTCCTTTCTTTTCATCAAGCTAGGCATACTCAATTCGAGCAACCATTCTTTATATTTTAGCTTCCAGTCCCCTAATCATCTTTGTTGCTTTTCTCTGCACTCAGTAGAGTCTCAACTTTTTTTTTCATTGTGATGACCAAAACTAGATG
This sequence comes from Erythrolamprus reginae, assembly GCF_031021105.1. Classification (NCBI taxonomy): domain Eukaryota; kingdom Metazoa; phylum Chordata; class Lepidosauria; order Squamata; family Dipsadidae; genus Erythrolamprus; species Erythrolamprus reginae. The sequence goes on along the minus strand of NC_091951.1, from coordinate 11,195,809 downwards.
CAGCATTCAAAATGTGGCTTTATCAAGGCATTATAAAGTGGTATTAACTCCACATGATCTTGATTCTATCCTTCCATTTATCAGCCTAGAACTCTGTAGGCTTTTTTGGCAGCTGAAGCACACTGCAGCTGCCAAAATACCAATTTTTCTTCAATTGGTATTGTTTCATGTCATGTCTTTAATTTTTTAACTGCTTTCCCCAAGTCTTTTCAAAGATGTTGATAAAGATTAAATTGTTCCAACATATAAGTTACATTTCCTAACACAAGACTCTTGTGAATTGTCGTTTGTTTACATTCAAAGGATTATCTCCAAAGTTGAATCAGTAAGGTTCACTAGGTCATTGTAGGGGGACATCAGATTCAAATTTACATAGTGTTGTACATACTCTTGATCAGTTGGAGGAGGATGAAGATATTGAGGACTCAGATTCAGATAGTGTTTATGAAGTAGTGGGGGGCCCGGGGTTACAGGTAGTAGGACAGGTGGGCGACCATCCACAGGATGGGGCTATGAGTTCAGGATCTAGTGAGGGAGAATTAGAGGCACGCTGGGTTAATCCTAAATTCAGAAGAATTCAGAAACGTAGAGAGCAAAGGTCTGGAAGAAGATACATGTATTAAGGAAATGAATGGATTAAATAATTGGGTGAGGTAATTGGCACGTCATGGGACTAGTAAAGAAGAAGGGTGGAGTTTCAATGTTGCCGAACAAAAAGATGTCGATTTTTTATGCCGCTCTCCAAGTAAGCAAAGTATTCTGTGTGATTAACTGTCTGTCTGCTGTTTTTTAGTGAGCATACTTTTACGAAATAAATCTTGTCTAGCAGAGCAGAAGAAGGAATGTAAGGAATGCAATTAAGAGAGATTACCGAGCCAGGAGAGATACGCCAGTATGAAATGCGTGTATAACCGGAAGAGAAGAGAATAAAATGGAGTTTCTTTGTTTATGAAATAATGTGTTTGATAAAAGTTATTTGCACTTGCTGAATTTCTACCAGAAACCAGAACACATAGAGTCAGTATTTGGTTCTGAAAGAAGCTCATGAATGAAGGTGTTTAAAATTTTCAGAATAAATCTACACTAACCTGGCAAGGTGGTCCCAGTTGGATCCTCCTGAAAAGAAGCTCTTCAGAACCATTGGATGGATCTCCCCTTTCCTGCAGCTCTGCAGAAATCTCAACGAATGGCTCCTGCAATTTAAAAAAAAAAGGCTGATTTACAGTCCAATTTCAAATTACTGTAACAATGTTAGTTCGTTGGACTTAAATTATTCCTCTCCACGTGTATTTTTCCAAGTCAAATCAAAATGAGAGAACTTGAGAATTCCTGCTCTGTGGGTTGTTGTTATTTCTAGACAAACGTCTCCCACTTTTGCGAGTTGCTTCTTTTTTTTATCTCCTATTTCAGTGTTTCCCAACCTTTTTTGAGCCGCGGCACATTATTCATATTTTCAAAATCCTGGGGAACACTGAAGCGGGGCGGGGCGGGGGGGGCGGGCTAAAGAAAAGTTTGGACAAAAAAACCCTCTCTCTTCCTCCCTTTCGCTCTATTTCTCCCTCTTTCTCTCTTTTCCTTCCTTCCCTTCTTTCTCTCTCTCCATCCCTTTCTTTCTTTCTTCCTCTTTTTTTCTCTCTTTCTCTCTCCCTCCTTCCCTTCCTCTATGTCTTTCTCTCTCCCTTGCTCTCTCTCTCTGTCTCTCTTGCTATCTCTTTCTTGCTTTTCTCTCTCTCTCTTGCTCTCTCTCTCTCTTTCACTGTCTTGCTATATGTCTCTTTCTTTCTCTTTGCCTCTCTTGCTATCTCTCTTTCTTTCTCTCTCTTTCTCTCTCTCTGTCTCTCTTGCTATGTCTCTCTTTCTTTCTCTTTCTCTTTCTCTCTGCTTCTCTTGCTAAGTCTCTCTTTTTCTCTTGCTATGTCTCTCTTTCTTTCTCTCTCTCTGCCTCTCTTGCTATGTCTCTCTTTCTCTCTCTCTTTCTCTATCTCTCTTTCTCTTTCTCTGCCTCTCTTTCTTGCTCTGTCTCTCTTTCTCTGCCTCTCTTGCTATGTCTCTCTTTCTTTCTCTCTCTCTCTCAGCTGACTGCAAGCGGGAGCCCTGACGGCGGCAGCTGGACGTGCTGTTGGACACCGTATATGCCAGGCCCGCAGCGCCAGCAGCACGTCCAACCGCCACCGTCAGGGCTCCCGCTTGCAGTCAGCTGAGAGAGAGAGAGAGAGCTCCCTCTCGCCGCCGACATCTCCTCGCGACTGCCTGCGGCCGCTGCGGCCGCCCCCCCCCGCTCCCAACGCCAGTGCCCTCCCGCGGGGCCACAAAGGACACTTGCCGTGGATGCCAGAGAAGCTCCAGCTGGGCGGGACGCTGCCGGTACTTCCGTCCTGGGGCTCCCGCTCGCAGCTGTCCCCCGGCTCCTGCTCGATGCCGCGGTTTTCGGCGCTCTCCTGCTGGGCTCCAAAGAAGGAAGGCGGGAAAAAGGCTTTTTCCCGCCTTCCTTCTTTGGAGCCCAGCAGGAGAGCGCCGAAAACCGCGGCATCGAGCAGGAGCCGGGGGACAGCTGCGAGCGGGAGCCCCAGGACGGAAGTACCGGCAGCGCCCCGCCCAGCCGGAGCTTGGCGGCACACCTGGCCATGTCTCACGGCACACCGGTGTGCCGCGGCACACCGGTTGGGAAACGCTGTCCTATTTTATTTATTTATTTATTTTATTTTATTTATTTATTTGGATTTGTATGCCGCCCCTCTCCGGAGACTCGGAGCGGCTAACAGCAACAATAAAACAGTGTACAATAGTAATCTAATACTAAAAACGATTAAAAACCCATTAATATAAAACCAGACATACATACATACATATCATGCATAGAATTGTAAAGGCCTAGGGGGAAGAGTATCTCAATTCCCCCATGCCTGACGGCAGAGGTGGGTTTTAAGTAGCTTACGAAAGGCAAGGAGGGTGGGGGCAATTCTAATCTCTGGGGGGAGTTGGTTCCAGAGGGCCGGGGCCACCACAGAGAAGGCTCTTCTCCTGGGTCCCGCTAAGCAACATTGTTTAGTTGACGGGACCCGGAGAAGATCCACTCTGTGGGACCTAACTGGTCGCTGGGATTCGTGCAGCAGAAGGCAGTCCCTGAGATATTCTGGTCCGATGCCACGAAGGGCTTTAAAGGTCATAACCAACACTTTGAATTGTGATCGGAAACTGATTGGCAACTAATGCAGACTGCGGAGTGTTGGTGTAACATGGGCATTTTTGGGAAAGCCCATGATTGCTCTCGCAGCTGCATTCTGCACGATCTGAAATTTCTGAATATTTTTCAAAGGTAGCCCCATGTAGAGAGCATTACAGTATTTTCCTTTGGAACAGGAGGTGCTTATTTATCTCCTCCCTTTTACTTGACAATTTTGGCCTTTCCATCATTCTGAAAATGGGTGAACAGTGCAGTCAGGTGGTAGGGAAAGCAAGTAGGATGCTTGGCAGCATAGCTAGAGGTATAACAAGCAGGAAGAGGGAGATTATGATCCCGCTATATAGAATGCTGGTGAGACCACATTTGGAATACAGTGATCCCTCGGTTAGCGCGGGGGTTACGTTCCAAGACCTCCCGCGCTAACCGATTTCCGCGTTATACTGGATGCGGAAGTAAAAAACCTTCTGCGCATGCGCGCCCCTGGCCGCACATGCGCAGAAGGTGGAGCGACGCAAATTCGGAGGCTGGCAATGCAATGGTGATTTTTCCGGGCTCCTTGCCGCTACCCCCCGCCCGCCCGATTCGCCCCGCTCACCGGCTTTCTTGGGGCAGCGCTGGCGGCAATGGCAAACCTCCCTCCTTCCCTTCTCTCCTTCCTCTCACCGGCTTTCTTGGGGCAGCGCTGGCGGCAATTGCAACCCTCCCTCCTCTCCTTCCTCTCACCGGCTTTCTTGGGGCAGCGCTGGCGGCAATGGCAACCCTCCCTCCTCTCCTTCCTCTCACCGGCTTTCTTGGGGCAGCGCTGGCGGCAATGGCAACCCTCCCTCCCTCCCTCCTTCTCTTCTCTCCCTCCCTCCTTCTCTCCCTCCCTCCTTCCTTCCCTCCTTCTCTTCTCTCCCTCCCTTCTCTCCCTCCCTCCTTCCTTCCCTCCTTCTCTTCTCTCCCTCCCTTCTCTCCCTCCCTCCTTCCTTCCCTCCCTTCTCTTCTCTCCCTCCCTCCCTTCTCTCCCTCCTCCTTCCTTCCCTCCTTCTCTTCTCTCCCTCCCCTACCTCCCTCCTTCCTTCCCTCCTTCTCTTCTCTCCCCTCCCTCCCTTCTCTCCCTCCCTCCTTCCTTCCCTCCTTCTCTTCTCTCCCTCCCTCCCTTCTCTCCCTCCCTCCTTCCTTCCCTCCTTCTCTCTCTCCCTCCCTCCCTTCTCTCCCTCCCTCCCCTTCTCTCCCTCCTTTCTCAAAAAGCACTTAAACTGTAACTGTACTGTACTGTACTGTGTAATGACAGAATAAAACCCCCCAGCCCTCACCTGTGTTTGAATTTCATTCATTCATTCACTCAGTCATTCATTCATTCATTCTTCTGTACAGACTGTGTGCCACTCAGTCCCAACACTTTTAACCCATAAATTACCATTTCCCATCCCCTTAATTACCATTACCTACTGTACACATGAATAAGACTCTTAAGTTATGAACAATAACATATTTATTTACATTTTTTGGGGTGGGGTGGGGGGTTAGCATAACTGGGATACAGTAACTAGGGATCTTCTTCTATCACCATTTCTACAATGGACGCTGCAGGTGATGGGTGTGACAGACCTCTTGGTTTTTGTGACAAACATGGTCATGGGCAGTTGTTGGCGCCGTTTCTTTTTCTCGGCTAACATGGATCTGTATGGTGCAAAGATGTTGTCAAGGGAGGCGTTAAACTGTATAGAGCGAGTCATGTTGGGATCCCAAAGTTCCACCATGCGTTGTACATTTGAAGTGGCTCTGTTCAGTTCTGCAAGCCGCTCAAGCGTTAGGCCAACATCTTCTTCTTCCTCAGCTTGTTCAGCTTCCGCTTCCTCCTCTTCTTCACTCGCTGACCTGGTCAGCTCCTCCAGATCTTTGTCTCTCAGCGGTAGGCCATGCTCATCAAGCAAACCATTGACTTCCTCTGGTGTCATGTCAACGAAGCCTTCTCCACCCAGTGCCTGTGCCAGCTTCACAGAGGTCTGGACTGCAGCATCTTGGATTTCTTCGGGAGCAAATCCCTTGTAATCATGCACCCACTTCTGGCCACAATTTCCTCCAGCAGGCATTCATTGTCTGTGTCTTCATATCTGTCAAGGCATTCTGAATGTTCTTCAGACAAGATGCAATTGTGTACTGACGCCAGTAGGCCCTTCAATGTGAAGTTGTCATCAGCATCCATTGCTTCCACGATGCTTCCAAGAGAATTGCGCGTGTACAGTGCCTTAAATGCACGGATAACACCTTGATCCATCGGCTGGATAAGCGATGTGGTGTTTGTTGGCAAGAATTCGACTTGCACCCCATCATGTTCATGGTCCAGGTGATCATGGCCTCCAGCATTGTCCATTAGGAGAAGCACTTTGAAATCGAGTCCTTTGCGAGCCAAATACACCTCCACCTGTGGGATGAAGCACTGATGAAACCAGTCCCGCGTGAGGGGTTTTGTAATCCATGCTTTAGGATTATGCATCCAGTACACTGGCAATGCATTCTTATTTCTGTTCTTGAGGGCTCTTGGATATCGTGACTTATAAATTAGCCCTGGCTTCAGCAAAAAGCCTGCTGCATTCCCACACATGATCAAAGTCACTCGATCTTTCATGGCCTTAAAGCCAGGGGCTTTGGCTTCATCTTGCATCAAGAAAGTCCTTGAAGGCATCCTCTTCCAGAACAGGCCTGTTTCGTCCATGTTGAACACCTGTTCTGGAAGGTAGCCCCCTTCTGCAATTAGGTCTTTAAACGTGCGCTGGACAAAGTTTTCTGCTGCACCTGTATCTGCTGAGGCAGCTTCTCCGTGCAATGACACACTCTTCAGGCCATAGCGCCGTTGAAATTTCTCAAACCACCCTTTGCTTGCTGTGAATGTGGCTGGGGCTGAGGCTGAGGCTGCAGAATGACAGGAAAGGGAGAGAGAAGTGACTTGAATGAAAGCATAAAGAGTAAATGCCCACCTCCTTCCCTCCTTCCTTCCTTCCCTCTCTTCTCTCCCTCCCTCCCTCCCTCTCTTCTCTCCCTCCCTCCCTCCTTCCCTCCCTCTCTTCTCTCCCTCCCTCCCTCCTTCCCTCCTTCCTTCTCTTCTCTCCCTTCCTCCCTCCTTCCCTCCTTCCTTCTCTTCTCTCCTTCCCTCCTTCCTTCTCTTCTCTCCCTCCCTCCTTCCCTCCTTCCTTCTCTTCTCTCCCTCCCTCCCTCCTTCTCTTCTCTCCCTCCCTCCTTCCCTCCCTCCCTCCCTCCTTCCCTTCTCTCCCTCCCTCCCTCCTCTCCCTCCCTCCTTCCCTCCTTCCCTGCTCCTTCCTTAAAAAACACTTAAATACAGTATCTAATGACAGAATAAAAAACCCCAGCCCTTACCTGCGTTTCCCTCATCTGCATCGCCTTCTTCTGGGTCTTCAAGACGGTTGTACAATTGTTGTGCCTTGGTTCTTATAGTGTTGGTATCCAAAGCAATGCTCTTTTTGCGGCAGTCTTGTACCCACAGGGACAAAGCAGCTTCCATCTTCATAAGCCGTTTGTTTCTAGGCGTCACCATTCTTTTTGCAGCCTTGTTGAATGCCATCAGAGAACTTTGCCTTATCTTTTTCTCGTCGTCACGAATGGTTCGCACACTCGATTCGTTGATCCCATACTGCCGACCAACATCTGCATAAGAGCGTCCCTCTTTCAGCATGTCCAAAATGTCAATTTTCTCTTTAATTGTGAGTATCCTCCTGGTCTTTTTAGCGTCGCCGCCAGCACTCCGTGCACAACGTTTAGGAGGCATCTTGCAACAAGTCTGAACAAGTTCCAAAAGTTCAGTTGCAAAGCCTTTTTTTGCGTTTGCAACGATTGGTCGAGATTTTGGCCAATCAGCAATCAGCATGACGTCATCGGGCGGGAAAAACCGTGGTATAGCAAAAAAAACGCGGACTTATTTTTTAATTAATATTTTTTGAAAAACCGCGTTGCAGCGTTTCGCGCTAATCGAGAACGCGTAAATCGAGGGACCACTGTACTGTGTTCAGTTCTGGAGACCTCACCTACAAAAAGATATTGACAAAATTGAACGGGTCCAAAGACGGGCTACAAGAATGGTGGAAGGTCTTAAGCATAAAACGTATCAGGAAAGACTTAATGAACTCAATCTGTATAGTCTGGAGGACAGAAGGAAAAGGGGGAACATGATCGAAACATTTAAATATATTAAAGGGTTAAATAAGGTCCAGGAGGGAAGTGTGTTTAAAAGGAAAGTGAACACAAGAACAAGGGGACACAATCTGAAGTTAGTTGGGGGAAAGATCAAAAGCAACATGAGAAAATATTATTTTACTGAAAGAGTAGTAGATCCTTGGAACAAACTTCCAGCAGACGTGGTAGATAAATCCACAGTAACTGAATTTAAACATGCCTGGGATAAACATATATCCATCCTAAGATAAAATACAGAAAATAGTATAAGGGCAGACTAGATGGACCAGGAGGTCTTTTTCTGCCGTCAGACTTCTATGTTTCTATGTTTCTAATGTATTTGTGTCTATTCCATCTGTGAGACCACCAATCTGGAAGTTTAGATTTTGGAATGTACACCAAGGTGCTTTTGAGGGTAAAATGCATTTCCTAAAATATTGAAACTCTAATTAAAACAATTTGGATACTTCATTCTTTCTAAAGGAATATGAATAATGTATACCGTATTTTCCGGCGTATAAGACGACTGGGCGTATAAGACGACCCCCTAACTTTTCCAGTTAAAATATAGAATTTGAGATATACTCGCCGTATAAGACTACCCCTCTTCTGTACATCATAGACCTGACTGAGTCTAGGTCTATGATGTACTTGCATTGAGAAAAAAATCATTTCTGAACATGATAACACAATATTTTAATTACTAATGATGAAGATCTTATTGTTAAAATTATGAATGAATTATTTAGAGAGAGAGAGCCAAGTGGGAGCACTCTTCTGTCTATCTCTCCATATGTCTCTGTCTATCTGTCTTGTCTGCCTCTCATATTTCTCCTCACCACAATTAAGTTTATTATTATAACTCATCATAATTTGTCAACACAAAAAGGTGAACCTGGCTATTTTTCCTTCTCCTACCATCTATTCTGCAGGTATCTTTCAGTCTAACATGCAGCATGCTGACACCTATGTGAGAATCTATTATGGAATGAGAATCTGTATGTGATATCATGATATGGCAATCCAAACAGCCCATCCATTTTTTCCTCTTTCCGCACTTTCTGTCTTTATCCTCTTGCAATGTCACTTAAACAGATTTTAACTTGTCGGGTTTAATTAGTGACCCTGCCAATTTTCAGTACTGTGCAGTGTGCTATGATACAGAGCAGAGTGAATAATATGACCTCAGCTTTTAAAGTTATTTTAAAATGTTGCCTAAGAAATATGGAAAGATGATTCTTTTTGGAGGAAAAGTACATTTTCAATGGTTAAACATAAGAACAAATACAAACAGGCAGAAATAAATGCATCCAGTTTAACATTCAATTTTGCAACCACTAATAATGTTGGTCAAGTAGGTACAAAAATACCTGGGGAAATTATCAAAGTCTGGGAAATGGGTCCCTTGTCAGTTAAAAGGAGTGCTGATTTACCACCTGCTAGAGCAGTGATTTTCAACCTTTTTTGAGCCGCGGCACATTTTTTACATTTACAAAATCCTGGGGCACACCACCAACCAAAATTACACAAATCTAATAAATAAATAAATAAATACATACATACACACACACACACACACACACACACAAATAACCCCCTCATATATACAATCCCATGTAACATCCCCTTATAAATACAGTCAATCATCAATCATCCCTCCTCAAATTTATACCACTGTCTCATTTCTGGGTTCTTCTCCTGTCTTTCCCCCTTTTCTCTCTCATGTTTCTCATTTCTCTCTCTTCCTCCCTTTTTCCCTCATTCCTTCTCCCTCTCACTTCTCCTCTTTTTCCATCCCTGTCTCTCTCCCCCCCTTACGTGTGTGTGTGTGTGTGTGTGTGTATATACACACTCGAACCATTTCCAAAACCAGTTGAGGGCTGGGGTTTTTTTCTCTTTTATTCTTTTCAAACACAGGTGTGGGCTGGGGGGGGGTTGTTTCTTATTATTTGGGTGCTTTTTACCATATGCTTCAAGAATCACCTCTCTCCCTCTCTCTTGTTCTCTCTCTTGTTCTCTCTTATTTTCTTTCTGAGGCTCCTCCCACAACGGTGGCTACAGCGGCGCTGGCGATCCGGCCGCTAGCCGCTCCGAGCGCTGTGGGAACGCCCACCCCTCTCACAGTCCAGTCCCGGGCTGACAGTAAAGGGGCTGCTTCCCATCCTCCTTCTCAGAAGGTTTCCTTCTGAGCAAGCTGGCAGGAGGATGGGAAGCAGCCCCTTTACTGTCAGCCCGGGACCGGACTGTGAGAGGGGTGGCCGTTCCCACACCGCTCGGAGTGGCTAGCGGCCGCATCGCCAGTGCCGTTGCAGCCACCGCTAATGTAAAGGGGCTGCTTCCCGGCGGCAGGAACTGCGGGGGGGGTAGCCGGCGTACGCTCCGGCTAACGAGCCCTTGCCGCAGCTATCCGCCGCTTCTTTCTTCTCCGCCTCGCCTCCGCTACTCCCGCCGCCGCCTTTGCTCTCCCCGCCGGGCAAGAGGCAAAGGCGGCGGCGGGAGTAGCGGAGGCAAGGCGGAGAAGAAAGAAGCGGCGGATAGCTGCGGCAAGGGCTCGTTACGCCGGCTACCCCCCGCAGTTCCTGCCGCCAGGAGTGGTTGGCGCTCGCCCGACGCCTTGTTTTTTTATTTCCCCCTTTGGTTTCTCTTCACAGGCGGGAGTTCGGGAGGCAAGGGAGCGCTCGAGGAGACAGCGTCTTGCGGCATCGCCTCCCGTCGGGTTTACGACGAAGGGACGCTCAGCAACTTCTTTTTCCTTTCGGCGCCATAGCCACCCGCAGTCCCCGGAGCCGGCGGGTTGAGGCAAAGGGCTGTGTTTCCCTTCCCTCCCTCCTGCCCCCGTCCTGAATGGAAGCCCCGCTCGGCCAAGCAGCCCGGGATCTCCGCCGCTTGCAAACCGGGCGGGCGGAGCGGACCCGCGCTCACTTTCGGCTCCGGGGACTGCGGATGGCTATGGCGCCGAAAGGAAAAAGAAGTTGCTGAGCGATGCCGCAAGACGCTGTCTCCTCGAGCGCTCCCTTGCCTCCCGAACTCCCGCCTGTGAAGAGAAACCAAAGGGGGAAATAAAAAAACAAGGCGTCGGGCGAGCGCCAACCGATTCCGGAGCTCCCTCGCCGGCTTCATCAACGCGCTGCTGTTGCTGCTGTCGCTGCCGCCTGAGGCGGCGGCACTCGAATCTGGCGTGGTGGAAAATCTTTGCCTGCCTCCAGATTTTCCACCACGCCAAATTCGAGTGCCGCCGCCTCAGGCGGCAGCGACAGCAGCAACAGCAGCGCTTTTTCCTTTCGGCGCCATAGCCACCCGCAGTCCCCGGAGCCGAAAGTGAGCGCGGGTCCGCTCCCCCCCCCTCAATCCCGCTCCCGGCCTCCTCCCGCCCGCGGCTGTGGAATGGGCGCAGTATCCGGCCTATAAGACGACCCCCCACTTTGGAAAAGATTTTCAGGGGTTAAAAAGTCGTCTTATACGCCGGAAAATACGGTACTTTGTTGTTTCTCTCTGCAAGATTTGTTTTTTCTTCGGGGACTATTTTTTCCAAACTCTATCCTATGTATAATGGAAAGTCTGCTTAGAAACTGTCTGCAGTGAAATGTCTACAGTGGGGTATCACAAAGATCTGTCTCAAGCCAAGTACTCTTCAATACCTTCATAAATGATTTAGGTGAGGGAATAGAAAGGGAACTCATCAAATTTGTAGATGACATTAAACTGGCAGGAATAGCCAACTCCCCAGAATGGAGGATACAAAATGGTCTTGACAGACTTGAACAATGGACAGTATTTAATATCTACATGAAACCGCTGGGTGAGATCATCTAGGGGCATGGGGTGAGGTATCATCAGTATGCGGATGATACTCAGTTATACATCTCCACCCCATGTCCAGTCAACGAAGCAGTGGAAGTGATGTGCCGGTGCCTGGATGGGTGTCAACAGACTCAAGCTCAACCCGGATAAGACGGAGTGGCTGTGGGTTCTGCCTCCCAAGGACAATTCCATCTGTCCGTCCATAACCCTGGGGGGGGGGGAATTACTGACCCCCTCAGAGAGGGTCCGCAACTTGGGCGTCCTCCTCGACCCACAGCTCACATTAGAGAAACATCTTTCAGCTGTGGCGAGGGGAGCGTTTGCCCAGGTTCGCTGTTGCACCAGTTGCGGCCCTATCTGGACCGGGACTCACTGCTCACAGTCACTCATGCCCTCATCACCTCGAGGTTCGACTACTGTAATGCTCTCTACATGGGGCTACCTATGAAAAGTCTTCGGAAACTTCAGATTGTGCAGAATGCAGCTGTGAGAGCAATCATGGGCTTCCCTAGGTATGCCCATGTTACACCAAGACTCCGCAGTCTGCATTGGTTGCCAATCAATTTCCGGTCACAATTCAAAGTGTTGGTTATGACCTATAAAGCCCTTCATGGCATCGGACCAGAATATCTCCGGGACCGCCTTCTGCCGCACGAATCCCAGTGACTGGTTAGGTCCCAAAGAGTTGGCCTTCTCCGGGTCCCATCGATCAAACAATGTCATTTGGCGGGACCCAGGAGAAGAGCCTTCTCTGTGGTGGCCCCGACCCTCTGGAACCAGCTCCTCCCAGATATCAGAGTTGCCCCCACCCTCCTTGCCTTTCGCAAGCTCCTTAAAACCCACCTCTGTCGTCAGGCATGGGGGAACTGAAATTTTTTCCCTTCCCCCTAGGCTTATAGAATTTATACATGGTATGCTTGTTTGTATGATTGGTCTCTTAAATTGGGGTTTTTTAGATTATTTTTTAATATTAGATTTGTTACATTGTTTTCTTTATTGTTGCTAGCCGCCCCGAGTCTTTGGAGAGGGGCGGCATACAAATCTAATAAATAAATAAATAAATAAATAAATAAATAAATAAATAAATAAATAAATAAATAAATAAATAAATAAATAAATAAATAAATAAATAAATAAATAAATAAATAAATATAATTTGATGTAGAGAAAAGCAAGGTTAGGCAGGAAAAACCATTGGTACAAGTACAGATTAGGCAAAACCTGGCTGAAAAACGTAACTGTCAGAGGGACTGTAGAGTCCTACGGTAGAAGACGCTCACTTAAATGTGAACTGGCAGTGTGTGGAAGCAGACAAAAAAGCTAATACAATCCTCAGTTGTATAAACAGAGGCATGGGAATGAAAATTATGTGAACTATTAGTACCGCTTTATAAAACCTTAGTAAGGCTATAACTGGAATACTGCATCCAGATTTGGTCACCACGTTATAATTATGATGTTGAGAGACTGTTTAACTATTTGTCTGAAGTGATATATATGAATGGTTTTCTGCCAGAACAAGAGAGTTAGACAAGAAGACCCCCACCAAGTCCCTGCCAGCTCTATATTAATTGAAGAATCTAGGAAATACAAAACTTATGTTAAGTATCTGACCATACAATCTTACAGTTTACATCAGTTCTGAAAAGCATGTAAGCTTGGGATCTGCATTTCTACTAATTTTACTGAAATTAAGTAATATAAAAATTGATAACTATATTCAAACACTGATTTTGTAAAGTATTTTACTGAATACTACTGCTTTTTAGAATGATAATATGGATTACAGTACATTTAAAAACGTTGAGGACAGGAGGAAAAGGTTTCTGTGTTCATAACCTGGAACAGATTTTAAAATATGCAATCTAAGTACTATTTGATCCACCTAACAAAATTGTCATCTTACCTTTCATAATATTTTACTATCCTCTGTTTATTCTTTGTATTAATTTGCAACTGTTTTAAATACCTATGTGAAAATAATTCATATTTTTGGCTTCTTCCCAAAAATATTATAAAAGAGAAGAAATATAAGTTTCTAAGCAACCCAGTTCATGGTTGTCCCTAAGGTATTTTTTCAACAGGCAATTGGAGTTTTTGGTTTTTCTTTGAAGATGTTTCACCTCTCATCCAAGAAGCTTCTTCAATTCTGGTCTTCAAAGAAAAACCAAAAAGGCCAACTGTCTCTTGAAAAAGCTGCTATGGGGCAAATAAAATTGTCCAAAATTACCATGGTTAACAAGCCAGCTTCATGAGAAAGGGGATTCATTTAAGACATTAGATTCACATTCCATTCAAAGCTAATAGTACTGATCAAAATTTCTAAAAGGACTAAACTTGTATGAGATATAGAAAAATGTTTTTGTGGGTGGGTGATATTTTGGGCAATAGCTATTACTAGATAGCAGAGCCTTAGATTCAATCTGAGACCCTGGTAGGGGAATTCTGACCGGAGAAAACATTTATAAGCGCTTCCAAGTAGAACAGACAAGAAGCAGCATTAAGAATATCAGCTCTATCTGTAAGAGCACATTAATAAAATCTGGAATTCTAGGAAGTGTTTTTAATGACATTTCTCATTCTCCAACTCCATGTGGGAATTGACATCTCTTCTGCATTATGGCTGTCCAGTCCAGGACAAACTGCTGGAAAATAGAATGTGCGAATACCGTCTCACGAAGTTATTCCCACCTACTATTACACCATCTCAAGACTGGTTGTCTGATGTTTTTTGCTTGCGATTATTTGTAAGGAAGAGACAGAAGATGCGTAGAAGCGGATGGAAGTCCCTCACCTGCCGCCCCTTTCCGGGCTCCGGGGAGGCCGCGGGGCCGAGCAGGCAGCCTTCGGCCAGGGCCACCGCCTGGTCGCAGCTCTCCGCCCCGCACTCCCTCAGCCAGCCCGACAGCTCCGGGGGCAGCCGGGCCAGCAGCTGCTCCAGCACCACCAGGTCCAGCATCTCCGCTTTGCTGCTCCTCTCGGGCCGCAGCCACGCCCGGCACAGCCGGTACAGGCGGCTGCAAAGCTCCCGAGGCCCCTCCGCCTCCAGAGAGCCGCAGCTGCGGAAGCGCCAGCGCTCAGCCTGGGAAATGCGGAGCCCCTCGGGGAGGCCGCTCTGACTGCTTGTTCCCTCGCCAGACTCCTCGTCGCTCCCCGCCTGAAGGGCCGCTGCTGCTCCTTCTCCCGGTAACTCTCGGGCATCCATTCAGTCTCCGGCTTCAGTAGAGGCCGAACCAGGTGAAACTCCCTCCGAGGCCTCCTTCGGTTACGGCGGATCTTCCCTTACGTGCTCGCCCCGCCCCTTTCTCGGTTTCAGTTGGAGTAAAAGCGCGGGCTCCACTCAGGCTTCTGAGCCTGAGAAGAGCAGCTGCAGTCAGGCCTTTCAGAAACTCGATGAAACATGATTGCTTCCTAGAGAGGCACAACACTATAATCCCTCATGCTTTATTGCTCTTGACTAGAGCGTCTCATAAAACAACTACAGTACTACCTCTCCTGTCCTCTGGCCAAGGTCTTCTGCTCATGTCCTGTTTGTGGCGGCTCAAAAGTCGGTTGAAGCCTTGTGATGGCAGAGTGTTTGTTAGAGAAGGGATGGTGAGGCGCGGGTGAAGGGAATAGGCTGGGAGGAGGTAGAGCAGGGCTGGAATAGAGCAAATAGAGCCCTGTCCTATTGTCTCTCCTATATCCCATATATCTTGTCTTCTATCCCTATATCTTTCTTCTATTATCTCATTGATTATTTTATCCTATACTCTCTTCTATTCTTTCTCTAATTCTATTTCCTCGAAGGTGTCCTCTATTACCTTCATTGTGTATTATTGTGTATTGGACAAAATAAATAAAATAAAAGCACCTTTGATTGGAATATAGTTGGATTGCTGGTTCTGAGCACCTGGAATTTCTCTTGACTTCCCACCTGAAGAATTATTTCTATGCTGTCTAATTATGTAATACAGTGTTCCCTTGATTTTTGCGGGGGATGCGTTCCGAGACCGCCCGCGAAAGTCGAATTTCCGCGAAGTAGAGATGCAGAAGTAAATACACTATTTTTGGCTATGAACAGTATCACAAGCCATCCCTTAACACTTTAAATCCCTGAATTGCAATTTCCAATTCCCTTAGCAACCATTTAGATTATTACTCACCATGTTTATTAAATTTTATTTTAAAAAATATTTATTAAAGGCAGACAAAAGCTTGGCGATGACATATGATGTCATCGGGCCAGAAAAACCATGGTATAGGGAAAAAAACTGAAGTATTTTTTAATTAATATTTTTGAAAAACCGTGGTATAGACTTTTTGCGAAGTTCGAACCCGCGAATATCGAGGGAACACTGTACGTTATATATTATTCAATAAGTATGTAAGGAAAAACTTTGGGGGATTCTTCCAAACCAGATTGTCCTCTGTTGTTTGTATCCATGTAGTGATGCTCAAAGAAGGAACCCTCTTTTCAATTTCTATTTCTTCTGTGGGAAGCCCCACTCCACCCCATTTTAGAGAATGAATTTTTTACTGGAATATTAAGAGAGGTAAAGTATTGTATTTCCCCAAAGGAGAAATAAACATGTTCGTAGAGGGAGAAAACAGCCTGTTTTTCTTAATTTTGTGCCCGTTAATAAAAACTATTCACAAATAAAACACCTTTACCTCCAAATTGTTTTGTTTTTGATCTTTTAATGATCCTTAATCCTTTGCTTTGGAGTGGTGTCCAGGTAACTGAATGGATTTGAGTGGTTACTGGCTGGATGCCCTTGATGTAAACAATGCAGAGTTCACAGCAGATGCAGCCTGTGAGCTGTCGTGCCCCTCACCAGTCTTCCTACCTCAGCTGCTCCCTGCCTGAAGAGCTGCTACTACTCATGCCCGCCCACCCATGGACGATGGGCCTTTATTTGGTCTCTGGCTTCAGCGCAGCCTGAACAGCTAAAATTCCGATGCCTCATTTTGTCATGCCAGAACCTTCCTCACACACTCTCCTCCCCTTTCCCAGTTTTGGGGGGACAGAAATGGGGGCTCTGCTCCCTCAGCGCTTCTGAGTCCAAGAAGAGCAGCTGTAAATTCTTTCCACCAAAAATTCCCACGCTTATTTTATTTATTTATTTTCTCAAACAATTATAGGGTGATAATTTGTACAAATAAAACATTAGGTAAGTAATGAGGTGGGTGAAATGAGGACCCGGATTGTGGGGGCAATATGCTGGCTCTGTTAAAAAGTGCTATTGGTAACATGTAAGCCGCCCTGAGTCTAAGGAGAAAGGCAGCATAAAAATTGAATAAATAAATAAATAAATGATAAAAAGTAACCAAAGAAGACAATAGGACAGGGATGGTAGGCACAGCGGTGTGCTTATGCAGACGCCCCTTACAGACCTCTTAGAAAGGGGGAGAGGTCAATTGTAGATAGTCTAAGGCTAAAGGTTTTGGGGTTAGGAATAGAAACCACAGAATCAGGTAGTGCATTCCAGGCGTTGATTACTCTGTTGCTGAAGTTGTATTTTTTGCAGTCAAGTTTGGAGCGGTTGACATTTAGTTTAAATAAATTTCGTGCTTGTGTGTTGTTGCGGTTGAAGGTGAAGTAGTCGTTAACAGGTAGGACATTTTCGTATATGATTTTATTAACTATAATTAAGTCGGAACGGAGACGATGGAGTTGTAAGTTGTCTAACTCTAAACCAATAATTTCAAGTCTGGCGGAGTAAGGTATTTTGTTGTGAGAAGAGGAATGAAGGACTCTTCTTGTGAAATATTTCTGGACACTCTCAATTGTGTTGTTGTCAGATATGGAATGTTGGTTCCATACACGCGAGCTGTATTCTAGGATTGGTCTGACAAATGTTTTGTAAGCTCTTGTTAGCAGTTCAAAATTACCAGAGAAGAAGCTGCGAAGGATTAGGTTAACAACTCTTAAAGCCTTTTTGGCAATGTTGTTGCAGTGGGCTATACTGTACTTGAATACATGCATCTCATAAGGCAGCTAGTGGCTCTCCTTCATTCTACTCTATGTTCTGTCGGGCTCTCTGGTAGACTCCTCCCAAAAATTCACAGGTACAAATTTCAAACACACACATGTTTGGAAATTCAAAACAATTTTCTTTATAATGATTATTCACTTAAACTAAGCCCTCTTTTTGTATAGCAAAGAGCACTCATCTCCAAACAAACTGGTAATTTGTACAAGTCCCTTATCAGTTCTGTGATACTTAGCTTGCAGCTGTGAGGCAATTCACAGTCCTTTTTCTCTCACAAAGTGAAACACACTTTGCTCTGGTTTAGTTTCAAAGCGGGGAAAAATCAGCACACAAAAGGTCAAAGTCAGTAAAGCAGGCACGAAACACAATGATCAGATAATCCTCCACAATGGCCAAACCCACAGGCTGCTATTTATAGCAGCCTCACTAATTACCACAGCCCCACCCAACCACAGGTGGCCTCATTTTCTTTGATAATAATCTCTCAGTTGTTGTTGCCTATGCATCGCTCTCCGCATGCGTGGCTGTATCATTAACTCTTGTTCTGAATCCAAGGAGGAACTAGATAATTGATCTTCTTCTGAGCTGTCTGCCCCACTCTCCTCCTCCCTGTCACTCATGTCTTCTTGGTCAGAGGAGCCTTCATCAGCAGATTCCACCGGGGGCAAAACAGGCCTGCAGCATGTGGATGTCTCCCCCACATCCACAGTCTTTGGGGCAGGAGCTGGGCCAGCGCTAACCACAACACTCTATATCTCTGGTTTCTCTTATGCACATACCCTGTTAGATGCTGACAGTTAAAAGACGACCTGCTTCTGCTGCCAGAGGAACACTTGGGGTAGTGTGGCAGAGGATGTAAAGGTGAAGAGCTATAGGTGGCAGAGAATGATGGATATGAAACTTGATTTGATTGCTACTTCTGGGCAACTGGGATTTCTCCTTCCAGAATTATCTTAAATGAGGATGTGTTCCTAACGCAGCTAGAAGAAAGAGATGTGGAAGGGACTGCAAATGTGACAAAAGGAAGCCCAGGGAAGCCATTATTATTATTATTATTATTATTATTATTATTATTATTATTATTATTATTTATTGGATTTGTATGCCGCCCCACTCCACGGCATACATATTAGAAAAGTGGAAATTCTGTGGTCATAGTATACTTAGATTTCAGTAAAGCATTTGGTAAAGTAGGTGCACAACTTACTTCTTGGTAAGCTAGAAAAATATGGGATAGACAACATCACCACTAGGTGGGTCTGTAACCAACTGACAAATTGTACTCAACGTGTAGTCCTCAATGGAACTACAGTGTTCCCTCGATTTTCGCGGGGGATGCGTTCCGAGACTGCCCGCGAAAGTCGAATTTCCGCAAAGTAGAGATGCGGAAGTAAATACATGATTTTTGGCTATGAACAGCATCACAAGCCTTCCCTTAACACTTTAAACCCCTAAAGTGCAATTTCCCATTCCCTTAGCAACCATTTAGATCATTACTCACCATGTTCATTTATTAAAGTTTATTAAAAAAAATATTTATTAAAGTCAAATGAAAGTTTGGCGATGACATATGACGTCATCGGGCGGGAAAAAACGTGGTATAGGGAAAACCCCCGCAAAGTATTTTTTAATTAATATTTTTGAAAAACCGTGGTGTAGACTTTTCACGAAGTTCGAACCCGCGAAAATCGAGGGAACACTGTACATCCATATGGAGGGAAGCAGTGGGATATCCCAAGGTTCTGTTTTAGGTCCAGTACTGTTCAATATAAACAATATATAAACAAGGGAATAGAGGGGGAACTCATCAAATTTGCCAATGAAGATCTTTTGGGATTTTGAGCTTGTCTTCTGGGGTATTAGCTGCTCTTACCAGTTTAGAGCAGCTAATACACCAGAAGACAAGCTCAAAATCCCAAAAGATCTTGACAGACGTGAACACTGGACCCTAGCTAACAAAAATAAATTCAACATAACAAGCAACTGTGAGAAGGATCTTGGAGTCCTACTGCACAATCACTTAAATATGACCCAGTAGTGTACCGCAGCTGCCAAAAAGCCAATGCAGTCCTAGTTTACATCAATAGAGGAACAGCACCAAGATCACAGGAAATCATCATATTGGTCTACATGGCATTGGTCAGGCTAAGGGAATTACAGATGAAACTCAAAAAATTAGATTATCGTGCAAACATTCATTTATTTCAATAATGCAATTTAAAAGATGAAACTTAATGTATGAAATTCATAACATGCAAGGCAAGATAGTTCAAGCATGAAGTTGTCATAATTGTGATGATTAGGGAGTATAGCTCATGAAAAACCCAAATCCACAATCTCAGAACATTAGGACATTACATGTAATCAATGAAAAAAGGATTGTGCCCAGAACAATACTGGACCTCTGAAAAGCATAAGCTGTATTGTACTTGGTTTGGGACCCTTTTGCAGCAATTACTGACTCAATGTGGCATGGCATGGAAGCTGTCAGCCTTTGGCACCGCTGACACCAGAATTCTTCAACAGCAATCTTCAGCTCTTCTGCATTGTTCAGTCTTATGTCTCTCATCTTTCTCTTGGCAATGCCCCATAGATTCTCTATGGGGTTCAGGTCAAGCAAGTTTGCTGGCCAATCAAACACAGTAATCCGTTTTTGGTGTTTTTGTCAGTGTGGGCAGGTTCCAAGTCCTGCTGGAAACTGAAGTCACCATCCCCGTAAAGCTTGTCTGTGGAAAGAAGCATGAAGCGCTCCAAAATCTCCTGGTAGATTGCTGAATTGACCCTGGACTTAACGAAGCACAGTGGACCAACACCAGCAGATGACATGGCTTCCCAAATCAACACAGAGTGTGGAAACTTTTGCATCTCATTTGGAAACCAAGGACCCAGAGAATGGAGGACGAATGGAGAGGTACACACTACAAGATGCTTAAAGTCCAGTGTGAAGTTTACCTCCCAAGAGACTTCCATGCCTCCTTCTCCTGGGAGAGACTCTTCAATGGAAAGCTCCTTCAACAGGGCTTCCAAACTGCCTCCAGACCAGTGTTTCCCAACCTTGGCAACTTGAAGATATCTGGACTTCAACTCCCAGAATACCCCAGCCAGCATAAATACTGCTCTAGACCATTGATGGCAAATCTTTTTTGGTGCCAAAAGTGTGTGTGTGTTTGTTTGTGTGTGTGTGCTAGCACATGTATACAAGCCCATGCCCATTCCCCCCTCCACGCATGCACATACCCCATCCTGCTTTTTCACATGCGCATAATCTGCTCATCCCCATGCATGTGCCCAGGCCGCACTGAAGCCTTGCACAGTGAAAAAACGCCCTTTTCCAAGTCCGAAAATCAGCTGGCTAGCATGTGTATGTGTGCAGGAGCTGACAAAGTCTCACATGCCCTCTGATATGGCTTCCATGATGTGGTGTGGCACCTGTGGCATGTGTGCCATACATTTGCCATCACGGCTATAGAGCTACCTCTCCCACAGAGGAAAGGCACAGAGGGGTACATTGTTTATAAGGGTCCCCAGAAGAAGTGTGCAGACAGAAGAAGCGATGCAGAAGGTGCAGCTAAGGGGCTACTGGAGAACTTCTACACCTTGGGCAGAGGACTGGACCAGAAGACTTCAAAGGTCCCTTCTGGCCGTGTGATGTGTTATAATCATAGGTTCATAGGCACTGAACATTGGAATGGAATATTACTGGAGGGTGATGTTTTAGCCCAATTGGGTGCTGAATAAAACCTTATTCTTCCTCTATGAAGGGGCAGCAAAGTCCAGGCTGAGCAAGCAAGTTGCAGAATCCATGACCACGTGGAAAATAATTAACTTGATATACAGCATGAAGAAAACGTATAGCTAACTTCCATATAAGGAAATATATGCCTTATTCTCATTCCTTTGCTAATCACCAGTAAACACACAATCCAGGAAAAGGCAAAGAATGGAGCTTCCATTAATTATCTATAGGGAAGTCACGAGGAGGTTGCCTTATACAGTGCATGAGTGAATGGTAGTTGCAGGATGGCCTAATGTATGTGGCGTTCACGAATTGGTTATTCTGTACCACATGTCAGGAAAAGTGAAATACAATAAAAGGAGCTATCTTGATTCAATAGAGGTCGTCTCATTGAGAGAAAATTATCTCCGTTGCTTCATTTTGATGTGGCAATCATGGCATCCTGTGCCTCCCTAGAGGTCGACCCACTGGGGGAGGGCTGTTTGCCTTCAGTGATGAGTCTTAAAAACGCCATGGTCACTCAAAGAATCCCACAAATAGATCACAGAATAAATCAAGCGACATTTCAGACATGAGTCACAAATAAACAGAGAGCATTAAGTGAAGACCCGACTCCATTGACGAATCCATAGAACTAGAAAAGATGGGAGGAAGGAGAGGAACAAAAACTGACAGATGCATTCCATCAGAGCAGCATCATTACGGGTCCTGGTGCTTGCTAAGAATTGACACTGCTTTGATAACACAGCCAATCAATCAACCAGAGATCTCCAGAAGTTGTGGGTGCTCCAATACGGGAGGTTTGTAAGAAGAGATTGGGCAACCATTTATCTGAAATGGTATAGGCCAGGGGTATATGCCTGAGCAAGAGGGCTGGACAAGAAGACCCCCAATGTCCCTTCTATTCTGGATTCTTTGGTTACATTAAACTTTGGTTACATTGAAAATAACGCTTACTGAATGCAGGATTTCATAAACAAACTCCACTTTTATTGTCCTCTCTTCCGTATTCAAAATACAACACAGACTGTCACATTCCTCTCTCTTTATCTTTAGCAATTAGAGCCCACAAACATTCCTCCACGCCCCCTCCCTTATCTTAAAATTTATGTCTATACAGCGTAGTTCAAAAGTACCAGAAATAGCTGGGAAATAACAAAGAATAAGCTAACTCACTCTGGAGCCAAAACAACACACGTCCCATGATAGATTTACAACATTGAAAACTCCGCCCTTCTTCCCCGCTGGCACCCTGTGACGAATACATCACTCCACTAATTAACCCATTCATCCCCTTAATATCTTTTCCCTAACACTTGCTCCCTGTGCCTTTGAACTCTTCTGAAGTGAGGATTTAACCAGCGATTGTCTGTCTCCTCTTCACTGGAGTCTGGACTCATAGCAACATCCTGTGCCTGGCCTCCCACCTGTTCTGATACCTGTAACCCGGGGCCTGCCACTAATTCATAAACACTATCTGTATCAGAGTCCTCAAGCTCTTCATCATCCTCCAAATGACCAGGATTATGTATAACACCTTCCAACTCAGTTGTTTTGATATTCTAAGACACAGATAGTGAACCTATGGCAATGATGGCGAACCTATCGCACGGGTGCCACAGGTGGCATGTGGAGTCATATCTGCTGGCACACAAGCTGCTGCCCTAGTTCAGCTCCAATTCACATGTGCATGCTGGCCAGCTGATTTTTGGCTTGCATGGAGATTTTGGGAGGGCATTTTTGGCTTCTGGAGGGCCTCTGAGGGAATGGGGGAGGGTTTTTTTTGCCTTCCCCAGCTCCAGGGAAGCCTCTGGAGCCTGGGGAGGGTGAAAAATTGGCCTATCGGACCCACCAGAAGTTGGGAAATGGTCTATTTCTGGCATCCAGAGGGGTGCAGGGGAGGCCATTTTCACCCTCTCCATGCACAAAATTATGGTGTGGGCGTGATTGCACTCGCACACTTTTGGCACCCAAGGAAAGAAAGGTTTGCTATTACTGTTCTAAGAGCTTGGTTCAAAATAGCAATATTTGCTCAGCAGTAACCCAGAAGTAGTTTGTCACTGCTGCAGTTCAATATGTTTTTTTTACTGTCCCTAAATAGCCTTGTTTTGCCCCGTCCAAACATGACAAAGAGTTTCAGGCAATAAAACCTGAAATAATTTATTGAACAAAGCAATTAAATACTTTTAGTTGCACATAAACAAAGGTAGCAATAAAAAAAGAAGACACAAATAAATTAGTAGCTATATTAAGGGTAGGAATGTATGTAAGGAAAAGAATACAGAGACCGAGATGGATTCTTACAGCCTTCAGTTTGAGTCTATCTTCCTCAGATAGCAATATGGACCTGCCGTCTTGCAAATCCCAGTGGTCTCCTATTCAGTCCCTAATAAGAACTAATCCTTATCTTATCTACATGAGATTAGCCAGGTGCTGGAAATTAACTGAACTCATTTTTAGTGTAACCTGCCCTGCTACAGGATATCAGGTACAGGATCTGTCCATCCAGAATGTTACGCATTCAGCTGTAGAGAATTATTATTATTATTATTATTATTATTATTATTTATTAGATTTGTATGCCGCCCCTCTCCGAGGACTCGGAGTGGCTTCCAACAAACAATACAGTCTACAAATCCAATGTTAAAACAGAACACATTAAGAAACCCTTATTAAAAACAATCACACAATTCAGTAAACCATGCATAAAACGGGACAGCCAGGGGAATCAATTTCCCCATGCCTGGCGACATAGGTGGGTTTTTAAGAGTTTGCGGAAGGCAAGGATGGTGGGGGCAGTCCTAATCTCCGGGGAGAGCTGATTCCAGAGGGCCAGGGCTGCCACAGAGAAGGCTCTCCCCTGGGTCCCACCAAACGACATTCCTCCTTTGAGTTCAGGTAATCTTTCTACATCAGACACAATTGTTTGTTCATTCATTCATTCGTTCAATCAATCAATCAATCAATCAATCAATCAATCAATTTATATGCCAGACATCTTGCAGTTCAAGGCAACTCTTTTACCTCCCAATTTCAGGCTCGCTTTTCAATGTAAATGTAAAGAGCAGAAATGTAAATTTAAATAGCCAGATATACTTAGAAACATAGAAGATTGACGACAGAAAAAGATCTCATGGTCCATCTAGTCTGCCCTTATACCATTTCCTGTATTTTATCTTAGGATGGATAAATGTTTATCCCAGGCATGTTTAAATTCAGTTACTCTACTTTCTAGGGGCTTACTTTCTCAGCTTGTTATTAATCACATCTTGGTGTAGCCAATGGACAAACCCATGTAGGGAGTATATTACAGTTCAGGAAATTGCAGAGCTGTTTTAATAATGGATTGAGTAAACTGGGGATGCACTGCATGGAAAGGAAGGGAGCAAATAATATAATGGGGAGAAAAAGAAATAAAAATTATTTCCAGTCTGAATTCCTAACCCTTTTTCTCAAAGTGTCTTGTAGACTTCTGGGAAATATGTGCAGGAAATGTGGAATGAATGAGACAACTTTAATTGATTTATCCAAAATGTAATTTTATCCGTATGTTTGGATGACAATACTTCTTTGTGGGTCATCCCATCAGTAGTCAGGCCACAGTTCTACCTTAAGCTCTTTCTTTATTCAGGTGCTTATAGTTTTTCTCCCGCATGAATGTTTGAGGAAGCCAATCTATGTCTGTGCTTTGGAAAAGCAGTTGCGGCCACGACACCCCTCTTTCATAGGAGGGTTCCTCCCAGTTTGTGTGGCAATCTCAACTATGGAGCTGGGGTGGCGCAGCAGGTAGAGTGCTGTACTGCAGGCCACTGAAGCTGACTGTAGATCTGAAGGTCAGCGGTTCAAATCTCATCACCGACTCAAGGTTGACTCAGCCTTCCAGCCTTCCGAGGTGGGTAAAACGAGGACCCGGATTGTGGGGGCAATAGCCTAGCTCTGTTAAAAAGTGCTATTGTTAACATGTTGTAAGCCGCCCTGAGTCTAAGGAGAAGGGCGGCATAAAAATCGAATAAATAAATAAATAAACTTGCAGGGTCCAGAAGGGTAGAGTTAAGAGCAATAGCCTGCTGTTGCAGAAGGCATGTAACGTGTTGAAGCATGTCGTGCAGAGTTGCTAATGCCGTGCTGTGTTGTGTCCACTCCTTGGAAATCAGAGAATCATCACAGGACCATGAACAACATTCCAGGTCAAACAAAAGAACTTTGCACGTTCTATGCAATAAGCAGCTTTCTTTTCATTTCTGGATGAATAATTTGATTGTTTTGACTGAAGTTCATTCCATAGATGTACATGCTTTCTTCATAGAAACATAGAGGTCTGACGGCAGAAAAAGACCTCATGGTCTATCTAGTCTGCCCTTATACTATTTTCTGTATTTTATCTTAGGATGGATATATGTTTATCCCAAGCATGTTTAAATTCAGTTACTGTGGATTTATCTACCACGTCTGCTGGAAGTTTGTTCCAAGGATCTACTACTCTTTCAGTAAAATAATATTTTCTCATGTTGCTTTTGATCTTTCCCCCAACTAACTTCAGATTGTGTCTCCTTGTTCTTGTGTTCACTTTCCTATTAAAAACACTTCCCTCCTGGCCCTTATTTAACCCTTTAATATATTTAAATGTTTCGATCATGTCCCCCCTTTTCCTTCAGTGGGCATAATCCATTCCAAGCAAATCTCTTTCCAAACTATGAATTGATATGGATTTTTGCCACTTTGGATTCAAATGTATTGTAAATGTATTGAAATTGTTGGAGTTTTCTCCACACTACATTCATTTATATGGTCTCTCTTCTCTATGGGTCCTTTTATGATAATTAAGTTGTCCTCTCCGAACAAAGTTTTCTCCACACTCTGTGCATTTATGTGGTTTCTCTCCTGAATGGGTTCTTTCGTGAGTAATAAGATGACCTTTCTGAGTAAATTCCTTCCCACACTCCATGCACTTATATGGTCTCTGTCCAGTATGGATCCGTCCGTGTTGAATAAGTTCTGTGCTCCAATGAAAGCTTTTCCCACACTCTAAGCATTTATATGGCCTCACCCCTGTGTGGATTCTTTCATGAGAATTCAGATGTCCTTTCTGAGCAAAGCTCTTCCCACATGTTATACACCGATATGGTTTCTCCCCTGTATGGATTCTTTCATGATGGGTAAGATGTCCTTTCTGAGTAAATTGCTTTCCACACTCCATGCATTTATATGGTCTCTCCCCAGTGTGGATTCTCTTATGATGAATAAGTTCTGAATTCCGAAGAAAGCTTTTCCCACACTCCACGCACTTATATGGTCTTTCCCCCGCATGCATCTTTTGGTGGAGGGTAAGCTCAAATTTGGTAATAAAGCTCTTCCCACATTCCGTGCATTTATATGGTCTCTCTCCCATATGGATCCTTTTGTGAGAATTAAGACTTCCTTTCTGAATGAAGCTTTTCCCACACTCCAAGCATTTATACAGTCTATCCACTGTGTGGATCTTTTGATGTCGAATAAGGTCACTGTTGTCAAAAAAGCTCTTTCTGCATTCCAGGCATTTATGTGGTCTCTCCCCGGTGTGGATCCTTTGATGGGAAATAATATCACTACTCTCAGCAAATGTCTTTCCACACTCCTTGCAGCTATACGTTTTTTCACCTGTGTGGACCTTCTGATGGCGAGCCAGATTACAGTTTGTACTGAAGTCCTTTCCACATTCTATGCATTTATAAGGTTTCTGTCCCATATGAGTCTTTTCATGGCGAGTAAGATGTCCTTTCCGGGTAAAGCTCTTTCCACACTCTAAGCATTTGTACGGTTTCTCACCCGCATGGATCCTTTTATGAATGTTAAAAGAACTAGAGCTATTAAAGCCCTTTCCACACTCTATGCATTTATACTGATCCTCACCGGTGTGCATTCTTTCGTGATGAGTAAAGATTCTGTAGTTATTAAAGCTTTTTCCACACTCCGTACATTTATATGGTCTCTCCTTTCTGTGGATCCTTCGGTGGTGACTAAGGTTTCTGCTGTCAAAAAAGCCCTTTCCACATTCTATGCATTTATATGGCCTCTCTCCTGTATGCATCCTTCGGTGCCGAATAAAATCTCTGTTCTCAATAAAGCACTTCCCACATTCCAGGCATTTATATGGTCGTTCCCCTGTATGGATTCTCTTGTGACGAATAAACTGTGTGTTTCGAGAAAAGCTTTTCCCACACTCTGTGCATTTATACGGTTTCTCCCCTGTGTGGATCCTCTGATGACGATTAAGTGAACTGTTGCTACAGAAGTTCTTCCCACACTTCATACAGACCTTCGTGTCTCTGCTCAGACTGAAACACTTCCCCAATTTTACAAATATATGTGGATTGTGTTTCCTGTGCAGTTTCTTAGGTAAAGAAAGAGAGACTGAACGACTGGTGGATTCCGCATACTGTCTGTGGCCGTACTGTTTTCCTTTGCTCTGGCTTCTGCCATATTTAGCTAAATCCAATTCATTTCTCTGTCTCTTGTCCTTTCTCTTCCCTTTCTGATCTTGCTGGATCAGGAAGTCATGGATTTTAATAGGAAGATAACTGGAAGACCTCTCCCCTTGATCTTCTGAGTGGCCGTTCTCTTGCAGTCTTGCATCTTGTTGATGGTCAAAAAGCACTTCTTCTATTTGAAGGTTTGCTGTTTGCGTTGGCGTTAACCTTACCTGTTTCTCAATGTCATTCTCCAATCTGTCACCTGATTGGAAAAAGCAAATATAAGTTCCCATTAGAATTTAGTAAATTGGTTCTTAGCTGTCCTTCTAGAATGAGGGAGCAGGACAGCTCCTCAAAAGCCACCATTCAATCTAACAGTACTGAATTCCTAAACATAAATCTTCAACAGAGGCTCTTTTAAAAAGGATGAGGCTACAGAGGACTCAGTATAGAGAACATTATCTAGACTTATTTTATGGGTCAGGATTACATATAACATTATGTTTGTGACCTCTAGAGGGGTTAGTATACCAAGATAATGATCCTTCTAATCTTGTTTGACATCTCTGCTGCTTTTCATAGAATCAAAAATTCTGAACCACCTCCGATTCCGAAGTCAGAAACTGAAAATAATATTTTGCAGTTTCTCTTTTCCCAAGGGACAGTTCCGGAACAATATTGAGGGGGAAGGGTGATGAATGGGTGACTGGGCCCAAGGTTGCTTGTGGCTGTGGTCTTCCTCAAAGTTTGACATCTCCTAAATTAACATGGACATGAAGCTACTGGTTTACGTAGCCAATCAGCAGGTTAAGTAAATGAGTGCAGGGATCTTTGTTTAACTTGAAACTTTACCTTATTTAGCTCCCAGAGCAAAGAGGGTCCTTACCCAGAGTGGCCATATTGCTAGTAACCTCCAGCATGACTTCCCTGCACAAGGCCTTCTGGCTAGAGTCCAACAGTGCCCACTCCTCCTCTGTGAAGTCCACAGCCATTTCCTCAAAAGGATCGGAGTCCTAGAAAGAGAAAGAATACTATCCCTAATAGACAATCCTCTCCTTTGTTTCCTTTCTTACTGCACAAAACACAAAAGAAGCTTTGCAAGTGTTGTGGTTAGCTCTGGCCCAGCTCCTGCCCCAAGGACTGTGGATGTGGGGGAGACATCCACATGCTGCAGGCCTGTTTTGCCTCCGGTGGAATCTGCTGATGAAGGCTCCTCTGACCAAGAAGACATGAGTGACAGGGAGGAGGAGAGTGGGGCAGACAGCTCAGAAGGAGATAAATTATCTAGCTCCTCCTTGGATTCAGAACATGAGTTAATGATATAGCCACGCATGCGGAGAGCGATGCATAGGCAACAACAACTGAGAGATTATTATCAAAGAAAATGAGGCCACCTGTGGTTGGGTGGGGCTGTGGTAATTAGTGAGGCTGCTATAAATAGAAGCCTGTGGGTTTGGCCATTGTGGAGGATTATCTGATCATTGTGTTTCATGACTGCTTTACTGACTTTGACCTTTTATGTGCTGATTTTTCCCGCTTTGAAACTAAACCAGAGCAAAGTGTGTTTCAATTTGTGAAAGAAGGACTGTGAATTGCCTCACAGCTGCAAGCTAAGTATCACAGAACTGATAAGGGACTTGTACAAATTACCAGTTTGTTTGGAGACGAGTGCTCTTTGCTATACCAAAAGAGGGCTTAGTTTAAGTGACTTTTCATTATAAAGAACATTGTTCCGAATTTTCAAACGTGTGTGTCTGAAATTTGTACCTGTGAATTTTTGGGAGGAGTGTACCAGAGAGCCCGACAGAACAGCAAGAGACCAATTGGTCCTTTTCTAACAGGGCAGGTATGTCTATAGGTCCCCGTGGTCCAAAGAACAACCACCTGAGGCTACTGCTGCAAAGGTGCAAAATATGGCTTAGATGCATTTGAGTTTTAGGATGACAAGACCCCCCTTGGGGAGTTGCCAACAGCTGCAGAATAACTCTGCAAGATTTTGGGGAGCAGAATCCCCTGGGAGCACCTGCCTGGTTCAGCAAACTCCCTTTCAAAATAGGATGAAGCCACCAGGAACTTCTTTCCTGGCCTGTTTCAAAATTTTGGAAATAACCAGCAATCTCATTATTACAGCCATTCAGGGTTTACTTAGGTTTTACAGAGGAAACCTTCCCTTCAAGTGATTCATTTTTAAGTGAATACGTTGGCATATTTCTAAGGCAGTTATTTTCCAATTCCTAACTGGTTTTCACATTCAGTTGAAACATTCAGCTGAAACATATTATGTATTAAGCTCTTTCAATAGATCAATTACATTTCATAATACAAGCCTCTCATCTTGTGAACGATCCTTTGCTTACAAACGAAGAACAATCTTCATCAGACATCGGCATCAGACCAGAATATCTCCGGGACTGCCTTCTGCCGCACGAATCCCAGCGACCCGTTAGGTCCCACAGAGTTGGCCTTCTCCGGGTCCCGTCGACTAAGCAATGTTGTTTGGCGGGACCCAGGAGAAGAGCCTCCTCTGTGGTGAACCCTGCCCTCTGGAACCAGCTCCCCCCAGATATCAGAGTTGCCCCCACCCTCCTTGCCTTTCGCAAGCTCCTTAAAACCCACCTCTGTCGTCAGGCATGGGGGAATTGAAATTTCCCTTCCCCCTAGGCTTATAGAATTTATACATGGTATGCTTGTATGTATGATTGGTTCTTTAAATTGGGGTTTTTTAGATTATTTTTCATATTAGATTTGTTTACATTGTCTTTTTATACTGTTGTTAGCCGCCCCGAGTCTTCGGAGAGGGGCGGCATACAAATCTAACAAACAAACAAATAAATAAATCTTGAAAGTGACTGAGTGTGGCTCAGAGGATTATTCTGAGGAGATACTATGTTTGAATGCACAAGCTCAGCATTTGGTTGTAAAGACAGCTGTAGAATGGAAGGAGATTGAACTTTACTGCTTTCAGAAGAAACTTATACTTGCCTGACAAGGTGGCCCAAGTTGGATCCTCCTGAAATGAAGCTGTTGAGAAGGTTTGGATTGATCTTTTTCCTGGTGCTCTCCTGAGATCTCTCTTGCGAATGGCTCCTGCACCTGAAAAAAAACCAGCCTGGTTTATGACCCATTTTCAAATGACTATTGCCATTTATTTTATTTATTTATTTATTGGATTTGTATGCCGCCCCTCTCCGGAGACTCGGGGCGGCTAACAGCAACAATAAAACAGTGTACAATAATAATCTGATACTAGAGATGATTTAAAAACCCATTAATACAAAAAACCAAACATACATACATACATACCATGCATAGAATTGTAAAGGCCTAGGGGGAAAGAGGATCTCATTTCCCCCATGCCTGACGGCAGAGGTGGGTTTTAAGTAGCTTACGAAAGGCAAGGAGGGTGGGGGCAATTCTAATCTTCGGGGGGAGTTGGTTCCAGAGGGCCGGGGCCACCACAGAGAAGGCTCTTCCCCTGGAGAAGATCCACTCTGTGGGACCTAATCGGTCGCTGGGATTCGTGCAGCAGAAGGCGGTCCCTGAGATAATCTGGTCCGGTGCCATGAAGGGCTTTATAGGTCATAACCAACACTTTGAATTGTGACCGGAAACCGATCGGCAACCAATGCAGACTGCGGAGTGTTGGTGTGACATGGGCATACTTAGCTGTACACCATACCAACTTATGTTCTCAAGATGGATGTTCCCAGATACTGTTTGTAAAGAAGTGAAGGAATGCAGGAATTGAAATTAAGATCTGTTATATCATAAAGGAGAATGATTAGTTTGAAGAATGTCAGCTGATATGGAACAAATGGTTCAGTTCATTCATGCATTAAAGGAAAGAAAGGCAGGGTGGAGAAGGGGTTGGATGTTTCTTTCATTCTATTGAATTAACTCTAAAAGGAAAAATAAACATTCGCATCAAGGAAAAAACAGATTTCTTAAAAGTATTACATAGGTTTCAGAAAATCCTGCACGGATGTCTTTTTTATTCTGTGAGTTGATACAGACAGGGCTAGATATGTTTTATAATCCCCCAAGGGACGCCCAGGTTGAAAATCCCTCACCTGCTGCCCCTTTCCGGGATCCGGGGCGGCTGCGGGGCCGACCAGGCAGCCTTCGGCCAGGGCCACCGCCTGGGCACAGCTCTCCGCCCCGCACTCCCT
Organism: Erythrolamprus reginae; assembly: GCF_031021105.1. NCBI lineage: Eukaryota > Metazoa > Chordata > Lepidosauria > Squamata > Dipsadidae > Erythrolamprus > Erythrolamprus reginae. Next base: position 11,164,322 of record NC_091951.1, on the reverse strand, counting down.
CACCCAGCCCGACAGCTCCGGGGGCAGCCGGGCCAGCAGCTGCTCCAGCACCACCAGGTCCAGCATCTCGGCTTTGCTGCTCTGCTCGGGTCGCAGCCATTCCTGGCACACCCGGTACAGGCGGCTGCAAAGCGCCCGGGGCCCCTCGGTCTCTAGGGAGGCGCAGCTGCGGAAGCGCCATCGTTCAGGCTCGGAGCTGCGGGGCTCCTCGGGGAGGCCGCTCCCCGCCTGAAGGGGAGACTCCCGGGCCTCCATTCGGTCTCCGGCTTCAGCGCAGCCCCCAACGGGCGAGGCGGAGAAGGGACTCTCTCTCTTCGGTCACTGACAGCAGTTCGCTTCACCGTGAGACGCTTCGGACGTGCCCAGATAGCCGGCCGTCCTTTCGCACGTTTCACTTCCGAGAGCGCAAAATACTCTCCGAGCCGAACAGAGAAGCCAAAGGAGATCCGAGGTGAGGAGAGCCGCCCCCGAAGCGCCGCTCGGCTCTGCTGCCTTCGCACCGTCAGCGTCTGCGGCCTAGGTCAGGGACCAGAAGCCGCAGCCGAGGCTCCTTTTCCTGCTTCGAATTCTCCTCAAGGCCTCTTCTCGTGAAGAAAGAAGGCGTTTCCTCCGGGTTTCTCCGCCTCAGCAGAGAAGCCGCAAGCAGCTCCCCGTACAATTCACTAGCCCCGCCCACTTCCCGGGCCTCCCAAGGATTGGGTCATAGAGTCCTCTTTCCCAGAGAGGCAAAACACCGCTACGCGAGAGTGCCTTCCACTGCCAAGTCCCAAAGGTGCCTTTTTATAAAGAGGCGGCTGGGCTTTTTCTTTCATGTGCTTTTTGAGTGTTCCCTTTATTTTTTAGAGCAGTGTATATTGTTTGGACCGTTTATCCAGAGCTTCCTGGCCTTAAAAAGTGGCAGTCAAGAACAAGCGTCACACACATTTATTTATTTATTTATTCATTCATTTGTCCAATACATAAATACATAGGAAGAAAACAGACATGTGATAATATAAAAAGAGGGTGAAGGTGAACTTAGAGAAGAGGATATATGAAAGGAAGAGAATATATAAGATAGGTGAAAGAAAGGAAAGACAATTAGACAGGGGACGAAAGGCATACCAGTGCACTTATATACGCCCCTTACTGGCCTCTTAGGAACCTGGAGAGGTCAATCGTGGAGAGTCTAAGGGAGAAGTGTTGGGGGTTAGGGGTTGACACAATTGAGTCCGGTAGTGAGTTCCAAGCTTCGATAACTCGATTGTTGAAATCATACTTTTTACAGTCAAGTTTGGCGCGGTTTGTATTAAGTTTGAATCTGTTGCGTCCTCTTGTGTTATTGCGGTTGAAGCTGAAGTAGTCATTGACTGGTAAGACATTGCAGCATGTGATCTTGTGGGCAATGCTCAGATTGTGTTTTAGGCGTCGTAGTTCTAGGCTTTCTAGGCCTAGGATTGTTATACTGGTCCTCAGTGTTCAAAACACCGAGCGCTTGCGATGACACCAAGCCCAGAGAGACGTCATCGGTTTTATGGTCTCTAATGGGGGTTATAAGGCCGTCGGAAGTCACATCAGCTCTGCAGGGCATGAAAAACAGTGCCCCTGGTCTAGATAGAATATCTGCAGAGGATATGCTGACATGGGATCAATCATCACTAGCAGCATATTACAATTTGCTACTAGCTGCCGGTGGCCCACCCAAGCACCTGTCGTGCTCGCGGGTGGTGTTCCTCCCTAAGACGGACGAGCCTAATAACCCGGGCGACTATAGACCAATTTCCATCGCCTCGGCCATCCTGCGGGCGTTTCATAAAATCCTGGCTTGGTGGCTCCGTGACTCCGTACAACTCTCACCCCTCCAACATGCGTTTCTTCAAAGGGATGGCTGCCTTGAGGCATCGACCTTGCTGCACACCATATTTCGCCGAATACACAAGAACAGAACTCCCTGTGCGATGCTGTTTCTGGATGTTGCTAAGGCATTCGACACAGTGTCTCACCAAAGCCTGTTCCGAGTAGCACGCGAAGCAGGTCTGCCTCCCCCACTGGTCTCCTATCTGAAGCGGCTATACAAAAAGAGCAGTGTAAATATGGCTGGGGCCACTGTAAAGTGCGGCCGGGGCATAAGGCAGGGCGAGCCTCTATCTCCGCGCCTATTCATTATGGTCGTTGACAACATCATCAACAAATCACTACCCAGCGTCGGATACGACCTAGATGGCCAACTGATAGGCAGCATTGCCTACGCAGACGATCTGATAGTGTTTGCGGAAAAACCCATGCGCCTTTAAGAAAAACTAACTCTAATTTCTGAAGCACTCCACACTGCCGGTATGACACTGAATGCCAAAAAATCTCACGGCATCACCATCGCAAAAGATGGAAAACAAAAATGTATGGCTCTACTCCCAACCCATTACACTTGTGATGGTAATGAAATAAAGCCTGTCGGTACGGGAGAGACCATCAAATATCTGGGCCTCCAATTCAATTGGAAGGGGCGTGTCATCCCCAAAAACACCGGCAAGCTAGATGCAATGCTGAAGGAGGTCTCCAGAGCACCATTGAAGCCACACCAGCGCATAACGCTACTCAAATTTTACTTGGTGCACAAATTAACCCACGAGCTGGATCTAGGCCATGCCCACCGAAATACACTGAAAAAGTTGGACCATCTCCTAAGGGCTGCAGTAAGGCAATGGCTCCGGCTACCATCTGACACACCCACGGCGTACTTCCACGCACACGCCTTAGATGGAGGTCTAGGGCTGCCGTGTTTTTCCATGTCGATCCCACTTCTGCAACATGCATGCACACTCACGACTTGTGAGTTTTCTCCTGCATTTATCAAAGAAGCTTCAATCAGCTGTGCGCGACGAATATGTTATTCCACCCCCCCACTCTCCTGTCAGACCTGAAAAAGCTTCCTTGAATAAGAAGTGAAAGGTCTTCAAGAGAAAAAACAGGAGTCGAGTTGCCTCCTGAAAAAAGCACCCTTGGGACAACCATGACCTGGATGACTGACAATCTCTAGACTTTTACTGAAATTTTATTTGACTGTGGTGGTTTCTTCAACGGCAGCCTGTTTTCTTTTTTATTATAAAAGGTTTTTGAATTTTTTCCTCCAGTTTCCATATATACATCAATACATATATCAACAACAACAACACAAGAGCACACAACAGATTTAAACTTAATATTAACCGCTCCAAACTTGACTGTAAAAAGTATGACTTCAGTAACCGAGTTGTCGAAGCGTGGAACTCATTACCGGACTCCGTAGTGTCATCTCCAAACCCCCAACACTTTATCCTTAGATTATCCACGGTTGACCTATCCAGATTCCTAAGAGGTCAGTAAGGGGCGAATACAAGTGCACTAGAGTGCCTTCCGTCCCCCGTCCTCTCCTATAACTCCTATACCATTCTTCTTTCCTATATTTATTCTATTCTTTGACTGATATATTTTATTCCTATTTCTTCTCTTCTATTCTTTCTTAGATATATTTTACTATGAGTATATCCTCTATAACCTTCATCATGTATTTTACTATGTGTATACTCAGGAAAGCCCTCATTGTGTATTGGACAAAATCAATCAATAAAATATATCTTAAAACATATCAATAACGTACATTGTTATACATTTTTGACAATCATAAAATCTTATTTTGCACTTATTTTATGGTTATTTACCAGACTGTTTTTCTTCTTTTACACTCTCCATCTCCAACTCCGCCCTCTACCTTCTTGCTTTCTCTCCCCTTCCTACATCCCTCCACTCCTTCTCTTCTCCCTTCCCTTTCTACTTCCTCTTTCTCCCTCTTAACCATTCCGAGTGATCCTAATCCTAATTTATCTTATATTTAAGAGTGATAATATATTCCTGTACATCCGGTACATCTATTGATGCTTCTTCTAAAATCATATTTATATCCTTTCTGTACTCATTTTATATAACTTTATTCTAGGTATATGCTGTTATTTTATTGCTGCCACCCCAAAATCTAGTTTTGTCACCTGGGTCTACCACCATTTATTCCCCATTTCCTTCTCTTTTAATCATTCTAATTTGATTTCTATGCATTTTCATTTTCTATCCAGTCATAAAAGTTCACCTATACATTATAATATTCTGTATCTTCCTTATATTTAATTTTCATTCAGAGATTCATCTCTGTAACCTGTTTTCAATGAGTTCTTTCTACCCTTACCAAACACTCCATTAAACCAAATGTGAAAAGTGCAGAATGAAAAGCTGAAGCTCCATACTCTCGGTAATTCCTGACATCTTTCAATTGAGCCCGCCTTTTAAAAAAAAATATGAGGATCTGGTTGCTTGTCTTCAATAAATATTTTAATAATACATCAAACTTACATTTATAAACAGCTGCTAAATCTTCAAACTCTTCTTTCTAAGAGTCCAAAAGGGCATTGGGTCATAACTCTGACCAAATCCTGAAGTGTTGTAATCAAGCCTTCAAACTGCAAATGCTCAAGAAAAAAAATCTATTATTTTCCAATCTCAGGAGAGTTCTGAATGGAATTATTCATCAAATCACTGGGGTTCTCCAGTATGATTATTCAGTGAATCTGTCTTCATCCATTAATTGTGCTTTATGGAAGTTTACAAATGGAGATCACACAACTCTGGATACGGCAACTATTGTAAATACATGCCATTTGTCAAGTGCCTGAATTTTGATCATGTGATCATGGGGTTGTTGCAATGGTAATTAAGCATGAAAATTGGTCTAAATCACTTTTTTCCATTTTATTTCAGTTTTTCACTATAACTGAAATTTCATCCAAAGCAGTTTCTGGCTTTCGGATTTTAAAACTTGGATTTACAACAAATGCAGCTAAAATGTCTTTATTGTTATACTTTGTGTAATAAGATGCTAGAAAAACATTGCCCTTCTTGTATTTTAGTTATACCAATAAGATCACTGGATTTGGTTATTTAATTTCTTATGCTGAGGCCAACTGAATCTCTGTTGATGCAGCTAAGAAATAATAACAATTCCTTATCAGGTGTTGGGAAAAATTTAAAACTATGAATGCCACCAGCCTAATACAATCCTATTAGCTAATCTGCTGGATACAGTGTTATATGTCAAGGCTCAGGCAACATTCTTTAAAGTATGAGTGCCAATCCTGTTTAGCTATTTGCCCTATGCAGTTTGCGATTTTAACATCTCCAATACTTCATAATTTTCTGGATTAAAACAAGTTTATAGAAGAAACACCACTTGCAATTTTGGGCAATTAATGTCAGAAAATAGAGTGGAGCACTGAAATATTTCTCCATAATAATGAAATCAAATGCAATAATGTGGCTTACCAATCCATACAAAGAGCACAGGGAAAAAGGAGGACATTCCTTATTATGGTTCAAAATCACATTTTAGAGTAGCTAGAAACACTCATTTTTAAGTGGCTAAACACTAAGGTATAAAGACTTCAGATTTTAGGGGGAACATAATTTGCTCATGGGGTACAAACACCACTACCCATTGACAAAATCAGTTAATGAAATCAAGTTTTTTGATTATGTTCGTTCGTTGTTTTTGAAGAGTGTTGTAATCATAGATTTTTAGGCACTGAAATTTAGGAATGGAATATTGCTGGAGGGTGATGTTTTAGCCTAATTGGGTGCTGAATAAAACCTTATTCTTTCTATATGAAAGGAAGCAAGAGTCCAGGCTGAGTAAGCAAGCTGCAGAATCCATGACCACGTGGAAAATAATTAACTTGATATACAGCATGAAGAAAACGTATAGCTAACTTCCATATAAGGAAATATATGCCTTACTCTCATTCCTTTGCTAATCACCAGTAAACACACAATCCAGGAAAAGGCAAAGAATGGAGCTCCCGTTAATTATCTATAGGGAAGTCATGAGAAGATTGCCTTATACAGTGCATGAGTGAATGGTAGTTGGGGGATGGCTTAATGTATGTGGCGTTCGCGAATTGGTTATTCTGTACCACGTCAGGAAAAGTGAAATACAATAAAAGGAGCGATCTTGATACAACCGAGGTCGTCTCATTGAGAGAAAATTCTCTTCGTTGCTTCATTCTGATGTGGCAATTATGGCACCCTGTGCCTCCCTAGAGGTCGACCCACTGGGGGAGGGCTGTTTGCCTTCAGAAGAGGACTATGACATCGAACAGGTTGTGGTCTGTCCATAACATATCCACAGGTGGTTGGTAAGGCCTAAGTGGGCACAAAATATTCTGCCACATCAGGCAGGTGTGTGGACACCATTGTTGCAGCATTTGCTCTCTGGCTTTGCGGAGTACTCGCTTCTCTTGTGCCATGATTGTTCCATTGTTCTCAGATGTCTGGCAGCCTTTGTGGATCACCATGCACCATGTTGATCAATCTTGTGCCAGGGTTTCCCAGGAAATGGTGTCGATATCCAGGGGCTTGAAGGCGGCTTTCAATGTGTCTTTGTATCACTTCCTTTGTCTCCTTGCAATCACTTTTCTTGGCACAGTTCATCATAGAGGAGCTGTTTGGGGATGCAATGGTCTGGCATCCTTGTAACATGGCCTGCCCAGCATACCTGGACTTTCATCAGCAGGATATGAACTAATGGCAGGCCTGCTCTGGAGACAACTTTTGTCTGGCACCTTGGCCTGACACCCGATCATCAGAATTCTATGGAGGCAAGTTGTATGGAAATGGTTCAATTGCCTAGCATGCCTCCTGTATAGTCCACACATATTTCCAAGTGAAGAACAGTACAGTAGTTCTCAAGTTACACTCATAATTGAGCCCAACACTTACATTGCTAAGTAAGGCAGTCAAGTCACTTGCGATTCTGTTTGCAACCTTTTATACAACACCTGTTCATCAAATCACTATGGTTCTTAAGTATGGTGGGAAATATACAACCAGCATAGTCAATGTGGGAAGGTAGTTTCACTTAACGAACATATGTAGCGGTGTTAACTGAACCACCATACGTATGGTTAAGCGAAACTGCCTTCCCATATTGACTGTGCTGGTTGTAAATTTCCAAATGGAAATCATGACCCTGCATGCCACATAAATGCAGATACTTGACTTACGACAATGGACTCAAACATTTCTGTTAGAGACATTTCTTAAGTGAGTTTTGTCCTATTTTATGACATTTCTTGCCACTGTTAAGTGAATTACTGCAGTTAGTAAAAGAGCCAGGGTGGCGCAGCAGGTAGAGTGCTGTACTGCAGGCCACTGAAGCTGACTGTAGATCTGTAGGTCAGCGGTTCAAATCTCATCACCAGCTCAAGGTTGACTCAGCATTCCATCCTTCCGAGGCGGGTAAAATGAGGACCCGGATTATGGGGGCAATAGGCTGGCTCTGTTAAAAAGTGCTATTGCTAACATGTTGTATGCCGCCCTGAGTCTAAGGAGAAGAGCGGCATAAAAATCAATCAAACAAACAAACAAACTAACAAACAGCTAGATATTCATTGAATCTGGCATCCCCATTGACTTTGCTTGTCAGAAGATTACAAAAGGTGAACAAATTATATTGGGATCCAGAAATGGTCAAATATGAACTAGCTGCCATGCATCTGAATTTTGATCACATGATCATGGGGGTTTTGCAATGGTCATAAATGTGAAAATTGTTCTTACTTTCCCCCTTTTTTCACCATAACTTTGAACAGTCATTAAATGAACAGTTGTAAATTGAGGACTAGCTGTATTTGATCTCTCCAGAATATTGACTCTTTTATGATAAATAAGTTGGCCTTTCTGTCTAAACCTATTTCCACCATCCAGAAATTAATAGTTTATGCCATCTGGATCCTTTAACAGATTAACAGAATTGGGAAGGAAACTTGCAGTTTATCTAATCCAACCCCCTGTCCAAGGAGGAGATCCTATATCTGTCTCTACCTAAGATTGAACTCACAACTTCCTGATTGTGAGTCAAGAACTCCACCTCTAGGCCACAGCAGCTGGGTTTGATGGATAGTGGTGGCTCTGTTCTCAATCTCTTTCCATACTCCTTTCAGGTATGCTTTTTCTCCAGTGTGGATCCTCTCGTGGCGATTAAGAGAACTTTTGAAACTGAAGTTCTTTCCACATTCTGTGCATGTATAGGGTCTCTCCCCTGTGTGAGTTATTTTATGGGAATTAAGATGTCCTTTCTGAGTAAAGCTCTTTCCACACTCTGGGCATTGATATGGTCTCTCCCCTGTATGGATTCTTTGGTGACGAGTAAGAACTTTGTTGTCAAAAAAGCTCTTTCCACACTCTGGGCATTGATATGGTCTCTCCCCCGTGTGAATCCTTTGATGGATAGTAAGGGCTGCCTTCTCAAAGAATCTCTTTCCACATTCCTGGCAACTAAGTTTTTTCCCTCCTCCATGGATCCTGTCATGACGATAAAGACTATCCCTAAAATGAAAGCTCTTTCCACACGTTGTGCATTTATATGGTTTCTCCCCTGTGTGAATTCTTTCATGAGCATTAAGCTTTCCTATTAAAGCAAAGTCTTTTCCACATTCCATACAACTATATGGTTTTTCAGCTATGTGGATCCTTCGATGGCCATTAAGCCCAGTCTTGCTAAAGAAGCTCTTTCCACATTCTGTGCACGTATAGGGTTTCTCTCCTGTGTGGATTCTTTCATGAGTGAGATTTTCTTTCTGCTTTCCATACTCCATGCAGTTATACGGTTGCTCCCCTCTGTGGACTCTTGTATGAGAATTAAGTTTTCCTTTCTCAATAAAGCTCTTTCCACACTCCAGGCATTTATAGGGTCTCTCCCCTGTGTGGATCCTTTGATGCATAGCAAGGGTTCTGTTCTCAAAGAATCTCCTTGAGCACACACTGCAACTATATTTTTTCTCCCCCGTGTGGATCTTCTCATGACGACTAAGAGAACTTTTGGAACGGAAGCTCTTTGCACACTGCATACATTTGTATGGCCTCTCCCCTGTGTGGACTCTTTTGTGAGAATTGAGATGTCCTATCTGCCTGAAGCTCTTTCCACACACCAGACATCGATATGGTCTCTCCCCTGTGTGAATCCTTTGATGACGAGTAAGATCTTTGTTGTCAAAAAAGCTCTTTCCACACTCCAGGCATTTATATGGTCTCTCCCCTGTGTGGGTCCTTTGGTGGACGACAAGGGCTCTTTTCTCAAAGAATCTCTTTCCACACCTGTTGCACCTATGTTTTTTCTCCCTTCTGTGGATCCTCTCGTGACGGATAAGACTAGGCTGGAAATGGAAGCTCTTTCCACATTCTGTGCATTTATATGGTTTCTCTCCTGTGTGAATCCTTTCATGAGCATTAAGTTTTCCTATTAAAGCAAAGTCCTTTCCACATTCCACACAGCTATATGATTTCTCAGTGATGTGGATCTTTTGATGGCCACTAAGGCTAGCATTGCTGCAGAAGCTCTCTCCACACTCCGTGCATTTATATGGTTTCTCTCCTGTGTGCACCCTTCTATGATAATTAAGTTTTCCTATTAAAGCAAAGCCCTTTCCACATTCCTCACAACTATATGGTTTCTCAGCTACGTGGATCCTTTGATGGCCATTAAGACTAGCATTACTACTAAAGCTCTTTCCACATTTTGTGCATATTTTAGCCTCTCTACTAAAACTGGAACCCTCCCCCAAGTTTACAATACTTTGTGGTTTGTGTTTGCTATAAAGATTCTTAGGTAAAGTAAGAGAAAAGAAATGATAAGATGTGGAGGACTTTTCCACTCCATCTTCTGAGGGGCTTCTCTCTTGTCTTTTTGAATTTCTTTGATGCTCAGATGTCACTTCTCCTTTATCATTTGCTGTTGGCAGCAACATTAACCACTCCTGCTTCTTCTCCATTGCATCACCTGCTTGGAAAGAAGCAAACATAAATTTATATGGTGTTGTAATCATAGGTTTATAAGCACTGAACTTTGGGAATGGAATATTACTGGAGGGTGATGTTTTAAGCCTAATGGGTGCTGTATAAAACCTTAATTCTTCCTCTATGGAAAGGCAGCAAAGTCCAGGCTGAGTAAGCATCCTGCAGAATCCATGACCACGGGGAAAACAATTAACTTGGTATACAACATGAAGAAAACCTATAGCTAACTTCCATATAAGGAAAGATATGCCTTACTCTCATTCCTTTGCAAACATACAATCCAGGAAAAGGCAAAAGAATGGAGCTTCCGTTAATTACCTATAGGGAAGCCACAAGGGAAGCCTTATAGGGTGTAGGAATGAATGGTAGTAAGGGGGATGGCTTAATGTATGTGGCGTTCGCGAATTGGTTATTCTGTACCACATGTCAGGAAAAGTGAAACACAATAAAAAGGAGCGATCTTGATTTAACAGAGGTCGTCTCATCGAGAAAACTTTCTCTGTCATTTCATTCTGATGTGGAAATCACGGCACTCTGTGCCTTCCCAGAGGTCGACCCACTGAAGGAGGGCTGCATGCTTTCAATATGGGAATTTAGAACTGTGAGGAGAAGGCAAGATAACTTCTCACGAGGTGAGGAAAACCAACACCCCCATTTTTCTGTAGAGGATTTTGTCAAAACTGGCAGGTGGATGTCAGGCTTGGACTGCCAAATTTTTTTCTAAAAGGGAGAACTGGAGAATGCCCATTTGTACTTTATATTGCCAATTTTTGTAAGCTGACAGGAAAACCTGTCAGTTCTGCAGATGCCTGTTATCAGCTAAAGATTGTGGGTTCAGATTAACAGAGTTGGAAGGGGCCTTGCAGGTCATCTAGTCCAACCCACTGCCCAAGCAGGAGACCCTACATCTGCCTCTACCTAGGATTGAACTCACAACCTCCTGATTGTGAGGCCCAGAACTGTAAATGCCACTTTTTCAGTTGTTGGGTGACATTCCCTTCAGTTCATAGGAAGGATATCATGATTTCCCAGCTTTTTAAAATCTTTATTTTTTGTAATCTATCACAATTTATAGGCAAGAGATTACTTTAGAGTTGTTTTTCGAAGGCTTTAAAATATTTTGAAAAATATTTAAAGTCTATGTTATTTAGAAAGAACATCTTGTACCAGAAAATCTGTCTTATTTAACTATCAATTGTAAAGCAAAATCTAAAAGTTGATTACCAGAGTACAGGACAGCTACTTTAAAGCAAATGTTTAATGTATGGATGTTTGAACTTTTTAATCCTAAACCAGAAGTTAGTAACTAACAAATCTCTCTGGAGGCAACTGACAAGATTTCACAGGAATTATATATGCAAATGAATGATACCTTTATAAATTCAGGGAATTTGCAACTGGACTTGAAAGATGATAAGAATTTGGAGAAAAAAATATAGAAAAAAATTATGGGATTTAATGATAGTTGGGAGGAAGAAGTTATATAGGAAATAGCATTTGATATGTTTTAATCCATTTTTTGCAAAGTATACTTGTTAAAAGAGGAATGAGCAAAAGGAGACTAAGTGGAAATGGAGAATATATTATTAAATATTTATATAAGTATTTTTGTTAATTTTTACTGTATCTTTGCTGAACTATAAAGGAGAGCTGAAGATTTCAAAATAAGTTCATAGAATATTGCTCACATATGGAATGAAAAGATATTTTGGTTGTACTGTATTTTAATAGGTAAGTTGTTAATGTACTTGTTGGAGATAAATTTATTTCATATACATGCAAACTTAGGTATGGAGGTGTTTCTACATTTTCTAAATATTTTGTTTCCTTCTTATTTATTTTGCATTATATTGATTTATGTGTTTTATCTATTTAAGATACAGTGGTACCTCAAGATACGAACCCCTCATCTTACGAACAACTCGTAATACGAACCCAGGGTTCAGAAAAATTTTGCCTCTTCTTACGAACTTTTTTCAAGTTATGAACCGGCGTTCGAGAGACAGCTGGGAAGCCGCGCGGCTGTTTTAAAAGGTGACAGCCGGGCGGCGGGGCTTCCCAGCAGCCTCCCGAACGCCGGTTCGTAACTCGAAAAAAGTTCGTAAGAAGAGGCAAAATTTTTCTGAACCCCGGGTTCGGTTCGGGAGGTTGCTGGGAAGCCCCCCAGCCTGGCTGTGACCTTTTAAAATAGCCGCGCGGCTTCCCAGCTGTCTCCGAACGCCGAACGCGGAAGTTCGCGTTTGGCGTTCGGCTTCGGGAGACAGCTGGGAAGCCGCGCGGCTGTTTTAAAAGGTCACAGCCGGTCTGGGGGGCTTCCCAGCAACCTCCCGAACCCGGAAGTTCGGCAAAAGTTCGGGGTTCGGGAGGTTGCTGGGAAGCCCCCCAGGCCGGCTGTCACCTTTTAAAACAGCCGCGCGGCTTCCCAGCAGCTTCCCGAAGCCGAACGCCAAACCCGAACTTCCGCGTTCGGCGACTGCTGGGAAGCCGCGCGGCTGTTTTAAAAGGTGACCGCCGGGCTGGGGGGCTTCCCAGCAACCTCCCGAACCCCGAACTTTTACCGAACTTCCGGGTTCGGGAGGTCGCTGGGAAGCCCCCCAGGCCGGCTGTCACCTTTTAAAATAGCCGCGCGGCTTCCCAGCAGTCGCTGAACGCCGTTTTTTTGCGGGGGGGGGGGGGGTTGGTTGCACGGATTAATTGACTTTACATTGTTTCCTATGGGAAACAATGTTTCGTCTTACGAACCTTTCGTCTTACGAACCTCCCCCTGGAACCAATTAGGTTCGTAAGACGAGGTATGACTGTAATTCTTAATAAAATTATATGAAAAAACCCAGCTCTTAAGGAGGGATTTTCTCCTCAGATAAACATACTCCATCTGCATTTTGGGTATAGCATCAGCTATGAATTCAACTTGGAGGTCTGATGATATCCAAAGAATTTTTCAGCTGGCAACCACATTAAGATTTTGCTGTTGACTGGACAATTTGAGCTGTTACCCAAAATTATAGTAAGCTTTTCTAACAAAAGATATATCACCTTAAGCAATTTAGCTGCAAGTATCTTCTTTGTTTACACGCACCCTCCTGGGGGAAAAAAATCTTCTTTCTCTAATGAATGGAATTCAGAGCAAAGTGAGGACTTACCCAGGGTAATAATATTTCTAAAAGCCTCCAATGTGACTTCTGCGCACAAGGCTCTCTGACCAGAATCCAGCAGCGCCCACTCCTCTTCTGTGAAGTCCACAGTGACCTCCTCAAAGGGATCATAGCACTAGAATGAGAATGTTGTATAAAAGGCAGTCCCAGAAAAGATATTTTCCCTCTTATTATACAAAACAGAGCTTTACAAGAAACCAAATGGGCATGGCCTTATGACTGTGAAGCCGCCAGTCTTCCTTGCCGTAATAGCTGGTGTTCTTAAGTACACAAAACATGACTGCATCTAAATTGCTGAATAGCAAGAGCACCCTTTGGGTTGGAATTATTCAACAAGTGGGATTTGAGGAATAGAATCCAGAGACTCACCTGACTTGGAAATTGTACTTTCTTTACAAAACAGGGCACGAGACTAGGAATTTGTCCCATAACCTATTTAAAAAGGGCCTGGAAATCTTGAATAACAGTCTTACTGATGCAGCCATTTAGAATTGATCTAAGGGATTTTTCATGGGAAATATGTCCTTAAGACACAATTCCTCTTTTAACTTGTAAAAACTCAAATTAAAATTTACAAAGTGGCAATCAGGTCGACAAGACGTGCATACAATGTCGACCTGATTGCGTCTGCGGAATCCCGCCTGGCCGCCCTGTTTAGGGTGACTTGCTCCCTCCTTAATCAAGGGGGAGTTGAGGAATCCTTGCAGGATAGTGCTAAGGTATTTAACAAGTTTTTCGCAGATAAAATCGCTCAGATCCGGACTGGACTTGACTCCAATTGGAATGCAGAGTCGGCTGATGAGTCAGTTGAGGTGACAGGGGCCCGTCTCAGTCCACCTGTTTGGAGCGAGTTTGACCTAGTGACACCTGATGAAGTGGACAAGGCCATTGGAGCTGCGAGTTCTGCCACCTGCTTGTTGGACCCGTGTCATTCCTGGCTGGTCTCGGCCAGCAGGGAGGTGACACAGAGCTGTGTCCAGGAGATTACCAACGCTTCTCTGAGGGAGGGGTCCTTCCCGGCTCCCTACAAGGAGGCACTTGCGCACCCACTCAAGAAGTCTTCCCTGGACCCAGCCATATTTAATAACTATCGTCCTTTATGGGGAAGGTTGTTGAGAAGGTGATGTCACTCCAGCTCCAGCGGTCCTTGGAAGAAGCCGATTATCTAAGCCCTCGGCAGTCAGGATTCAGACCTGGCTACAGCATGGAAATTGCTTTGGTCACAGTGATGATCTCTGGCAGGCCCGGGACAGGGGTTTATCTTTTGTCCTGGTGCTTCTTGACCTCTCAGTGGCTTTCGATACCATCGACCATGGTATCCTTCTGTGCCGGCGGGAGGGGTTGAGGGGCACCGTTTTACAGTGGTTCTACCTCTCTGGTCGATCGCATTTGGTGTTAGCAGAGGTCAGAAGTTGACTCCTAGGTCCCTACCTTGTGAGTTCCTCAGAGATCGGTCCTCTTCCCCCTGTGTTTATGCCAACAGGTCAAGCTCAATCCAAACAAGACGGAGTGGCTGTGGGTACTGCCTCCCAAGGACATGTCCATCTGTCCGTCCATTACCGTGGGGGGGGGAATTATTGGCCCCCTCAGAGAGGGTCCGCAATTTGGGCATCCTCCTTGATCCACAGCTGACTTTAGAACACCATCTTTTGGCTCTGGCGAGGGGGGGGCGTTTGCCCAAGTTCGACTGGTGCATCAGTTGCGGCCCTATTTGGACAGGGAGTCTTTGCTTACGGTCACTCATGCCCTTATCACCTCGAGGTTCGACTACTGCAATGCTCTCTACATGGGGCTATATTTGAAGAGTGTTTGGAAACTTCAAATTGTCCAAAATGCAGCCGCATGAGTGGTTATGGGCCTTCCAAGGTATGTCCATATTTTGTCATCAATCCATGGACTGCATTGGCTGCCGATTGGTTTCCGGACACAATTCAAAGTGTTGGCTATGACCTATAAAGCCCTACATGGCATGGGACCAGATTATCAATGAGACTGCCTTCTGCAGTATGAATCCCAGCGTCCGGTGAGGTCCCACAGAGTTGGCCTCCTTAGTGTCCTCTCGACCAAACAAAGTCGGCTGGTGGGGCCTAGGGGAAGAGCCTTCTCTGTGGGGGCCCTGGCCCTCTGGAATCAGCTCCCCCCAGAGATTCGCACCGCCCCCACCCTCCTTGCCTTCCGAAAGAGTTTACATTAGATCTCTCCCCCGACCAATGAAAGTCCTTAGTGTGATTTATTGAATGAATGCAAATGAATGTTTTAAGTTAGAATTTTTAAGAATCTTTTTAGTATATTAATTGGATAAATTGTATTGTTATGTTTTTTTTGGTATATGCTATGAGCCGCTCGGAGTCCTCGGAGAGGGGTGGCATACAAATACAAATCTAGAGCCAGGGTGGCGCAGCAGGTAGAGTGCTGTACTGCAGGCCACTGAAGCTGACTGTAGATCTGTAGGTCAGTGGTTCAAATCTCATCACCGGCTCAAGGTTGACTCAGCCTTCCATCCTTCCAAGGTGGGTAAAATGAGGACCCGGATTGTGGGGGCAATATGCTGGCTATGTTAAAAAGTGCTATTGCTAAAATGTTGTAAGCCGTCCTGAGTCTAAGGACAAGGGCGGCATAAAAATTGAATAAATAAATAAATAAATCCAATAAATAAATAAATATTTCTGAAGCAATTACCATATTCTGCTTTTACAATTAATTTAATTCATTGGGTTTTTTAAACTGGTTTCTCCTCTCTTCTGTGAAGTATTACAAAATATTCAACAGACATTGTCTAACTCAAGCCTCTCAGGCTCCGAGTTGTCTCATTTCCAAAATGATCTTGAGAATTGATGAATAAGGTGGGGTGGGGTTGGGGAGACACTGTTCTACTACACAGATTCAGCATTTGCCTTTACTGCAGAAAACATCAGGAAGGGAGCTTGAATTCTGCTCCTCTCAGAAGACACCTATTTACCTGCTGAAATGGCACAAGTTGGGACTTCCTGAAAAGTAACTCTTGAGATGGACTGCATTGATTCTCTCTTTCCTGTAGCTCTGCTGAGATATCGTCTGTGAACAGCTCCTGCATCTGAAAGAGAAGCCTGGTTTATGATCCACGCTCATAGGACTGTAATTGTGTTAGTCTGCTTGCCTTACCTTTGCTACTCCCCAACCCAAATCAGTGAGAAATTCAGGGATTTCGATTTGAAAGCTATTTTTAGTGAATGCCTGCCATTTTAATGAAATGTTTCACTGCCTATCTTTCATTCCTCTTATCATCCTGATCAGTTGTTTCTTTACTTATCTCCTTCTCTTGATAGCTTTGGCCTTTCCACCTTTGTGGATGTACCTATGCTCGTTCTATCTCTTCCACCAGGAGTCTTTATCTTTATATTTAATTTTTAGCTCTTGAATGGGGAAACTCTGCAACATAATTCAGGGACAGACCTTGGAATGAACATCGATATGTTTTTGCGCAGAAGATACACACCCAGTCTCTTTGTGGGGACTGAGAAACTTTGTTGATTCAATATAACTTTTCAAGAATTCCCCTAACATCATTCCCACAGACCATTACACCATATCAACTTATGTTCTCAAGATGGATGTTGCCAGATACTGTTTGTAAAGAAATGAAGGAATGCAGGAATTGGAATTAAGATCTGTTATATCATAAAGGAGAATAAATAGTCCAAAGAATGTCAGCTGATATGGAACAAATGGTTCAGTTCATTCATGCATTAAAGGAAAGAAGGGCAGGGTAGAGAAGGGGTTGGATGTCTCTTTCATTCTATGGAATTAACTCTAAAAGGAAAAATAAGCATTCGCATCAAGGAAAAAACAGATTTCTTAAAAGTATTACATAGAGGTTTCAGAAAATCCTGCACGGATGTCGTTTTTATTCTGTGAGTTGATACAGACACGGCTAGATGTTTTATAATCCCGATCCCCAAGGGACGCCCAGGTTGAAAGTCCCTCACCTGCTGCCCCTTTCCGGGATCCGGGGCGGCTCCGGGGCCGAGGAGGAAGCCTTCGGCCAGGGCCACCGCCTGGCCGCAGCTCTCCGCCCCGCACTCCCTCAGCCAGCCCGACACCTCCGGGGGCAGCTGGGCCAGCAGCTGCTCCAGCACCACCAGGTCCATCATCTCGGCTTTGCTGCTCCGCTCGGGCCGCAGCCACTCCCGGCATAGCCGGTACAGGCGGCTGCAAAGCGCCCGGGGCCCCTCGGGGAGGCCGCTCGGGCCGACGCTCCCCGCCTGAAGGAGAGACCCCCGGGCCTCCATTCGGTCTCCGGCTTCAGCGAAGGCCCAACAAGGTGAGGGGAAACTCTCCGAGGCAGCCTTCAGTCACGGCAGACTCTCCCTCACCCACTTTCTCGGAGGGGGGAACGGGGGTGATAAGGGAAGGCTTCACTCCCTCAGGGTTTTTGCGCCTCAGCAGACCAACTGAGAATCATTCCCGCCAAAATTTTCACGCGCCGTCCTGGCCTCCTAAATCTCTTTTCTAGAGTGGGAAGTCTACAGGCGACCGTTATTTCCTCCGCTGCACGAGAGTGCTTTTCTCCGCCCCCCGGCGCAAACGGAGGCCGTTGCCATCTGTACCGCAGACTGCTTTCTAGTCTTCTGCGCATGCGCCATTTCTTTGTGACGTCGAAAACTGTCCAAACGCCTCCGCTGGCGGATTGTTCGCCCGTAGAGGCTGAGAAGGGGCGCGGTGGTGAAAAAGGCGAGGAGGTCGAGGATGATGGGTACGAAGGCGCAGTGTGTGTGTGCTGAAATAAACAAAGCGACCTTGGGATGAAAATCCTATTTCCGTGTCCTGGGGATCTCTCTTTTTCAAGAATCTCTTGGAAATGTGAATGTTCTCGTAGGACAGTGTTTCCCAACCTTGGCCACTTGAAGATATCTGGACTTCAACTCCCAGAATTCCCCAGCCAGCGAATGTTGGCTGGGGAATTCTGGGAGTTGAAGTCCAGATATCTTCAAGTGGCCAAGGTTGGGAAACACTGTCCTAGGACATGGGGGTTAAAGTGGGGGAGGAAACCTCGATGGAACTTTGGAAATGAGTGTCTCAGGACAGAATCCAGGCAGATTATTTATGAACTGAGTAATCAAATAAACACTTTGGAGGTTCTTTCAGGCAACTTTGTCCTCTCTGTCATCTCAATTCTGTTGTACCCTCTGGTGAACTGAAGGTATCTTTCCCCCCCTAGAACTGAGTGTGTCCTTTTATTTGGTTTGGTTCTTGATTTCTCTTCTTTCTTAGCTAAATTTTGAGAAAAATAAAGAAAATAGAGCCACATGGGGAAACAGTAGGGAGCACACAAAAATCTCGTGTTGTTGCAGCTCTTGCTTAGCAACCAAAATGTTAGGCTCAACTGTGGTCATAAGTCTTTTGTTCTTTCTTCTCTCCTTTCTGTCTGTCTTCCATCTATTTTTTCTTTCTTCTTTCTGTCTTCCTATTATCTTTTTTCTTTCTTCGTCTTCCTACCATCTTTTTCTTTCTTTCTGCCTTCCTTCCTACCTTTCTCTTTCTTCCTTCCTCCCTCCCTTTTTCTTGTCTTTCTTCTGCAGTAGAAAGCAACCTCCCCCCCCCCCAAGGCAAATATCTTGTGAAAGCAGCTATGAGATGCTCCTAAAATTCTGAATTACTCACCAACTCCCAAGATGGGGGATTGCACATGAAAAATATCCATGCCTTTTCCTATCTTCTTTCTTTTCTGAGATGGGCATCTTACTGGAGTTTAACAGTTCTGTGTGTCTGTCAGCTGGTCTCTTTAGGGGGAAAATTTACAAAGTACAGAAACTCTTATGGCTGCGAGTAGTTGTTAATTGCTCGCCCTTGTGAGAAGAGTTTCTGTATTTTGCTATTTTTTTTCCCTAAAGAGTCCAGTCAATAGACATACGAGTCTACGGAGAGGGGTGGCATACAAATCTAATAAATAATAATAATAATAATAATAATAATAATGCTGCAAGTTAATAATAATAATAATAATAATAATAATAATAATAATAATAATAATTAGATTTGTATGTCACCCCTCTCCGCAGACTCTGGGCGGCTCACAATAAGAGTATACAATGTAACAAATCTAATATTAAAAGAAAGTATCTAAAAACCCGTCATTTAAAAAACCATACAACACAAGTATACCATACATAAACTATATAAGCCCGGGGGAGATGTCTCAATTGGGTCTTGAGCTATTTACGAAAGGCAAGGAGGGTGGGGGGAGTTCTGATCTCTGGGGTGATTTGATTCCAGAGGGCCGAGGCCACCACAGAGAATGCTCTTCCCCTGGGGCCTGCCAGACGACATTGTTTAGTCGACGGGACCCAGAGAAGGCCAACTCTGTGGGACCTTATCGGCCGCTGGGATTTGTGCAACAGAAGACAATCCCGGAGATATTCTGGTCCGATGCCATGTAGGGCTTTATAGGTCATTACCAACACTTTGAATTGTGACCAGAAACTGATCGGCAGCCAGTGCAGGAGAGACGTGGGCGAACCTAGGTAAACCCACAATAGTTCTTGCGGCCGCATTCTGCACGATCTGAAGTTTCTGAACACTTTTCAAAGGTAGCCCCATGTAGAGAGCGTTGCAGTAGTCGAACTTCAAGGTGATGAGGGCATGAACGACTGAGCAATGACTCCCTGTCCAAATAGGGCCGCAACTGGTGCACCAGGCGAACCTGTGCAAACGCCCTCCCCTGACGGTAGATTGAAGTCCCCCAGGACAATAAGTCTGGGGTACTCCACCGCCAACCCGGCCACCTCCTCGAGCAGCACAGGCAGGGCTGTTGACACGTAGCTGGGAGGCAGATACGTGAGCAACAAGCCCAACTGAATCCATAAATCCAACTTCACAAGGTTATAAGTATGAGAACTGGTACAAGTCATGTTTTTAATTTTTATTTAATTTTTTTCACTGTAACATTACACATTCACTAAATAAACACTTGTAAGCAAAAGATTAATTGTATGGATTCTTTTAAAAACTTAATTTGTCTAAAGAGCTTGTTATATATTGGACAAGCTCAGAGGTAGAAAGGTTTTTACTTTGTTGTAGCAATAAGACACATAAAACAACCCAATCCATACAGGCTAAAAATAAGGAGTGTCTATAAAACCCTCCTACAACTCCTTTTAAAACAGGTTGTCATTACTCAACAACCAATTAGTGAGGTAAGATTTCCTGCTGGGGGCACAACAGAACTGGTTTATTGATTACATTATTTTGGCACAGTTGAAAAACAAACCAGCTCTGGCTATTTCCCACACTTTCAGTAATTAAAGATTAGATAGCTCCCTCCCTCATCACAAGTCAGATTGTCCAGTTAAGTGTTCTGGCATCTCCTTGGAAACCTCTTCCAGTCTCTGGACACCACCTGTTAGGATAACCTTGGTTTCGACAAGATAGTAAGTGGTTGATATCTGGTCTGACATTCCAAAGCTCCTTACTTTCCCCAATGTGTGTGTCAAGCTGAGAAATGGAGAAAATGGCTGCTACACGCCCAATCAGTTTCAAAGTTGACAGCCAAGTAAAACTTTTTCCATATTCCAGTTTATTCTCTGTGTGGATCTCTTATGTTGAGCCACATGAAAGTTTGTATTTAAGCCCTTTCCATACTCCATTTATAGTCTTTTTGCTCTATGGGTTCTTTAATGGATGTTGTTAGGTCTCTCATCACAATACCTTTTATTTATTATTTTATTTATTTATTGGATTTGTATGCCGCCCCTCTCAGCAGACTCGGGGCAGCTAACAACAGTAATAAAACAGCATATAACAATAATCCAATACTAAAAACAGTTAAAAACCCATTATTATAAAAACCAATCATACATACAGACATACCATGCATAAAATTGTAAAGGCCTAGGGGGAAAGCGTATCTCAATTCCCCCATGCCTGGCGGCAGAGGTGGGTTTTAAGCAGCTTACGAAAGGCAAGGAGGGTGGGGGCAATTCTAATCTCTGGGGGGAGTTGGTTCCAGAGGGCCGGGGCTGCCACAGAGAAGGCTCTTCTCCTGGGCCCCGCCAAGCGACATTGTTTAGTTGACGGGACCCGGAGAAGACCCACTCTGTGGGACCTAACTGGTCGCTGGGATTCGTGCAACAGAAGGCGGTCCCTGAGGTAATCTGGTCCGGTGCCATGAAGGGCTTTATAGGTCATAACCAACACTTTGAATTGTGACCGGAAACTGATTGGCAACCAATGCAGACTGCGGAGTGTTGGTGTAACATGGGCATATTTGGGAAAGCCCATGATTGCTCTTGCAGCTGCATTCTGCACGATCTGAAGTTTCCGAACACTTTTCAAAGGTAGCCCCATGTAGAGAGCATTACAGTAGTCGAGCCTCGAGGTGATGATTCCCTGCAGAATCTGTGCATCCTCTCATGGGAACTAAGAGAGAACTTTTGAAATGGAATCATGTGCACACAGAGCATTTATAGGAGCTCTCCTGTGCACATCCTTTGATCAGTAAAGGGCTACCAAATTTTTACTACCACACTATGGGCATAGCTTATGCAGGACGGCCTGCATTTTCTTTCAATATCTTTCAGTGCAAATTGGATGCTCTGGGGTGGAGCTACATTTTTGCTACTCCACTGAGTTCCGCCCCCACCCCCGTCCGGGCAGTAGCCCACCCCTGCCTTTGATGTATACCAATGTCTCTCCTCTCATATCCTTTACCACACACCATTCAGTTATGTTGTTCCTTCCCTCTGTGGATCCTCTCATGACTATTAAGATTACTCCTGAAACGGAAGGTATTTCCACACTCCCTGCATTTATATGGTTTCACTCCTGTGTGAACCCTTTCATGATCATAAAGATGTGTTTTCCGAACGAACTGCTTTCCACACTCCATGCACTTAAATGGTCTCTCTCCTGTGTGGATTTTTTTATGAGAATTAAGATTTCCTTTTGAAATAAAGCTCTTCCCACAATCCATGCACTTATGTGGTCTCTCCCCTGTGTGGATTCTTTTGTGAGAATTAAGATTTCCTTTTGAAAAAAAGCTCTTCCCACACTCCAGACATTTATACGGTCTCTCCCCTGTGTGACTCCTTTGATGGAGAGTAAGGTCTCTGTTTTCAAAGAATCTCTTCCCACACTCCCCGCAGCTATGTTTTTTCTCCCTTCCATGAATCCTCTCAAGGTTATTAAAGCTATTCCTGAAATTGAATCTCCTTTCACTCTCTGTGCCATGATTTACTTTCTCATCTCTGTGACTCCTTTTATGAAAATTAAGTTCTTCAATTAAAACAAAGGCCTTTCCACATTCTTCACAACTATGCAGTTTTTTCCTCGTGTGGATCCTTTGGTGGATAGTAAGGTCTGTCCTTTCATAGAATCCTTTTCCACATTCCATGCAACTATGTTGTTTCTCCCTTCTATGGGTCATCTCATGGCGATTAAGATTGCACTTGAAACGGTAGCTCTTTCCACACTCTCTGCATTTATATGGCTTCACTCCTGTGTGAACCCTTTCATGATCAGAAAGATATTTTTTCTCAGTGAAATGTTTTCCACACTCCACGCAGCTATGTTGTTTCTCCCCTCTATGGATCCTCTCGTGGCGCTTAAGATTACGCTTGAAACGAAAGCTATTTCCGCACTCTGTGCATTTATATGGTTTCACTCCTGTGTGAACCTTTTCATGATCAGTAAGAGCTCCTTTCCGAATAAACTGCTTTCCGCACTCCATGCACTTAAATGGTCTCTCCCCTGTGTGGATTCTTTTATGAAAACTAAGATTTCCATTTGAAATAAAGCTCTTTCCACACTCCAGACATTTATATGGTTTCTCCCCTGTGTGACTCCTTTGATGGATGGTAAGAGCTGTCTTCAGAAAGAATCTCTTTCCACACTCGCTGCAGCTATGTGGTTTCTCCCTTCTATGGGTCATCTCATGCCGATTAAGATTGCACTTGAAACGGTAGCTCTTTCCACACTCTCTGCATTTATATGGCTTCACTCCTGTGTGAACCCTTTCATGATCAGAAAGATATTTTTTCTCAGCGAAATGTTTTCCACACTCCACGCAGCTATGTTGTTTCTCCCCTCTATGGATCCTCTCGTGGCGCTTAAGATTACGCTTGAAACTAAAGTTCTTTCCGCACTCTGTGCATTTATATGGTTTCTCTCCTGTGTGAACCCTTTCATGATCAGTAAGAGATCCTTTTCGAATGAACTGCTTTCCGCACTCCATGCACTTAAATGGCCTCTCCCCTGTGTGGATTCTTTTATGAAAACTAAGATTTCCATTTGAAATAAAGCTCTTTCCACACTCCAGACATTTATATGGTCTTTCTCCTGTGTGACTCCTTTGATGGATGGTAAGAATTGTATTCTCAAAGAATCGCTTTCCGCACTCCCTGCAGCTATGTTTTTTCTTACTTCTGCGGATCCTCTGATATAAATGAAGAGTTCTCCTAAAACTGAAGTTCTTGCCACGCTTTTTACATTTATATAGTTTCTCATCTATGTGAATCTTTTTATGAAAGTTAAGCTTTCCTATTAAATCAAAGCCCTTTCCACATTCCTTGCAACCGTATGATTTTTCTGCTATTTGGCTCCTTTCATATTCAGTAAGAGTAGCCTCACTTTTGAAGCTCTTTCCACATTTTCCATATATTTTAGTCTCTCCGTTCAATCTGGAATCCTTCTCCAACTTTACAATAACATATGGCTTGTATTTCATCTGAAGTTTCTCAGGTAAAGTAACAGAAAAGGAATGATGAGGTGAGGATTCCTGTCCTCTACCTTCTGAGTGGCTTCTCTCTTGTCTTTTTGAATTTGCTTGATGGTCAAACATCATTTCTACTTCGTAGCTTGTTGTTTGCAGTGGCATTAACCTTTCATGCTTGTCATTCTCATTTTCCATTCCATCATCTGCTTGGAAGAAAAAAATAAAAATCCTTGTTGAAATTTAGAACTGTTAGAGAGGGGGAGAGAACCATCACCCCCATTTTTCTGTAGGGGATTTGGTTTGTGGATGTCAGGTTTGGATAGCTGTTTTTTTTCTCTAGAAGAACTTATTGTCCATATATACTTTATACATCTGATTTTTGTAAGCAAATAGCAACACTTTTCATTTCTGCAGCTGCTTGTGATCAGCTAAAGGTTCTGGGTCCCATCATGCGTTGAACCAGAAATGCAGTCGTATCAATTGCTGGATGACATTATCTTCAATCTATTTTAGAAGAATATCATAGCTTTGCAGCAGTCTAAATTATTTTTTGTAATCTATTGCAATGTATAGGCAATAGATTATTTTAGAGTTTTTTGAAAGCTTTTAAATGCTTTTTGAAATGGATTTAAAATTTGTGAAAATTACAAAGAGCATCCTGTATGGGAAAAATCTGACATGTTTATGTATGAATTTTAAAGCCAATCTTATTATCTGCGGAGTCTGTGGAGAGGGATCTAATAAATAACAATAATAATAATAATAATAATAATAATAATAATAATAATAATAATAATAATAATATAATAATAATAATAATTATTATTATTATCAGACCACAAGATGGTTACTTTAAAGGAAAATTTGACTTTAATTATTTGATGTTTTTGATCCTTTTAATATTTTTACTGAAAACGGAGATTACTAACCAAAACCAACAAAACTCTCTCGAGATTACTGACAAGGGTCCACTGGAATTACAAATGCAGTTGGACGATACCATTTTAAATTGAAGTGTAAGAAATTTTTGAAATCATTTCAGGGAAATTACAAGTGGATTTGAAATATGATAAGGAAAAGTAGAAACACATTTGTTATTGAAGAATGGTTGAGAAGAAAAATACCATTTTAAATTGAAATATAATAGATTTTTGGAGTCATTTGTGGAAAATTAGAAGTGGAGTTGAAATATAGGTTGACTCAGCCTTCCATCCTTCCGAGGTGGGTAAAATGAGGACCCGGATTGTGGGGGCAATAGCCTAGCTCTGTTAAAAAGTGTTATTGCTAACATGTTGTAAGCCGCCTTGAGTCTAAGGAGAAGGGCGGCATAAAAATCGAATAAAATAAATAAATAAATAAATATAAGAATTTGAAGAGAAAGAAAAAGGATAGCAGAAACAAATACCATATTTTTCAGAGTGCAAAATGCACTTTTTAACCCCCCAAAGAGGGTGAAAATTTTGAGTACACTGAATGTAGCTCCATCCACCCGCCGAACACCGTTCAAAAGTTTTTGGCCTCCGCACATTGCATTTTCGGGCAGTTCCAGGCAGCGGGGATCTTCACTTTCACTTAGAGATTTAAAACAAACCCTATCACCCTATGGGCTTTTAACTGAGTAGGTGGGATAGGGTATGATTTTCATGGGGGCAGAAGAGGGACTTTGCACCGAAGGCTCCACACCTTTAGCTGTAGGTGTCCTTTTGGATAATTTATCTGCATAAGATATTGTATCTTTTGAATTATAAGACACACTTTCCAACACCCCCCCAAAAGTGTGTGGAATGACTCTGTGTCTTATAAAGCGAATGCTGTGGTGATGGAGAGGGGGTTTGTTGGTGCCTTTGTTGCCAAGCACCAGATAGGCTGTTGGATCGGCCTCCTGGAGTAGTGCCCATCAGCTGTTTTGGCAACGGGGATCACTGCTGCCAATCGCCGCCATTCAGCAGTGGTGATAGGCAACAAGTGGTGACAGCAATCCCCACTGCCTAGAACAGCTGATGGGCAGTATTCCAGGAGGCCAATCCAATA
The DNA here is from genome assembly GCF_031021105.1 of Erythrolamprus reginae. NCBI lineage: Eukaryota > Metazoa > Chordata > Lepidosauria > Squamata > Dipsadidae > Erythrolamprus > Erythrolamprus reginae. The sequence continues at coordinate 11,138,597 of NC_091951.1, read as the reverse complement.
GTTTATCAGCTGCTCAGTAATGAAGGCACCAGCATTCCCCCGCCGGCAAACCAACCCACACACCTCCCCTTCACCACAGCATTCGCTTTATAAGTGTCCAGTGTTTCCCAGCGGTGGCAGCAGATCAGGTGACCAGTGATGGGTGCAGAGCCCTGATGAATCCAGTGCTGGCGTTGCGATAACATACCGAAACTGACCAGGCCGTTTGCTGTAAGGACGCTAGCCAGATGAATACTGGATGGATGATGGGAGACAGAGACAGATTTTTTTCTTGATTTCCTCCTCTACAGCTAATGTAATAAAAAATCAAATAAATAAATGTGCATCTTATTTTCTGGAGTGTCTTGTAATTTGAAAAATGCAATAATCCTTAATAAAATTATGTCAAAATAAACACTAGCTGTTGAGGGGGGGTGGGTCTTCTGCTCTAAAAGGTACGCCCATTTGCATTGCAGGTATAATTATTATTATTATTTATTAGATTTGTATAATATCAGCCATCTTGGAGATGATAGGTGCAAATTGTTATCTAGGAAATTCTGATGATATCCAAGGGGTTTTTTTCAGTTTCTTCACATTGAGACATTGTTGACTGGACAATCTGGGGTATTTCCCAAAGCTATGGTAAGCATTTCTAACAAGGCCTTAAGTAAAGAAGATCGCCTTGAGCAATTTGAGTGCATGATCTTCCCTGTTTATTTATGACAGAAATAACTTTCCCCAATTAATGGAATCCAGAGCAAAGTGGAACCTTACCCAAGGCAGACATATTCCTAAAAGCCTCCAGTGAGACTTCTTTGCACAAGTCTTTCTGGCCTGAATCCAGCAATGCCCACTCCTCTTCTGTGAAGTCCACAGTGACCTCCTCAAAGGGACCAGAGTCCTAGAATGAGAATATTCTTTAATAGACAATCCCAGAAAGATTTGTGCATTTTCTGTCTTATTGCACAACAAAGCTGTCCAAAAACGAAACGAACCTTTTCTTGGAGGAAAAAAAGTCATTGTGACTATAAAGCCCCCAAATCCCTTTCTCCTTAATATTGGTAGCTGGTGCTCTTAAGTCCACAAAGCATGCCTGCATTCACATTTCTGAATGGCAATAGCCATTGGGGAGCCTCCTGGTGCATTGAAGTAACTTAGCAAGGATTTGTGGAAACAAATCCACTGACTAACTTGACTTTGTGAGCAAATTCTACATTCTTTACAAAACAGGACTCATCCACTAGGAATTTATTCTCCTTCCTTTCAAAATGTTAGAAATGAGCCTGGAAATCTCAGGGCACTTGAAGAACATTCAAGTTAGAATGCAGCACTGCAGGCTACTTCTGCTGATTGCCAGATGACTGCAATTTGGCAGGTCGAATCACACCAAGCTCAAGGTTGACTCAGCCTTCTGTGCTCAGTAAAATGAGGACCTACTGTAGTTGAGGCAATACGTGAATCTGTAAACTACTCAGAGGGCTGTAAAGTACCGTGAAGCAGTATATAAGTCTAAATGCGTTGCTGCTTTTCATGGAAAATCCATTCTAAGAAGACACAATATTTCTGTAGCAGTTATTATGCTATTCCAAAAGTTTCAACTCATGGGATTAATTTTTTAACTGGATTCCCCGTTCTTCTGGGAAGTACAAAATATCAAGCAAGCAAATTATATTGCCTAATAGCCTAATAACAAAAATAGGTTTTTATTTCTATCTCTAAAATGACCTTGAATGTTCAATGAACGAGGCTCATTCTGGGCAGGATAGTGTGTTCAACTACAAACTCAGCATTTGACTATACTGTGGAAGCTGCTCATGAACAGAGGAAGTTGAATTCTGCAGCTCTCAAAAGAAACCCAGTTACCTGCTGTAGTACCCCAAGTTGGATCCTTCTGAAAAGCAGCCCCTGAGGAGTGCATCGATTTCCTCTTTCCCAGAAATCTGCTGAGATCTCTCTTAGGAATGGCTCCTGCATCTGAAAAAGAAACCTCGTTTATTATCCACGTTTAAAGAACTGTATTTATGTTATTTCACTTGTCTTACCTTTAGAATTCTCCAACACAAGTCAAAGTGAGAGAATTCAGATATTCTGACTTGATGATAGCTGCTTTTTCTGAGTAAATGTCTGCTGTTTTTGTGAAGTGTTTCATTTACAGTGATCCCTCGATTATCGCGAGGGTTCCGTTCCAAGACCCCTCGTGATAATCGATTTTTCGCGATGTAGGGTTGCGGAAGTAAAAACACCATCTGTGCATGCGCACCCTTTTTTCATGGCCGCGCATGCGCAGATGGTGGAGTTTGCGTGGGCGGCGGGGAAGACCCAGGGAAGGTTCCTTCAGCCGCCCAGCAGCTGATCTGCTCGGCAGCGCAGCGAGGAGCTGAATCGGGGTTTCCCCTTTGCGTGGGTGGCGGGGAAACCCCAATCTTCGTCTGCTCGCTGCTGCTGCGGCCGCCCAGCAGCTGATCTGCTCGGCAGCGCAGCAGCAGCGAGCAGACGAAGATCGGGGTTTCCCCGCCGCCCACGCAAAGGGGAAACCCCGATTCGGCTCCTCGCTGCGCTGCCGAGCAGATCAGCTGCTGGGCGGCTGAAGGAACCTTCCCTGGGTCTTCCTCGCTGATGCCCCCGCTCGCCCGCCTGCCGCTCGCCCGCCAGCAAGAGGGGGAGAGATAGAGAAAGAGAGAGAAGGAAAGAAAGAGATGAGAGAGGGAGGAAGAGAGTGTGAGAGAGGAAGAAGCAAGATAGAGAAAGAGAGAGAGAAAGAAAGATGAGAAAGGAAGGAAGAGAGTGACATCATCGGGTGGGAAAAATCGCGATATAGCGTTTTGCGAAGAACGAGATCGCGAAAATCGAGGGATCACTGTATTTCCTCTTTTCATTCTAATTAGGACTTGCTTATCTTCTCCCCTTCTTGTGATAGCTGTGGCCTTTTCTCTTCGCCTATGCCTGTTCTATCTTTTCCTCAGGAATCTTTTCCTTTAGATTTAGAGAGCTTTGTCTCTTGAATGAGAAGGAATTGATCTTCCCTTCCATTTCTTTGGGCTTCATTACACCTCTTGCAGTGGAATGACCACCAAGCTGGCAATTCAGGGACAGATCTTAGGATGAACACCAATATAGTTCTGTGAGAGAGACGCACACAGTCTCTTTGTGGGGACTGAGAAACACTTTACATGATGTTTGTTCAGTCTGGCTTCTCAAGCATTCCCAAAAAATATTACATTATACCATCACGATCATCATCATTTTAGCCATTATCTATCCACTTCAGGATGAAGGTCTCCTCCGCATATTTCCAACCAAATATAAACATACCAACATATGTTCTCTAGATATATGTTTCCAGTGAGTATTTATAAACAAGAGAAGCAAGCAAGACTTTAAAATAAGATTTGCTATATCATAATTGAGAATGAATAGTTTGAAGAATGATGGCTGAAATGGAATAAATCCTCCATTCCTGCATTAAAGGACAGGGCAAAAAAAGTATCTGGCCTCCTCCCTGAAACAGTTCAACTTCTTTGCAGCCCTGAGGATTAATTTCTCTTTCCTTCCATGAATTTCTCTCCAAGAGGAAAATGAAGCATTTGCCTCAAGAACCAGTAAGTTCTCAAAGTATTAAAGAAATGCAGACATCTTTCTTCTGAATGTTTTATTTCTTACAGAGGCTGCTAAACGTATCAGCGTCCCATGCATCCCTCACGGTTAAATCTTCTCACCTGCCACCCCATTCCGGGCTCCGAGGCGGCTGCAGGGCCGAGCAGGCAGCCTTCGGCCAGGGCCACTGCCTGGGCACAGCTCTCCGCCCCGCACTCCCTCAACCAGCCCGCCAGCTCCGAGGGCAGCAGGGCCAGCAATTCCTCCAGCATCACCTGGTCCAGCATCTCGGCTTTGCTGCTCCGCTCGGGTCGCAGCCACCCCCGGTACAGCCCATGGAGGCGGCTGCAAAGCGCCCGGGGCCCCTCGGCCTCCCGGGAGCCGCAGCTGCGGAAGAGCCAGCGCTCAGCCTCGGAGCTGCGGGGTTCCTCGGGAAGGCCGCTTGGGCTTCTGCTCTCCTCGCCGGACTCCCTGCCGTCGCTCCCCGCCTGAAGGGTAGCGGGGGCTGCTGCTGTCGCCTCCGGAGATCCCTGGGCTTCCATTTGGTCTCCGGCTTCAGCGTCGCCCAAAGGCTTCTTTCAGTCACGGCAGAGCCTCCGCCACTAATCGCCCATTGCCCGATTTCAGAGGGGAATGAGGGCCCCGTTCCTTCAGAATTTCTGCGCCTCAGCAAACCGTTCCCGCCAAAATTTCCCGTTCTGGCCTCACAGGACCTGGATCATAGAGCCCTCCTTCCTAGAGAGGCAAGACGCTGCAGTCGATCGTTATTTCCTTTCCTTGTTTACCCATCTCCCAGCAAAAGCGAAAGCGCCGTTTCTCCTATGCACAGCAGGCATTACTTTCCAGCGTCTTCTGCGCATGTTCTCTTCCGTTGTGACGTCAAATTCCGGGCTTGGTGGAGTACAGTATTTCTTTTATTTATTTATTTATTTATTTATTTAGTCCAATACACAATGAGAGTTTTAGTGGGTATACAGTAGTACTGTATATCTATATACACCTAGTAAAATACACGATGAAGGTTATAGAGGAGATACTCATAGTAAAATATATCTAAGAAATAATAGAAAAGAAGATATAGTAATACTGTAGACCATATTTCTTTTCAGAATAACAACCTGGAACTAGGGAGAAATTTCCCGATAGTGAAAGTATAAGTTCTTAAAAGTATAAAATTGTTATAAAAGTATAAAAATGTATTCTGCTATATACTTTTCTGTGTACCTGTTTTGCAGGGGGGTGGGGCAATTATTTATGTTGAAATATAAGAGTACTGTATTGAATCAGAACCTATGAACTGTTGAGTTTAGGAGGCTGGCACATCATTGGAATAGGGATAGATGCAGTGGGGTGGCATCTATATATATATATGTAGATTGTTCTGAGTTCGGGTTTTACCCCATGTAATATTTTGAGTGTCTATGCAACGTTTCGGTGAAATCACATTCACCATCATCAGGCTGAAGTTTGTGCTGCTTTGAAAACTGGGTCAGATATTGAAAAAAGAAAATCTAATCATCAAAACAATAAATTACAAACTGATTTTTATTTTTTTACACAAAAAGTTCATAAGTGATTTCCAGTGTTTGGTTTGTTTCATCCTTTACTGTGCTGAGCTTTTGTATATACAATTTTCCAGTTCTCACTATAATTGACTCTACTGGTTTGGATTTTCTTTTCCTACACAACATCAGCAAGTAGCTGCTCTGAGGCTTTAATATAGCAATTCTTTTATACATTCCATGCAATTATAAGGTTTCATTCCTGTGTGAATTATTCATTCATCATATTTATTATAGTTGACCATCTCCTAAAACATGACACTGATACAATAACATTCTATAATTTTTTAAAAATTCAATATTATTATTAAGGAAAAAGGATTCAATATTATAAAGAATACAGCAACCTCACTGGTTCAACAGTTTTTTGAGATTCCCAAATCTGTTGACATAGCCATGTTGTTTTGAGAGACTTCCAGAAGGATATCAAGGATGGGTGCCATGGCAGAGAAGGCCCATCTCCTCAGTCTTGCCACGTGTAACTCCTTAGCAGAGATGATCCTCAACACACATCTGCCAGATCTCATAGGATAGACAGGTATATTCAGGAAAGAGTCCCTCATGTAACCCAGCTTCATGCCCTCAAGGCCGTTAGAGGTCAAATACAGCACATTGAATTGGTTCTGGAATCAAACCAGCAACTAATGCTCCGACCCTCTGGAACCAGCTCCCCCCAGAGATTAGAACTGCCCCCACCCTCCTCGCCTTTTGTAAACTCCTTAAAACTCACCTTTGCCGTCACGCATGGAGGAATTGAAACATCTCTCCTGGGCCTATACAGTTATGTATGGTATGCTTGTGTGTATGTTTGCTTTTAATAATGGGGCTTTTAGTGTTTATTTTAAACTATTAGATTTGTTATATATTGTTTATTATTGCTGTGAGCCGCCCCGAGTCTACGGAGAGGGGCGGCATACAAATCTAATAAATAAATAAATAAATAAATAAATAATAAATAAATAAATAAATAAATAATGCACCTTATATAGTAGAGGTGTGACATATGCTGTTATAGGGGCCTGCGTAACTACACACATACATCATCTTGTATCAGCTGATACTTTTGGATGCTGAAGGGCAGCTCTGTATAGATTGACCTCTCCAGGTTCCTTAGAGGTCAGTAAGGGGCATGCATAAGTGCACCAGTGTGCCTTCCATCCCCTGTCCAATTGTCTCTCCTTATTTTTATTTATTTATTTAATTTATTAATCAGATTTGTATGCCGCCCCTCTCCGCAGACTCGGGGCGGCTAACAGCAATAATAATACAATGTAAACAAATCTAATATTTAAGTTAATTTAAAACCCCAATTTTAGAAACCAATCATACATACTAACATACCATGCATAAATTTTATAAGCCTAGGGGGAGGGAAAGTCTCAATTCCCCCATGCATGACGACAGAGGTGGGTTTTAAGGAGCTTACGAAAGGCGAGGGTGGGGGCAACTCTGACATCTGGGGGGAGTTGGTTCCAAAGGGTCGGGGCTGCCACAGAGAAGGCTCATCCCCTGGGTCCCGTCAAAGGACATTGTTTAGTTGACGGGACCCGGAGAAGGCGAACTCTGTGGGACCTAACTGGTCGCTGGGATTCGTGTGGCAGAAGGCGGTCCTGGAGATATCTCATTTATCTTTTCTTCCTTTCAAATATGTTCACTATACTTTTATCTTTTCTTCTATTCTTTTCTTTACTTATATTATTACATATCTTTCTCTTCAATGTGTATTATGTATTGGACAAAATAAATAAATAAATATTAGTTTATCTGGGCATCAGTGACTGTAAGCAGAGCCTCCTGATCCAGGAATGGCCACAACTGGCACAAAATATAAAGGCCCTCTTAACCAAAGCTGCCACCTGCACTTTGAATAGAAGCCATAATTTTGAGAGGACTCCTTGTTGTCTAGTCTTTCAGCAGTAACATTATTCTTGGAATTTAACAGTATTTCTATGGTTTCGCATTTGTTTGCAAATAGGAGTACTGTTTATAATCAAGTTCTTTCTACAATTTACCGTACATAATCTACAATTCTTGCCGGTGTCTGAAATCTTTAATGGAAATTAACACAACTCTTCGGATTGAAATGCATTCTAAATGTTATAAATGTAGACAATTTCTGTTGTATAGATGGGTAAATTAAAAAAATCAAAGAAGCCATCTTTCATTTTCTGAATTTCTTAATCTTTTTGTGGACTGTTGATTGCCCAGGAAAGATGCGATTGAGAAATCACGGAACAAATTCACTTATACAATTTGGAAAACCCGTAAAATCAGTGGAGGAATCACTTGTTTGGACAAGATCACTTGGATTATAAAAACATGCAGTTGAATGGGTTGAAATGTTTAAATGGGATATATGAGTAATTTCCCATTTTAATATTCAATCCCAGGCAGATCCCTTCAGATGTCCTGCAGGAACCTCCCTATTCCAATATTTGAGGGGCTGCCACAAAGAAGAGGGGATCAATTTATTTTTCAAAGCATCAGAAGGCAAGACAAGAAACAATGGATGGAAACTAATCAAGGAGAGAAGCAACTTGGAATTACAGAGAACCTTCGTAATAGTGAGGGCAATTAACCAATGGAATAGCTTGCCTTCAGATGTTGTAGGTGTTTCATCACTGGAGGTTTTTAAGAAGACCGGACAGTCATCTGAAATGTTATAGGGTCTTCTGTTTGAGCAGGGGCTTGGACGAGAAGAAAGACCTGTAAGATCCCTTCCAGCTGTATTCTGATTGAGATTGAGAAAATATACCTCTTCACCACCGTTAGCTATATAGTCTTTCTATTCTTCCATCTTCCACAACTGATTAGCCTGACCATTTGATTCATTTGACCATAGACCGAGAAATCAAGCCCTACTGAGGTAATCAGCTTTTAAAGAGATATGTTTTTCACGTTTCACAAATAAAATATGTATACAGAATGTATGAGTGAGACAATGGTGCACTTTACTGATACACCCATTCTCATGTACATTTCCATAATTCTCCAGTATGATCATACTACAGTGTTCCCTCGATTTTCGCGGGTTCGAACTTCGCGAAAAGTCTATACCACGGTTTTTCAAAAATATTAATTAAAAAATACGTTGGGTTTTTCTCCCCTATACCACGGTTTTTCCTACCCGAGGACGTCATATGTCATCACCAAACTTTCATCCACTTTTAATAAATATTTTTTTAATAAACTTTAATAATGAAACATGGTGAGTAATAATCTAAATGGTTGCTAAGGGAATGGCAAATTGCAATTTAGGGGTTTAAAGTGTTAAGGGATGGCTTGTGATACTGTTCATAGCCAAAAATAGTGTATTTACTTCCGTATCTCTACTTCGCGGAAATTCAACTTTCGCGGGCAGTCTTGGAATGCATCCCCTGCGAAAATCGAGGGAACACTGTATTACAAGTAAGGCCATTGACCCATCTTCACCTCTTATCTCATGTGAGCACTTACGAGATTTTCCTGTGGGAATACTTGAAAGGTAGGTAAGATTCTGGTTCAATCCAAAGAGCTTTGCACATTGCATAAAATAATAAGTTTCCTTCCATGTTGGGCTCTGTTGATGATGAATGTTTCAAATGAAGCACATTCCATGGATTTATGATTTTTTCCCTCTATGAAACTTTTTATGAGAACTAAGCACACAATTTTCAATGAAGCTTGTTCCACATTCCATTTTCTCCTGTGTGGGTCCCTTTATGAGATGTAAAGATGCTGTAGTCATTAAAGTCTTTTTCTCTCTCAATTGATTTATATGGTCTTTCCCTTGTCTGGATACTTTGTTGGAAAATAAGGTCTCTGTTAACAATCAAGGTCTTTTCCCATTCTAGGCATTTATATGAGTTGTCTCCTGTGTGGGTTCTTAGGTGGCATGCAAGGTCTCGCTGGTAGAAATAGCTCTTTCCACACTCCATGCATTTATGTGGTCTCTCCTCTGTGTGGATCCTTTTATGAGAATTAAGCTGTCCTTTCTTTGCAAAGCTCTTTTCACATTCAGTGCATTTATATGGTTTCTCCCCTGTGTGGATTCTTTCGTGATCACTAAGATTTCCTTTCTGAGTGAACTGCTTTCCACACACCATACATTTGTATGGTCTGTCGCCAGTGTGGATTCTTTTATGGGAATTAAGTTGTCCCTTTTGAGCAAAGCTCTTTCCACATTCCAGGCATTTATATGGTTTATCTCCCGTGTGGATCCTTCGGTGCCGAGTAAGATCTTTATTGTCAAAAAAGCTCTTTCCACACTCCAGGCATTTATACGGTCTTTCCCCTGTGTGGATCTTTTGATGGCGAGCCAGGTTACAGTTTGTACTGAAGCCCTTTCCACACTCTGGGCATTTAAAGGGTTTCTCTCCTGTGTGAACCCATTGATGAGAATTAAGCTGCCCTTTCTGAGTAAAGCTCTTTCCACAGTCAGGACATTTATATAGACTCTCCCCTGTGTGGATTCTTTGATGGGTAATAAGATCTCTATTCTCAACGAATCGCTTTCCACACTCCCTGCAAATATATGTTTTCTCCCCTATATGGATCCTATTGTGACGAATCAGATGACCATTTGTTCGGAAGGCTTTTCCACATTCAGTGCATTTATAAGGTTTTTCTCCTGTGTGGATCCTTTCATGACAAGTAAGATGTCCTTTCCGAGTAAACCCCTTTCCACACTCTAAGCATTTATAGGGTCTTCCGTCTGTGCGAGTCCTTTTATGATCCGTGAGTATTCTATCCTGATAAAAGTTTTTTCCATACTCCATGAATTTATACGTTCTCTCCCCTTTGTAGATCCTCTGATGGTGATTAAAAATATTGTTGACAGTGAAGCTCTTTCCAGACTTCATGCACAATTTCATCTCTCTGTTCAAATTGAAATCCTTACCAACTTTTATAAATGTACGTGATTTGTATTTCCTATAAAGTTTTTTAAATAAAGTAAGAGAGAATAAATTATTGATGTATTTTCCATAATTTATAAAGCCTTTAGTCTGACTTCTGGTATACTCAGGCAAATAAAACTTATTTTCCTCCCTTTTGCTGGACTTCCCCTTTTTCCTCCCTTTCTGACCTTGATGGGTCAAGCAGCCATGGATTTCAACAGGCAGAGATGTCGGGGAACTGTCCCCCATGTCTTCTGAGTGTTTTCTTTCTTGACGTTTTGGATCCCCTTCATAGTCAAACATTATTTCTTTTATTTCGTGCTTTGTTGTTTGCAGTGGTATTAATCTCGCCTGCTTGTCCTTCTCATTCTCCAGCCCATCACCTGCTTGGTAAAAAAAGAAGGTCCCATTAAAGTTTAGAATGGTTAAGGAGGGGAGTCTACCCATCTCAAAAGCATGCCGATTCATGTTCCAAGTTTGGCCTCAGCCATTTGTCTTGCTAGAAGATATTGGGCCAAACTGTTATCTATGGTGGGTATTTCTGCCAAGGCCTTTGTTCTCCACTAGAATAAGTGATGTGATGATAGCAAAATTGCCTTTGAAAATCCCATGTTTGTTTGTGATCAAATGCGGCTCTGGTCATTGAATGAATTTATGAGATTAGGAAACGTTTAAAGGAAGTACAATAATTCAGGTGGTGGCCTGGTAGTCATGATCATCTTAATCAAGTGAGTGCAGGGATCCTCCCTGTTTTCCTTCCTCTGAGAAACCCTTCCCCTGTTGTAATCATAGATTTTTAAGCACTGGAATTTGGAAATAAAATATTGCTGGAGAGTGATGTTTTAAGCTTAAATTATGTGCTGAATAAGATCTTTATTTTTCCTCTATGGAAAGGCAGGAAGCAAAGTCCAGGCTGAGCAAGCATCCTGCAGAATTATGATAAGGAAATATATGCCTTACACATTCCTTTGTTAATCACCAGTAAAAACACATTCCAGGAAAGGGGCAAAGATGGAATGCAGAGAAAAGAGTCTTACTCAGAGCAGCCATATTCCTAGAAACCTCCAGCAAGACTTCACTGTACAAGACCCTCTGTTTGGGATCCAATAGTGCCCATTCCTCCTCTGTGAAGTCCACAGCCACCTCTTCAAAGGAATTAGAGTCCTAGAAAGAGAATGTTTCTTATCATTCAATCGTAGGAAAGATGTAAGTTTTCTCTCTTACTGCACAACATAGAAAACAGAGCTTTGGAAAGGACCAAAGAGACATCATTGTATAGAAAAGTATGTGCATATACTGTAGTCTATGGGACTTGGAATCCTTTTCCTCTGTCAGGCTGCTGTCTAATTTCACAAAGTATGACTTACGTTGCCATGTATTTAAAGAGGCAGGAGTTCTACAAAGATGTCTGGTTGCCAACTGTTGTTAACTGCCAATTCTTCAATGTAGTCTGGCTGCCACTAGTTGCTAGCTATTTGGTTCACACTACCATGCAATCCAGGGTGCACCACGAGGAGGTGAATTAGCATCACACCTCTGACTTTTTTCAACATAGACCACTCTGCCCTTGAATGGCTGTGTGGATTGGACATTAACATTTAAACTACTGTGAGTCCATTTATTTACCATACCCTAAATAAATGAATGGCTTACATGCATCCAAGCTGTAGAATGGCAACATAGCATCTACTGGGGAGCCTCCCAGTGACCCGGAATAACTCAGCAAGGAAGTTTGGAAGGGCATAATTCCCTGATATGACCTCACTTGACTGGGGGGGGGGGGATTCAAAATTTGTTAGAAAATGGGGGACATCCACTTGGAATTTTTTCCCTGGCTTAATTTAAATTGTTGGATATAATCCTGGAATTTCAAGTCATTTGACTAACAATCTGGCTGTTGCAACCACTTGTACTGCCTTTTACATGGGAAATCTGCTCTTCATGTGATTCATTTTTAAGTGCATATGCTAATAAATTTCTGAAGCAGTTTTTATGCTATTCATAGTCTTTCAAATCGGGGATTTCCTTTTTTTAAACTTATTTTCAGTAATTCTTCAACAATTAAATTACATTTCCTAATATAAATCCTTCAGTTTATGAATTGTCTCGTTTGTATCTTCAAAATGATTAGAAAATTGAATGTATTTCGGAGGTGGGGGAAAACAGTGTTCAAATGCACACAAATTCAATATTTGGCGGAAAAGGCAACTCATGAATGGAGGAAGCTTGAACTATTGCTTTCAGAGGAAACCTACACTTACCTGGCAAGGTCGCCCAAGTTGGATCCTCCTGAAAAACAGCTCTTGAGAAGGACTGGATCTATCTTCTCTTTCCTGGAGCCCTGTTGAGAACTCTCTTGTGAACAGCTCCTGCATCTGAAAGAACAGTGTTGTTTACTTTCAGAAGACATAACCATGTTAGCTCACCAGCCTTACCTTTCTGTCTTTCCATCTATACATCTACAATCCAAGTAAGAGAACTCAAGGTTTCTGCTCTCTCCCTACTTGCTATTTCTCAATCAAATCCTGCAATTTTTGTGAAATGCTTAATTGCCTTTTTATTTCCTCTTTTTATTCTGATCTTGAGTTACAACTTTTTCATCTAATTTTCTTCATAGGTATGGTGTTTCCTTTTTTAATGTACTTGTTCCTGTCCTATTTCTTCTTCCAGGAGTATCTTCTTTTAAATTAAAAGTCTCCGGTAGTAAAAGATTTCGAGATCAAAGGAAGATGGAAGTATATTGAAACACCATAATGTAGAGATCTGAACATTCAATTTCCTTAGAAGAAATTCCCTACTTACAAGAATCTCTAGTATTAGAAAATGAAGTTTGATCAGCACTCCAGTTATTATCAAATTCAAACGCTATAGAAATTGAAGGAATATTCATAGAAATATGGCAAGTAAAAAAAGAAGAAATCAAAGTTCTAACCAAGCTATGTCAGCAAATCTGGAGAATAACATATTGGCAACAGAATAGAAGAGGTCAATCTACAGTTCAATACCAAAAAAGAAGATTTAATAAAATGTGCAAAATAGTATATAGCATCTTTAATTTTACATGATAGCAAAATAATATTTAGGATTATCCAATGTAGATTAGAGCCTTACATGAAAAAAGAGACATAAAAAGTTCAAGCCTTGTAAAATAGCAGAGTGGAAAACTGGACTAAAATTATATAGAGTCGGCCTTCTCCAGTCCTGTCTGCCAAACAATGTTGGTTGGCGGGACCTCAGGAAAGAGCATTCTCTGGCTGGGGAATTCTGGGAATTGAAGTCCAAATATCTTCAAGTTGTCAAGGTTGGGAAACCCTGATTTATTAGATTTGTATGCCGCTCCGAATAAAAGTCTATATAATAGTAATAATAATAGTAATAGTAACAACAATAATATTTTGTGACTCAGATATCTTATACAGTATTATGGTTTCCCAGTCTATGACTTGTCCGCCTCGTCCAGTTATTCCCACATATCATTGCTTCGCTATATGCGTTTTCTCTGTAACCTGACAAGATGACATTTCCTCACCTGCCGCCCCTTTTCCTGCTCCAGGGAGGCTGCGGGGCCGAGGAGGAAGCCTTCGGCCAGGGCCACCGCCTGGGCGCAGCTCTCCGCCCCGCACTCCCTCAGCCAGCCCGACAGCTCCGGAGGAAGCAGGACCAGCAGCTGCTCCAGCACCACCAGATCCAGCATCTCGGCTTTGCTGCTCCGCTCGGGCCGCAGCCACGCCCGGCACAGCCGATGCAGGCGGCTGCAAAGCGCCCGGGGCCCCTCGGCCTCCCGGGAGCCGCAGCTGCGGAAGCGCCAGCGCTCAGCCTCGGAGCTGCGGAGCCCCTCAGGGAGGCCGCTAGGGTCGCCGCTCCCCTCGCCAGACTCCCCACAGCTCCCCGCCTGAAGGTCCGCTGCTGCTCCCGCCCCCGGTGACCCCCGGGCCTCCATTCGGTCTCCGGCTTCAGCCCAGGGAAGAAACTCCCTCCGACGCCGCCATCCTTTCACTCTCCCCCCTTTCCCGGTTTCCAGGAGAGACGGGAAGGGGCTACGCTCCTTCAGAGCTTCTGAGGTAGAGAAAAGCACCTGCAAATCGCTCCCGCCATAATCCCCACCCCACCCCGCCTATTCCTATTCCCACAGAATTTCGGTCAGAGAGTGTTTCATCCTAGAGAAGGAAAACATTATAGCTCCCCGCCCACATCTCATTTCCTACTTTTGCCTAGAGCGGTTCCCAATGGAACCCACCGCCCCTCCTGTTTTCCGCTCGGCATCGAAGGCCGTTAAAGATATGCGCGTGCGCCTTTCTCTGTCAATGTTGATAAAGTCGCCCAGAGTCGGCTTTGGTTGGAGATTGTGAAAAGATGGGGATGGTGTGGAGAAAGTTGAAGGAGCCGGGCACGATGGGTACCATTAATAAATGAGAATATTTGTAGTTCAGGGTCCTTCGTGCTCTTCGAGCTTGTTTGTTTCCTTGCAGACGGTTTATTGATTAGCCGAAGTAGATAACATCATGAAACGGCTGCAAGAAAATGGTTTGATTGTTGTTTCTGGGCTCACACACAAACACACACCACCCATCTTCTTGAAAATGTGGATGCATGCGATCCTGGGATAGGTGGAAGAAGTGGGAGAAAGAGGAGAGCTGATGGATTGCTCTGAAAATGAGAGAGATGGAAGGAGCCCAGACAGGCATCCAGCTAGTAAATGTATCTATTATTAAATAAATAATCGAGTATAGAATACAGGGAGTCCTCGACGTACAAGAGCTCGTTTTTATGTTAAAAAAATTAAAAAACCTTATTTACAAAAACAAAAAACAGTTTATTTAGTGATCGCTCAAAGCACTGAAAAATAAGATTTTTTCATACTTATGATCGTTGCAGAATCCCCATGCAGATGTGATCAAAGTAGACATCAGCGAGTTATTGTTAATGGTGAGTATTCTGAGCAGAGACAGGTTTCAAGCGGTGTGCCACAAGGGTCTGTTCTGTGTCCTATTCTTTTTAATATGTTTGTGAGTGACATAGGGGAAGGTTTGGTAGGGAAGGTTTGCCTATTTGCCGATGACTCTAAAGTGTGCAATAGGGTTGATATTCCTGGAGGCGTCTGTAATATGGTAAATGATTTAGCTTTACTAGATAAATGGTCAAAGCAATGGAAACTGCAGTTTAATGTTTCCAAATGTAAAATAATGCACTTGGGGGAAAGGGAATGTTCAATCAGAATATTGTATTGGCAGTTCTGTGTTAGCAAAAACTTCAGAAGAAAAGGATTATAGGGTAGTGATTTCTGACAGTCTCAAAATGGGTGAGCAGTGTGGTCGGGCGGTAGGAAAAGCAAGTAGGGTGCTTGGCTGCATAGCTAAAGGTATAACAAGCAGGAAGAGGGAGATTGTGATTCCGCTATACAGAGCGCTGGTGAGACCACATTTGGAATACTGTGTTCAGTTCTGGAGACCTCACCTACAAAAAGATATTGACAAAATTGAACAGGTCCAAAGACGGGCTACAAGAATGGTGGAAGGTCCCTTAAGCATAAAACGTATCAGGAAAGACTTAATGAACTCAATCTGTATAGTCTGGAGGACAGAAGGAAAAGGGGGGACATGATCAAAACATTTAAATATGTTAAAGGGTTAAATAAGGTTTAGGAGGGAAGTGTTTTTAATAGGAAAGTGAACACAAGAACACAATCTGAAGTTAGTTGGGGGAAAGATCAGAAGCAACATGAGAAAATATTATTTTACTGAAAGACTAGTCGATCCTTGGAACCAACCTCTAGCAGACATGGTTGGTAAATCCACAGTAACTGAGTTTAAACATACCTGGAATGAACATATATCCGTCCTAAGATAAAATACAGAAAATAGTATAAGGGCAGACTAGATGGACCACGAGGTCTTTTTCTACCGTCAGTCTTCTATGTTTCTAAAGTTCACATGCTTGATCACTGGTTCATATTTATGACCATTGCTATGCCCCAAGGACATGTGACCCCCCGCCCCTTTTGTGACCTAATGGGGGAGCCAGATTTACTTAAGAACCGGGTTTCTAACTTATTAACTCTTCTACTTCAGCTCCCTGCTCAAGCAGGAGACTGCCCACTGTTGCTAGGAATCAGATAACACATATCTTTAATTAGTTAATATGTTTAGTCGCATATGAAGTTGACTCAACAGTATTAAGGTGTATATGAGAGAAGAAAAAGAGGCAATATTTCACATAGTTTGTTACTAAGTGTTCTGTCTGGGTGCCCCCAGACTTCAACACCAACTGAAAAAAGCAGCCAGACACGCTGGTACAAACAAAGGTACTTTATAGTTGGGAAAACAAACACAGAGACAAAACTGTTCTTACAAACAGGGTTGTTAGGAGGCTTCACAGCAGAGTCATGATGGCCAGACAATACAACAAACTTCTTGCTGGCACACACACCTCTGTAGAGAATAAGACCCACGCCTCCCCCCAAGGTTTCAGCTTTCAAGGCCACAAGCCAGAATCAGAGATGCCAAAGAGCACAGCCAGATCGCAGGACTCCCAAAGATAATACTCCACAATTACAGGAAGGGTGGGCCTGCCTTTTCAGCCTTTCTGGGGAGAACCACACCCAAACCCAGCTGTTGCCTATTTAGTGCTGGAAATACCTGGCTAATTGTCCCCTTCGCTGGGCTGCTCTTCTCTGCCTTAGATCAATTATGGCTTGTGCATCCTCAGCTAAGGACTCCAGGCTGCTTGCTGGGGAGAGCTCCATCCCGGGGGACTCCTCCCCGTCTGCCTGGGCCTCCTCCTCCTCCTCCTGTTCCTCATCCTCCCCCTCTGAGCATGGAGCCGGCAGAGGTTCAGCCGTTCACTGAGGAGCCTCAGACGGAATCACAACACTAAGGGGTTGCTTTTTTAGTTTAAAATGGTCTTGTATCCCAATCTTCCTCTTAATATCTTTGAGTTTTTAACATCACTCTTGGCTTCCTAAGTGTTTCATGGCTGAGCTGAAAAGGTTTAGTGCCTAAGTTCCTGGGAAGTAAAGGGGTGAAGATTTTGAAAAAGCTATTCAGATACCAGCAATAGTTTTCTCTGCACAACTTTATGGAACCATAGGTTGGAGAAGCAGGATAGAAAAAACATGGATGCTTTTCAACTTTGGTGTTGGAGAGGATTCTTGAAAATAGCCAGTCAATAATAATAATAATAATAATAATAATAATAATAATAATAATAATTTATTAGATTTGTATGCCGCCCCTCTCCGAAGACCAATGTATGGATCACAGAAGAAATCAACCCATTGAATTATTAATTTTCTATGCCACTTATCTTACTGATGCAGCAACTCTGGATGGCTTACAATATCTACTTGAGGCATAAAATGATGAGATTCCATTGTGTTTGAGGAAAATTATTCAAAGACTGAACTCCACTGATAAATCTGAATGATGGAAGGAAAATTAAAAACAACAGAGAAACTTGGCCTCCCAGGAGTGGCAGCTGTGGGATGGAAGGAAGGGAAAGGGAAGGAAGGGAGAAAGAAAGAAAGAAAGAAAGAAAGAAAGAAAGAAAGAAAGAAAGAAAGAAAGAAAGAAAGAAAGAAAGAAAGGCTTTTATTACATTGGAAGAAATAGATATAAGAAATAGTCAACGAAGCAGTGGAAGTGATGTGCTGGTGTCTGGAGGCTGTTGGGGCCTGGATGGGTGTCAACAGACTCAAACTCAACCCGGATAAGACGGAGTGGCTGTGGGTTTTGCCTCCCAAGGACAATTCCATCTGTCCGTCCATTACCCTGGGGGGGAGGAATTATTGACCCCCTCGGAGAGGGTCTGCAACTTGGGCCTCCTCCTCGATCCACAGCTCACATTAGAGAACCACCTTTCAGCTGTGGCGAGGGGGGCGTTTGCCCAGGTTCGCCTGGTGCACCAGTTACGGCCCTATCTGGATCGGGAGTCACTGCTCACAGTCACTCATGCCCTCATCACCTCGAGGTTCGACTACTGTAATGCTCTCTACATGGGGCTACCTTTGAAAAGTGTTCGGAAACTCCAGATCGTGCAGAATGCAACTGTGAGAGCAGTCATGGGCTTACCTAGGTATGCCCATGTTTCACCAACACTCCGCAGTCTGCATTGGTTGCCGATCAATTTCCGGTCACAATTCAAAGTGTTGGTTATGACCTTTAAAGCCCTTCATAGCATTGGACCAGAATATCTCCGAGACTGCCTTCTGCCGCACGAATCCCAGCGACCAATTAGGTCCCACAGAGTGGGCCTTCTCCGGGTCACGTCAACTAAACAATGTCGGTTGGCGGGACCCAGGGGAAGAGCCTTCTCTGTGGCGGCCCCGGCCCTCTGGAACCAACTCCCCCCAGAGATTAGAACTGCCCCTACTCTCCTTGCCTTTCGTAAGCTCCTTAAAACCCACCTTTGTCGTCAGGCATGGGGGAACTGAGACATCTCCCCCGGGCATATACAATTTATGAATGGTATGTTTGTATGTATGTTTGTTTAGTAAATGGGGTTCTTAAATATTTTAAAGTATAATTTAGATTTGTTATGAATTGTTTCATTTTGTTGTGAGCCGCCCCGAGTCTGCGGAGAGGGGCGGCATACAAATCTAAATAATAAATAAATAAATAAATAAATATCCTGGAAAGGTTTTGTCTGGTGAGTGGTAAGAGTTGGCACTGCTTTGATCAACGAACAATGTTTTATGTCCCAGTTCAAACATACAAATGCGGCATACAAATCTAATAAATTATTATTATTATTATTTCCTGAGCAATGTCACAGCTGTCGTTTCCACAGCTGAATTCAGACATGCTTTAAATTTTCCAGTCTTCTAGCATTGCTTTGCCTCAGCCAAGTATGAGAAAAAGTTTCAGGCAATAAACACACAGAATAAATATCTGAAATAATTTATTCAGCAAAGCAAGTCTTCGGAGAGGGGCGGCATACAAATCTAATAAATTATTATTATTATTAATATTAATAATAATTAAACATGGGTTTTTTGCTGCATGTATAATGTAGACAACTATATACTAGTTATAAATAAGGAAATAAAATTATTATATTCAAGGAGTATGTCCAAGAAAAGAATACAAACCCAAAGATGAACTCTTAACCCTGCAATTTCATTCTGTTCCCCAGACATTATGATGGGCCTTTAATCTTGGAATTCCTGGTGGTCTCCTGTCCATCTTTAATTAGGGCTGATCCTGCTTATCTAGGCCAGATTGTCCATGTACCAGAAATTAACAATTGGGTTTCAGCCTTACCTGAGGTTTTGAAGTGTTGTAATCATAGGTTTTTAGGCACTGAACTTTAGGAATAAAATATTACTGGAGAGTGATGTTTTAGCCTAATGGGTGCTGTATAAAACCTTAATTCTTCCTCTATTGAAAGGGAGCAAGAGTCCAGGCTGAGTAAGCAAGCTGCAGAATCCATGACCATGTGGAAAATAATTAACGATATATAGCATAAAGAAAACCTAAAGCTAACTTCCATATAAGGAAATATATGCCTTACTCTCATTCCTTTGCTAATCACCAGTAAACACACAATCCAGGAAAAGGCAAAGAATGGAGCTTCCGTTAATTATCTATAGGGAAGTCACGAGGAGGTTGCCTTATACAGTGCATGAGTGAATGGTAGTTGGAGGATGGCTTAATGTATGTGGCGTTCGCGAATTGGTTATTCTGTACCACGTCAGGAAAAGTGAAATACAATAAAAGGAGCGATCTTGATACAACCGAGGTCATCTCATTGAGAGAAAAGTCTCTCCGTTGCTTCATTTTGATGTGGCAATCATGGCATTCTGTGCCTCCCTAGACGTCGACCCACCAGGGGAGGGCTGTTTGCCTTCATTGAAGAAATCAGTTAGTCCAGGGGTCTCCAACTTTGCAACTTCAAGACTAGTGGACTTCAACTCCCAGAATTCTCATGAGCATTTTTCACACTTATTTATTTATTTATTTATTTATTTATTTATTTATTTATATATATATATTTGTATGCCGCCCCTCTCTGCAGACTCGGGGCTGCTCACAACAAGTGAAAACAGACAGTTTGCGACAAATCTAAATTCCTACTAAAAAACATTTAAAAACCCACCTCTGTCGTCAGGCATGGGGGAATTGAAATTTTTCCCTTCCCCCTAGGCTTATAGAATTTATACATGGTATGCTTGTTTGTATGATTGGTTTCTTAAATTGGGGTTTTTTAGATTATTTTTAATATTATATTTGTTTACATTGTCTTCTTTATTGTTGTTAGCCGCCCCGAGTCTAGTCTAATCTAATAAATAAATAAATGAATGAATGAATGAATGAATGAATAAATAAATAAATTCATTCCTTTAGGCATCAATGTGACAACAAAGGGTAATTTATTTATTTATTAGATTTGTATGCCGCCCCTCTTCCAATTCCATTGAAAGATCTCCTCTTCATATCTGGGCATACATGGAGTATAAGGCAAGTGAGAGGAAAATTCCCTTATGCAGCCTCAGCCTTCCTCTCACCTATTTCTATATCTGGCTCAGTTAGGGCAAGGCAATTGCTTTATCAGATCTTCCCTCATGTGTGACTGTGTTTCCTCAACGGCGTGGATCCTTTGATGGTAGGTAACGGCACTGTGACTACCGAAGCTCTTTCCGCACTGCGTGCATTGATATGGTTTCTCCCCCGTGTGAAATCTTTGGTGAGAAATAAGTTGCCCTTTCTGAATAAAAGTCTTTCCACACTCGGCGCACTTAAAGGGCTTCTCCCCGGTGTGGATCCTTCGATGGTAGGCAATGGCACTCTTGCTACTGAGGGTCTTTCCGCACTCCGTGCATTTATACGGTTTCTCGCCTGTATGGATCCTTTCATGGGAAATAAGTTGCCCTTTCTGAATAAAGGCCCTCCCGCACTTGGTGCATTTATACGGCTTCTCGCCCGTGTGTTTCCTCTGATGGCGAGAAAGGCCGCTGTTGTAGTTGAAACTCTTCCCGCACTCCGTACATTTGTATGGTTTCTCCCTTGTGTGGATCCTTTGATGGGACGCGAGGTTATTGTTTCTGCTGAAGCTCTTTCCACATTCCATACACTTGTATGGCTTCTCACCCGTGTGGATCCTTTGATGGGAAGTAAGTTGTCCTTTCTTAATGAAGCTCTTCTTACATCCCATGCATTTATAAGGTTTCTCTCCAGTGTGGGTTTTTCGATGGCAAATCAGGGCACTATTCCGAGGAAAGCCCTTGCCGCACTCCCTGCATTGATATGGTTTCTCCCCTGTGTGGATCCTTTTATGACAAGTAAGGTCTCTGCTTTCAATGTAGCTCTTCCCGCAATCTGGGCATTGATATGGTTTCTCGCCCGTGTGGACCTTTCGATGGCGGGTCAGGTGACCGTTTGTCCTGAAGGCCTTTCCGCACACCATGCAGTTATATGGTTTCTCCCCTGTGTGGATCCTTCTGTGACGAGTAAGGTCTCTGTTCTCAATGAAACTCTTGCCGCACTCCGGGCATTTATATGGCTTTTCACCGGTGTGGATCATTCGATGGCGAAGGAGGTTACTGTTTGTACCGAAGCTCTTTCCGCAGTACATGCATCTCCACAGCTTCATCTGCGTGTGAAATTCTACGTGGGAATTTATGTAAGTGCTCAGAGTAAAACCCCTCCCAAATTTTAAAAAGGGATCTGGTTTGTGTTTCTTGTAGAGTTTTTTAGGTAAACCAAAAGAGAAGGAAGTATTAACGTTTGTTTCATATTGTCTGCAAACATACTCTTTCCTTTTTGCCTGGCTTCTACAATATTCATGTAAATGAAATGCATTTTTCTCTCTATGGCCACATCCAGCGTAGTTTCCATTGGTGTTTTCTTCCCGAGCTTCCTGGATCAGGAATTGATGGATTTCAAAGGGGAGAGAAGCGGGAGAACTCTGTCTTCCATCTTCTGTGTTGCTTTTCTCTTGGCTTTCTGGACCCCCTTGATGGCCAAACATCACTTCCTCCACTTCACACCCAGCTGTTTGCAGTGGTAATAACCTTGGCTGCTTGTCATTCTCATGGCTTTGCCTATAACCTGTTTATTAAAAAAAGGAAAGAGACGTTCCTGTTAAGAATTTAGAAAGATGAATGGGATCTCACTGTTATGAATATGCTCCAGCTTTCAAACTTGGCAACAGTTAAACATAGAAACATAGAAGACTGACGGCAGAAAAAGACCTCATGGTCCATCTAGTCTGCCCTTATACTATTTTCTGTATTTTATCTTAGGATGGATATATGTTTATCCCAGTCATGTTTAAATTCAGTTACTGTGGATTTACCAACCACGTCTGCTGGAAGTTTGTTCCAAGGATCTACTACTCTTTCAGTGAAATAATATTTCCTCACGTTGCTTTTGATCTTTCCCCCAACTAACTTCAGATTATGTCCCCTTGTTCTTGTGTTCACTTTCCTATTTCCTTCATCCAACACCTTTGTGACGTAGTCAAAGAAATCAATGAGATTATTCTGACATGATTTGCCTTCAGTAAAGCCATGCTGATTTGGGTCCAATAAGTTATTGTTTTTTAGGTGCTGATTTATCCTCTTTTTGAGAAGAGTCTCCATCATTTTAACTACAACTGATGTCAAGCTAACTGGCCTGTAGTTACCAGCTTCTTCTCTACTGCCCTTCTTGTGGATAGGCACAACACTGGCCATTCTCCAATCCTCAGGAACTTCTCCTGTTAACAAGGATTGGTTAAACAAATCAGTCAGGGGAGTAGCAATGACAGATCTGAGTTTTTTAAGAACTCTGGGGTGGATGCAGTTGTTGGACTATGGTAGGGAAGTTTGGCAATTGTAATTTAATACACTCATTATATATTATATATGGCATTTTATCTCTCTCTCTCTCCCCCCACCTACCTACCTACCTACCTATCATTTACTTACTTACTTACTTGGATTTCTAGGCCACCCTTCTCCAAGATACTCAGGGTTGCATCTCATAGAAACATAGAAACATAGAAGACTGACGGCAGAAAAAGACCTCATGGTCCATCTAGTCTGCCCTTATACTATTTCCTGTATTTTATCTTAGGATGGATATAGTATGTTTATCCCAGGCATGTTTAAATTCAGTTACTGTGGATTTACCAACCACGTATGCTGGAAGTTTGTTCCAAGGATCTACTACTCTTTCAGTAGAAACATAGGTGTCTGACGGCAGAAAAAGACTTCATGGTTCATCTAGTCTGCCCTTATACTATTTCCTGTATTTTATCTTACAATGGATATATGTTTATCCCAGGCATGTTTAAATTCAGTTACTGTGGATTTACCAACCACGTCTGCTGGAAGTTTGTTCCAAGGATCTACTACTCTTTCAGTAAAATAATATTTTCTCACATTACTTCTGATCTTTCCCCCAACTAACTTCAGATTGTGCCCCCTTGTTCTTGTGTTCACTTTCCTATTGAAAACACTTCCCTCCTGAACCTTATTTAACCCTTTGACATATTTAAATGTTTCGATCATGTCCCCCCTTTTCCTTTTGTCCTCCAGACTATACAGATTGAGTTCATTAAGTCTTTCCTGATACGTTTTATGTTTAAGACCTTCCACCATTCTTGTAGCCCGTCTTTGGACTCGTTCAATTTTGTCAATATCTTTTTGTAGGCGAGGTCTCCAGAACTGAACACAGTATTCCAAATGTGGTCTCACCAGCGCTCTATATAAGGAGATCACAATCTCCCTCTTCCTGCTTGTTATACCTCTAGCTATGCAGCCAAGCATCCTACAGAGGATCACCTATATAGCCATGATTTTGCAAAAGAGGGTGCAAAACAAGTGACTCCCAGAGCAGTGTGACAGAGGATAAGGGGCCAATCTAGCCAACCTAGTAAAAGTAAAACGTAACTTATTGGACCCAAATCAGCATGGCTTTACTGAAGGCAAATCATGTCAGACTAATCTCATTGATTTCTTTGACTATGTCACAAAGGTGTTGGATCAAGGTGGTGCCGTGGATATTGCCTATCTGGACTTCAGCAAAGCCTTTGATACGGTTCCACATAAAGAGCTGATAGATAAATTAGTGAAGATTGGACTTAATCCCTGGATAGTTCAGTGGATTTCAAGCTGGCTGAAGCATAGACATCAGAGAGTTATTGTTAATGGCGAGTATTCTGAGCAGAGACAGGTTACAAGCGGTGTGCCACAAGGGTCTGTTCTGGGTCCTATTCTTTTTAATATGTTTGTGAGTGACATAGGGGAAGGCTTGGTAGGGAAGGTTTGCCTATTTGCCGATGACTCTAAAGTGTGAAATAGGGTTGATATTCCTGGAGGGGTCGGTAATATGGTGAATGATTTAGCTTTACTAGATAAATGGTCAAAGCAATGGAAACTGCAGTTTAATGTTTCCAAATGTAAAATAATGCACTTGGGGAAAAGGAATCCTCAATCTGAGTATTGTATTGGCAGTTCTGTGTTAGCAAAAACTTCAGAAGAGAAGGATTTAGGGGTAGTGATTTCTGACAGTCTCAAAATGGGTGAGCAGTGTGGTCGGGAAGTAGGAAAAGCAAGTAGGATGCTTGGCTGCATAGCTAGAGGTAAAACAAGCAGGAAGAGGGAGATTGTGATCCCCTTATATAGAGCGCTGGTGAGACCACATTTGGAATACTGTGTTCAGTTCTGGAGACCTCACCTACAAAAAGATATTGACAAAATTGAACGGGTCCAAAGACGGGCTACAAGAATGAATTTAAACATGCCTGGGATAAACATATATCCATTGTAAGATGAAATACAAGAAATAGGATAAGGGCAGACTAGATGGACCATGAGGTCTTTTTCTGCCGTCAGTCTTCTATGTTTCTATGTTTATAGATCCACTTTGATCAAGTGGTTAAGGAAGCAGACTAGGAGGCGGCTGATTTCTAATCGGGCATGAAAGTCTGCTGAGTGACTTTGTCCCAGTCACTTTCTCTTGGCCCACCTCCTTCACAGGATCATTGTTAAAGAGTAAATAGGAGGAGGAAGTAATATTGTATGTATTCACTACCTTGACATGTATAGAAATAATAAAGGTCGAAATAAACAAACATCATATGCAATAAGAATGATCCCTCAATATTTCCCCAATCTTATTGATCAACAGATTGCAGTCCAGATGTTTCCTAAGGGAAGAAACAATAGGAGTATCATTTATTTAACCCTCTTTGATAAATTGGCAAGCACAATACAGGGGGATACACTCCAAGACCAGGGAAGTATTAATACCACTCTACTACGCCCTGGTCAGACCACATCTGGAGTACTGCATCCAGTTCTGGTCACCACACTTCGAAAGAGACATTGAAACTCCGGAGAAGGTGCAGAAAAGAGCAACCAAAATGATTAGGGGACTTACGAAGAGAGATTGCGGGAACTGGGCATGGATAGCCTAGAGCAGTATTTCCCAACCTTTTTTGAGCCGCGGCACATTATTCATATTTTCAAAATCCTGAGGAACATTGAAAGGGGGGGGGGGGGGGGGGGGGGGGGCGGGGGGGGAAAGTTTGGACAAAAAAAACCTCTCTCTTCCTCCCTTTCGCTCTATTTCTCCCTCTTTCTCTCTTTTCCTTCCTTCCCTTCTTTCTCTCTCTCCATCCCTCTTTCTTTCTTCCTCTCTTTTTTGCCCTCTTTCTCTCTCCCTCCTTCCCTTCCTCTATGTCTTTCTCTATCCCTTGCTCTCTCTCTCTCTCTCTGTCTCTCTTGTTATCTCTTTCTTGCTTTTTTCTCTTTCTTGCTCTCTCTCTTTCACTGTCTCTTGCTATATGTCTCTTTCTTTCTCTTTGCCTCTCTTGCTATCTCTCTTTCTTTCTCTCTCTTTCTCTCTGTCTCTCTTGCTATGTCTCTCTTTCTCTTTCTCTCTGCCTTGCTTGCTAAGTCTCTCTTTCTTTCTTGCTATGTCTCTCTTTCTTTTTCTCTCTCTCTGCCTCTCTTGCTATGTCTCTCTTTCTCTCTCTCTCTCTCTTTCTCTGCCTCTCTTGCTGTCTCTCTTTCTCTGCCTCACTTGCTATGTCTCTCTTTCTCTCTCTCTCTGCCTCTCTTATATGTCTCTCTTTCTTTCTTTCTCTCTCTCTCTCTCAGCTGACTGCAAGCGGGAGCCCTGACAGCGGCAGCTGGATGTGCTGCTGGATGCCGTATATGCCAGGCCCGCAGCGCCAGCATGTACGGCGTCCAGCAGCACGTCCAACCGCCACTGTCAGGGCTCGCGCTTGCAGTCAGCTGAGAGAGAGAGAGAGAGCTCTCTCTCGCCGCCGCCTGGAGCTCCCTTTCGCCGCCGCCATCTCCCCTTTCAACTCAATCAATCAATCCATCAATCAATCCATCAATCCAATAAAATATAAATAAATAAATAAATAAATAAATGCATGAATGAATGAATGAATGAATAAATAAATAAATAAATAAATAAATGTAGTAGTCAGGTAGGGTAGGAGTCCACAACATCCTGGATTGATGCCTAGAAAAATGACATCCTATCCCTAAATATATGTAAGGAATGGAGTAAAGAGAGGTCTTACCCAGAGCGGCTATATTCAGAGAAATCTCTAACATGACCTCCCTCCATAAGGCTCTTTGGCTCCAACTGAGTAGCGCCCATTCCTCCGGTGAGAAATCCACAGCCACTTCCTGAAAGGATATGGAGCCCTAAAAGAGAAAGACTGTATCATTTACCAGACAGTCCAAGGAACAGCTTAAGGGCAGGGGTTTTTTCACCAGGAAAATCTGTCTAATCTGTTTGAAAACATCCTGTGATTGGCATCCCAACAACTCCAAAATGAAAAATCTCTCCCCTGCTTAGCAGTTCTCTTCAGTTAGGAAATTCTGTCCTTATTTTAAATTTAAATATCTCGCTATAAACCTCCCACGTTTTAAAATGTTTCAACTGATATTCTGCACTTTTATACATAGAAACATAGAAGACTGACGGCAGAAAAAGACCTCATGATCCATCTAGTCTGCCCTTATACTATTCTCTGTATTTTATCAATGCCAAATGTACAGTATTTGCTTATTTCATTTTTTAAATTTATGTTCATTATATAGGTAATCTTTCACTTACAACCATTCTTTAGTGAACAGCAGCACTGAAAAAAGTGACTTATGTTCCATTTTTAACGCATATATTTAATAAAGATTTTTTTTAAAGTGACTTATGACCAGTTTTCACACTTAAGATGTAGCAGAGTCCCAAATGGTCACATGAATAAAATTCCAGCCCTAGGCCAGTGTTTTCCAACCGTGGCAACTTGAAAATATCTGGACTTCAACTCCCAGAATTCCCCAGCCAGCATTCGCTGGCCTTACTGTATGACGGATTAGGTTGAATGTGTATGATTGTACAGTTAGAGATTTTACTATGTTATTAATGTTTTTTAATCTTTTAAAATTTTTTTTATTGGTTTTGCACATTTGAAAATACATAAAACAAACATAAAACAGTGCACAGTGCATGTGCCCATCACCCGACTGACAATCCCACCACCACCACCACCACCAATTGCGGGGTGGTTCAAATATTTACTAGTTTATATTCTTTTATTTCCTTAGCTCTATTTACATTTGTTTACTATTCAAAGAGTGATTGGAGTTTATTTTTCACATTTTCGTCACAAATTCTACTCAACATATAATCTTTCACCTTATTCCATCGTACCATCAGCTACTCCAATTTATTTTCATCGAAATTGTTTAATCTTATTTCCATGATTTTAAAATAAATGTGATCCACCATGTACCAGTGCCAATTCTGTAATGTCCATTTTTTAGACTCTTTCCAACCCAAAATGGTGGGGTGGGGAATGTTTTTAAAATTAATTTAATTTTTCTACTATTGGATTTGCAATGCATTGCATCACTGTTATGTTGTGAGCCGCCCCGACTCTTCGGAGAAGGGCAGCATACAAACCTAATAAATTATTATTATTATTATAACCCTCGTATACAGAATTCCCCAGCCAGCACCTCAGCTTGTACATATTAAACATAGAAACATAGAAACATAGAAGACTGACGGCAGAAAAAGACCTCATGGTCCATCTAGTCTGCCCTTATACTATTTCCTGTATTTTATCTTACAATGGATATATGTTTATCCCAGGCATGTTTAAATTCAGTTACTGTGGATCAGTGTTCCCTCTAATTTTTTTTTGGGGTGGGCGGAAAAGTATAGTGTCTGAGCGGCAGTCCCTTTGGGACTGGGCGGCACAGAAATAATAAACAAACAAACAAACAAACAAATAAATAAAAAACCCACCCTGTTTTGCCTCAGAGAATTTCAGAATAAAATACTGTACTGTGTGTCTATAACAGTGAGCTCATAATAGGGCAACTCTATCAATATCAAAATGCCACTTAAATAGTTGAGCTAGTTTCAAACTAGATTTTGATTTTCTTTCTCTCTTCCTTACTCCCATTCTTTTTCTTTCTCTTTTCCTTCCTCTCTCTTTTCTATCTGTTTCTCTCTCTTCCTCTCTCTCTCCTTCCCTCTCACTCTTTCCCTCTCGGCTTCTGGGCAGCTTTGGAAAACTCTGAGTTGATGATGATTTTTAAGTGGGCCATGGCTCACTGCTCAGCTTAGAGGGAACTATGCTGTGGATTTACCAACCACGTCTGCTGGAAGTTTGTTCCAAGGATCTACTACTCTTTCAGTTAAATAATATTTTCTCATGTTGCTCTTGATCTTTCCCCCGACTAACTTCAGATTGTGTCCCCTTGTTCTTGTGTTCACTTTCCTATTAAAAACACTTCCCTCCTGGACCTTATTTAACCCTTTAACATATTTAAATGTTAATATTCTCTTTGTAACTCAGCAACAGTCCCGAATACTAAACTGAATATGACTTAATACAGCACTGAAGTGTGGCCACCGCATAGGGTGAAATGTTCCTGGTTTGCTCGTACCTGTCATTCATTGGCCGTGAAGGGAGCGTGAGGCTCCGACCACCTGCTCGGATGCTGCCATTTGGGTTCTTTTACCATCTGTGCATGCACAGTACGCTTCGCGCATGCAGAGGGGTAAAAAAATAACCCAAATGGTAGTGTCCATGCCAAACAGTCCCCTGTTGGGATTAATTCCCTACCTGAGTTGGATACAAACATGCTGCTTCTGCTCCATCGCAAACAGGTACCATTTCACGGGATTCCATTAATGTTCTTCCTAGCCCTGTTAAGGAGAGAAAGAGGAGAGAAACAGATTATTGTAGGGTTTGTGACAGTAGTGCGTTCTACTTACCTTTGCTACCGGTTTGGGGACGGGGGCGCATGCTTTGCACGCATGCAATAGAAACATAGAAACATAGAAGACTGACGGCAGAAAAAGACCTCATGGTCCATCTAGTCTGCCCTTATACTATTTCCTGTATTTTATCTTAGGATGGATATATGTTTATCCTAGTCATGTTTAAATGGATTTACCAACCACGTCTGCTGAAAGTTTGTTCCAAGGATCTACTACTCTTTCAGTGAAATAATATTTTCTCAAGTTGCTTTTGATCTTTCCCCCAACTAACTTCAGATTGTGTCCCCTTGTTCTTGTGTTCACTTTCCTATTAAAAACACTTCCCTCCTGAACCTTATTTAACCCTTTAACATATTTAAATGTTTTGATCATGTCCCCCCTTTTCCTTCTGTCCTCCAGACTATACAGATTGAGTTCATTCTTTCCTGATACGTTTTATGCTTAAGACCTTCCACCATTCTTGTAGCCCGTCTTTGGACCCGTTCAATTTTGTCAATATCTTTTTGTAGGTGAGGTCTCCAGAACTGAACACAGTATTCCAAATGTGGTCTCACCAGCGCTCTACATAAGGGGATCCCAATCTCCCTCTTCCTGCTTGTTATATGTGCAGAGCATTTTTGATGACGTCTGGGCAGGTGGGTGGAGCCTCCAACTGCCGCCACTACCAGTTCACCGAACCGATGTGAACTAGTAGCAACCCACCACTGTTTGGTGAATAAAGTCTGGGAATGCAGAATAAAGGAGAAAGCCTAGAATTTCATGGCCAAAGCAGCTCATGAATAGAAAGGAGTTTGGGCTTTTGGAAGATACTTTCACTTACACGGGGAAGTGACCTGAGGTGGGTCTTCTTATGGGATCCTCCTGGAAAGCTCTCGAGAAGGACTGGGTTGATCTCCTCTTCCCTGGGAGTCCGCTGAGATCTCCTCCATGAACAGTTCCTGTATCTAAAAAAAAAATCCACCCTGGTTTATGCTCCACTTTCTGATGACTATGACTATGATAGCTTTCTCGCCTTGCCTTCCACCCAACCCAAATGCAACTGCAAATGATTAATCTTTGCATTTGGCTATTTCTGGGTAAATGCTCTGTTGCTTCCGTGCCTCTTTTGATTATTTCTTCTTTCCCCCCCTTTTTTCTTTTTAAGAGTTCTTCCTCTACTTCTTTATTAAATTTCCTGCCCATCCAATCACAACTCTGGGTAGCTTACCTTTGCTCTTTTCTTCAAAGATGTGGCTCCTTCTTTCGTTGTGGTGTAGTGGTTAGAATGCAATATTGCAGGCTGACTCTGCTCATTGCCAAGAGTTCGATCCCGATTGACTCAAGGTTAACTCAATCTTCAATCCTTCCAAAGTCAGTAAAACAAGGACCCAGATTGTTGGGGGCAATATGCTGACACTGTAAACCACTCAGAATTCTCCAAACCACCATGGGGCAGTATTTTTGTCTATGTGCATGTTCCACCGGGAGTATTTTGATTTAGATTTAAGGACCAGCTTGGTTTTCTGTTGCCTCTTGCAATGAGGAGACCACTGGCCTGGCAGTTAAAGCATAGCAGCATTGTAACGCTTTTGGGGGGAAGATACATTATTTTATTGTTTTATTGTTAGATTGTTTTTAATATTAGATTTGTTTACAATGTCTTTTTATATTGTTGTTAGCCGTCCCGAGTCTTCGGAGAGGGGCGGCATACAAATCTAATAAATAAAATAAATAAATAAATAAATTATTATTTATTTATTATTATTTATTAGATTTGTATGCCGCCCCTCTCCGTAGACTCGGGGCAGCTCACAGCAATAATAAAACTGTGTACAATGAACAAATCTAATATTAAAAATATCTAAAAACCCATTATTTAAAAAACATACACACAAGCATACCATACATAAAACTATATATCTATATCTATATACATATACATATACATATACAACTATATACATATCCAAAGCTATTACAATTGCAATTGAAGGCCAACTCGAGCAGTATATTCCACCCAGTCTCTGCATATTAAGTTTAAATGTTTAGTTTTACATATTCTTTTCAAATATGTAGACAAAGTTCCATTTAAGCACCAAACAGTACCAGTAGCATTCATGTTTTATTTAGTAACATTTTTTCATTGTGTGATCATTCTTTCAACTAATTTGCATCTGTGCAGTGTATCTATGCTTTCCCCCCTCTTTTAGGCTGATAGCTGTGCCCAGGCGGTGGCCCTGGCTGAAGGCTGGTTGGTCCCTCAGCTCCTGAGGACAAGCCAAAAAAAAAAAAAAAGAACTTAGGAGAATAGTTCCAGAAAAGATGGACAAGGCCTTTAAAGAATTTAGGAATTCGGGTCATGGCTTGTCACATTATCTTTGAAAGCTCCCTGGATGAAATTCTCTGACCTGCTCCTTTGGCAGCTCCTCAGGAGCTGAGGGACCAGACAGCCTTCAGCCAGGGCCACCGCCTGGGCACAGCTATCAGCCTCAGAGCTGCAGGGACCCTTAGGGGTGCCTTTTGGGCTACTACTTCCCCCAAAATCCCCTCCGCTTCTAGGCCAAGTGACAGATTCCCAGGTTTCGGTGGCTCCTCTCCCTGAAGACCATTGGAATTCCATTCTACCTAGTCAGCTCACTTGTCCATAAAGTCCTCAAAGTGACTTTCAATCCATCAATCAATTTTGAGCTGGAAGGGACCTTGGGAGGTCTTCTAGTCTGACCCCCCTGCTCAAACCCTATACCATTTCAGAGAGGTGGCTGTCCAGGCTTTTCTTTAAAAAGCCTCTTAAAAACCCACAACTTCCAAAGGCACTAGTTATTTGTCTTCACTTAGGAATTCCACTTCAATTTATAGCAGTCCAACTATCATGAAAATAACTCTAGAACAGCCTCATAAATATTCTCTCATCTCAGATTGGTCTAACACTTGGCAACTTCAAATATCATCTAGCAAATGCTCTGTTCTTCACATCGGCAAAAAGAATCCGAACCTTGTACACAAACTAAATAAACAAAATCTCACAAACAACCCCCACTCAGTAAAAGACCTTGGAATACTAATATCAAATGACTTAAGTGCCAAAGCCCACTGCAACAATATCGCCCAAAAGGCTTCTAGAATTGTCAACCTGATCCTACATAGCTTCTGCTCCGGCAATCTCACACTACTCACCAGAGCTTACAAAACTTTTGCCAGACTCATCCTCAAATACAGCTAATCTGTTTGGAACCCACACCGCATTTCGGACATCAACACCCTTGAAAATGTCCAACGATACTTCACGAGAAGAGCCCTTCACTCCAACACTTGAAACAGAATACCCTACGAAACTAGACTTACAATCCTGGGTCTAGAAAGCCTAGAACTTTGACGTCTTTAACATGATCTAAGTATTGCCCACAATATCATATGCTGCAACATCCTGCCTGTCAACAACTACTTCAGCTTCAACCGCAATAACACAAGGGCACGCAACAGGTTCAAACTTAATATCAACCCCTCCAAACTTGACTGTAAAAAATATGACTTTAGCAACCGAGTTGTCGAAGCATGGAACTCATTACCAGACTCCATGGTGCCAACCCCCCAACCCCCAACATTTTTCCCTTAGACTACCTACGATTGACCTCACCAGGTTCCTTAGAGCAGTGTTTCCCAACCTTGACAAATTGAAGATATCTGGATTTCAACTCCCAGTATTCCCCAGCCAGATATCTTCAAGTTGCCAAGGTTGGGAAACACTGTCCTAGGACATGGGGGTTAAAGTGGGGGAGGAAAACTCAATGGAACTCTAGAAATGAGAGTCTCAGAACAGAGTCCAGGCAGATTATTTATGAACTGAGTAAGCAAATAAACACTTTGGAGATTCTTTTAGGCAACTTTGCCATCTCAGTTCTGTTGTACCCTATGGACATTACCGGACTCCGTGGTGTCAACCCCCAACCCCCAATATTTTTCCCTTAGACTATCCACGATTGACCTCACCAGGTTCCTTAGAGCAGTGTTTCCCAACCTTGGCAAATTGAAGCTATCTGGACTTCAACTCCCAGAATTCCCCAGCCAGCATTTGCTGGCTGGGGAATTCTGGGAGTTAAAGTCCAAATATCTTCAAGTTGCCAAGGTTGGGAAACACTGGCTTAGAGGTCAGTAAGGGGCGAGCATAAGTGCACTAGGGTGCCTTCCGTCCCCTGTCCAATTGCCTCTCCTATATTTTATATATCTTTTCTCCCATTCATATATCCTTTCCTCTACTCTTCATTGACGTATTCTATTCTCATATCATTTCTTCTATCCTTTCCCTGATATTTACTACTACATGTTTTTATTCTATTTAACTTTCAATTTGTATTGGACAAAATAAAAACATCTTCCTAAGAGACATCGCAGGCAAGATCAAATACCTTCCTCTTCCAAATTCCAAGGTAAAAAACAAACAGGAACCGCAATCCCAATGTCAATTTGTCTCCCCTCCGACTCCTCCCCGGCCCCAGGACTCTCCAGGATCAGAAAGCGGGACACTTGCAGAACGAGGGGCGCAGGCGATTTCCAATCTCTCCAGATTGCTGCAGGTGCCGTGATCCACTCGGGATTCTGCAGGATAGCTAATGAGGAGGATGTGCAGGGCTTCCCCGCCTATTTTCACGTGGGGGAAGAAGGCAAAGGGATCCTTCTCCCAACACTCAGCAGGCTCTTCCCAGTCTTCTTGGTTAAACCCGGTGGTTTTTTTTGGGGGGGGGGGGGGATTTGCAATTCGGCTTCCCCGCTTTTTGTTTTTTTAATATGATGAAAACAAGAGCCGCTACTCAGCCTTTCGCCCTCTTTGTCTGCAGGTGCCCTCTGCATTAGGGTGAGAGAGTGCTCTTCCTAGAGAGGCAAGGGCTTCCTTTTTTTTTTTTTTTAGCGACCCTCACTTCCAGGCGGCCTCTCGCGCTTTACAAACGAAGCTTCACAGCGCATGCTCAGCTTCGTTCGGCCATTATCTTTTCTCTAAGTGTCTCGCCTCTCTAGGAAGGAGCGCTATGCTCGGCCTTCTTCCCTTTGTGGAAGGCAAGGAGCGAGCGGTTAAGTTATGGCGGGATCGAAGATCGGTGGGGTGTTACCCCTTTGCCCCCCCCCCCGTAGGAAAACAGAAGGGAGGGCGAGCCCCGATCAGGCAGAGGAAGCCTTTCCTCGGCTGGCTGTCGGCGTTTCCAGCGATCCAGGAGATTTGGAAAGGATCTTCCCGGTTTTTACTTGAAGGGAAGGAGCTTTGGCTGGGCGGCTCTCTCCAACCTCCAGGAATCAGAAGTGGGAGTGGCGGTTAGGACTCCTCTGTTAGATTATCTATTTATTATTTATTAATTAGATTTCACAACATATAAAATACACAACACACAATATCTTAATCCAATTAACTAATTAAAAATCTAAAGACCCCTCCAGAAACCATAAAAAACAATCATTCCATTCACTTCACATTCTCTCAACACATTCATTGGGCAGGGGGCATAGATGGGTCTTCAAACTCTTATGGTTGACAGAACTTGGAGGAGGCTGACTCTGTGGGACCTGACTTGCTGGGATTCATGCGGCAGAAGAAAAAGATGGGCTCCATTCTTAACATCCTTCTGTGAAATTCTGACATCTTTCTCCCGGTTAGTTTACAGGCACTTATATGTGAAATATCCCTAAACTGCATTATTTTGATTTACCAGAAAAAGATGGGCTCCAGAACCAACTGCTATCTTTGTATTAAGAAACAGTGTGGTACTCCCCACATATTTGCTCCCAAAGAACCACTGCATCCACACACATACACAGAGTTGCCAAAGCTAAATCCATTGCCAAATACTTGTTACTGCGTTCTTGGATTAAAACCAAAAAGTTAACCAGGTTAACTAGAAATTAAAAATCGCGGCTTACACTGCGCCTGCGTCCTCCCGGGCGCTTTCCTTGCTTGCCGGCTGTAGACTGAAGGTATTGAGCGAGGCACGGCATTCGCAGGAATGGTCTTGGGCGTGCGGGAGAAAACAAATGACTTTGCCAGTGGCCAAAAAGCTCTTCTATGTCGTCATCGGTTGCTGGGCAGAGACGTAACTGCCTCCGGCTGTTTCCCCCCCCCTCCAGACAGAAACGGATGCTGCCTCCATTTTATCTTCACACCATCCCTGCGAGGGAGGGTGGGAGGAGTGGGCTGTGCGAGGAGGAGGTGATTTGAAACTGCAGGCCCAAAGGTCTCCGGCTGAGACTTCAGCCTTCGGTGCGGACATTTTGACTGGAAATTACGCCTCCAGTTTGGAAAAACGAGAGGGGGGGGGACTCACTGAGAGGAAACCAGCAAAACCGAAAAACACAACTATTAATAAATCCATACTTTAAAATCTTCATTTCTTAAATATTTATCATAGTATTATAGTAATCTAATAATACTATGAAAATCTATCTGAACACTAATTAATATATTTCCATATTTACTTTGCTATAATTTCATTCTATATAGAATGGAAATGGAAATATAGAATGAAATTATAGCAAAGTAAATATGGAAATATATTAATTGATGCATTAGTGTTCAGATAGATTTTCATAGTATTATTAGATTACTATAATACTATGATAAATATTTAAGAAATGAAGATTTTAAAGTATGGATTTATTAATAGTTGTGTTTTTCGGTTTTGCTGGTTGTTTTAGGTTTAATAATAATATATTTTGGTTTTGTTTTATTATTAATTTCTTTTAATAAAAAAGTGATTTTTCTTTCTTTCTTTCTATCTATCTATCTATCTATCTATCTATCTATCTATCTATCTATCTATCTAATCTAATCTAATCTAATCTAATCTAATCTAATCTAATCTATCTATTACTTCTATGCTGCCCAGGCCCGAAAGGACTGCCACTCAGACACTTTACTTTTCTGCCCACACCAGAAAAAAAATAGAGGGAACACTGCCCCTGTGTCTTCAGCCCACTTGGTTGAGACCTCCTTAGTGTCCTCCGTCCTGGAATCAGCCTGGTCAGCCTTCTCTGGAGTTGTCCCAGATTCATCTCAATGTAGAGCCAAAGTTTCTCACCTTGTGAGAAACCTGTGGAGGGAAAACGATCACACTAGAGCTAGGGAGACCTGTTGCTTTTCATCCTCTTCCCTGCAAATTTCAGAATGCGTTTATTTGCAAAAACAAGTTGTTCACAGTGAGTTGTTCCTTAAGTGTCAACAGTGCGATTAAATTTGAGAGCTGCGCAGTTTAAATCAGCACTACACTGCAAAGAAAACCTGTTCTCTTCCTCCAGCCCTACCCTGAAAATTCAACTCATTTCCTGAATATCGGCTTTGATCCCTGGGCTGCCCTAGGACTTTGCTCTTATAAAAAGGCATAAGAACTGATTATATTGAGCTTTGCTTCCTGACTGGGAATTTGTGTACTCTGGATAAGGATGTCTTTCTCTGAAAATTGAAGGCCAGAGTAATATGGGTTTTGTAGTACTGTTGTACTTGATAAACAGCATTGTTTTTTTGTATTTTAATTTGATTTCTACCAATAAAGGAGAATACAGTGGTACCTCTGTCTAAGAATGCCTCTATTTACAAGTCTTTCTAGATAAGAACTGGGTGTTCAAGATTTTTTTGCCTCTTCTCAAGAATTATTTTCCACTTACTAATCCGAGCCTCCGACACTGTAACTGGAAAAGGCAGAGAGAAGCCTCCATGGGGCCTCTATGAATCTCTTGAGAGGAAACAGGGCCAGAAAAGGCGGGGAGAATCCTCTGTGGGGCCTCTCTAGGAATCTCCTGGGAGGAAACAGGGACTCTACCCTCCCTGTGGTTTCCCCAATCGCACACATTATTTGCTTTTACATTGACTCCTATGGGAAAAATTGCTTCTTACAAACTTTTCTACTTAAGAACCTGGTTACGGAACGAATTAAGTTCGTAAATAGAGTACCACTGTATTTGTAGTTCAGGGTTCTTGGTGTGGTCTGAAGCACTTGTTTATTTTCTTATAAATGTTTCTTTATTCAAATTAGGTAAAACAACCACTGCTATAGTACTGCAACACACACACATACACAAAAACGAAAACAACTGCTGCAATGTCCAGCTTCTTCATTTTCTCACTTCAGAGTTGTTAATTGTTTAAAACCTCAGTTGCTCCCTCAGGTTTGTGCGATGTGTGAATTTCCCCCTTTCTCCCAACACCCCAAGAATGGCTCCGGGGATCAACTACTCAACTGGAGGAGAGGAAGTGACACAAGCCTGAGAGAGGGCTATATGGGGGCCTACATCAAGGAACCCCTTTTCTTTTCCTCCCAATTTCTGAAGGCAAATTGCAAGGTAGGAGAGACCAGGAAGTCCCTATGAGGGAACAGAGGATGAATTGAAGACCAGAGTTTCTCCATCAATTGGGAAGAGATTGTGTATTCTCTTTAAGCAGGGATATTCTATATTTCCTTGTTGTCTTAGTCAGGCAGGTTTTCAGATCCCCTGCTCAATCCCCCCGCCATCTCCCAGGGCTGGGGTGGGGACACATTCTGCCTCCCTTTCTTCTTTTAGGGTAGTCACCAGAATTATTATTATTATTATTATTATTATTATTATTATTATTATTATTAATTAGATTTGTATGCCGCCCCTCTCCGTAGACTTGGGGCGGCTCACAACAGTGATAAAAAACAATATATATTGACAAATCTAATAATTTAAAATCTAAAATAGCAATTGTACATTTAAAAAATCTAAAAACAAGGAACCCCAATATAAAAAACATACATACAGTCATATCATGCACTAAAACTACATAGGCCGGGGGAGATGTCTCAGTTCCCCCACGCTTGACGACAGAGGTGGGTTTTGAGGAGTTTACGAAAGGCAAGGAGGGTAGGGGCAGTTCTAATCTCTGGAGAGAGCTGATTCCAGAGGGTCAGAGCCACCACAGAGAAGGCTCTTCCCCTGGGTCCCGCCAGACAACATTGTTTAGTCAACGGGACTCGGAGAAGGCCAACTCTGTGGGACCTGACCGGTTGCTGGGATTCGTGCGGCATTGTGTGAATAGCCCTTCAGCAGGAAAACTGAGAACACCAGAATCAGCAGGAACCCCAAAATTAATGCTGTCTGAGGGTGGGGGATCTTGCTGGACTTTGGCAGCTTCTGATCCTGTGGAACTCACCACCTGGCATAAGCAGGCTTTTTTACTTCTTCCTGGAATTTAGAGTTTTGGTGCTACTTGGGCAAGAGGGCTAAAACAGCCCCATCCTCTCCTTCATTGGTGAGTTCATTGTATAAAATGGAAACTGAAAAACAAGTATGGGTTGTCGATCAAGGAGTTAAACTAAGAAGACACCAGAGACTTTGGGAAAGAGGTACCTTCAAATCAAAGATCAGCAGCTCGGCAGCTATCCGGCGAGCGAGAGAAAACAGCAATTCTTGGAACAGCAAAACCTTTGAGAAGCAAAGCTGAGAGATGGGGAGAAAAAGCGCGAAACAAAGCAAGCTACAAACTAGTGTGGTAACAGAATTCTGAAATTTAGAGTCATGCTTATTCTTTCAAATTCTTTCAAGTTTTTTTTAATTTTAAACCCTGTTTTTTATTTTTAAATTGTTTATTGATTATTATTATTATTATTATTATTATTATTATTATTATTATTACAGTATTATTATTATTATTTATTGGATTTGTATGCCACCCCTCTCCACAGACTCGGGGCAGCTAACAACAGTGGTAAAACAACATGAACATTCCAATTAATAAAAACAACTAAAAAACCCTTATTATAAAAAACCAAACATGCACACAAACATACCATGCATAACTTGTAATAACCTAGGGGGAAAGGATAACTTAACTCCCCCATGCCTGGCGACAAAGGTGGGTCTTAAGTAATTTGCGAAAGACGAGGGTGGGGGCCATTCTAATCTCTGGGGGGAGTTGGTTCCAGAGAGCTGGGGCCGCCACAGAGAAGGCTCTTCCCCTGGGGCCCGCCAAATGACATTGTTTGGTCGATGGGACCCGGAGAAGGCCAACTCTGTGGGACCTTATCGGCCGCTGGGATTTGTGCGGTAGAAGGCGGTTCTGGATGTATTCTGGCCCAATGCCATGTAGGGCTTTAAAGGTCATTACCAACACTTTATTTGGTGTGTGTATGTGTTTTAATGTTAGGAAAAAAATTCCTAACCATTTAACTTCTTTAGCCTGTTGGCGCACACTCTGGATTGATCTCATGCTGAAAAAAGGCTACAAAGTCCAGAAATCATTAGGCTTCCTGTGGCTTCTTTCTGGCTTACTTGCTGCCATTAAGATTGTATTGCAAATGAAGATTGAGATATGTTTTTGGACAATTACTGGGATCAATTCTCATTTTGCTCTGATCCTCAACCCTCTTATTTGGAAACCTGATGGCAAAAGCTTCAGATACCCTGCAGATGGCAGGATGTGGTTATTTTTTGAACAAACTGCCAATTGTGGCGGATGCTAAGAAATAAATTCTTAGAAAACAAAAGCTCAACTGTTGAAACCACAAGATTTCCTGGATATGCTTTTAATAATGAATGCTGTTTCTTCTCTGTTTATTTCCTTGTGCTCAGACTGTCTATAGAATCTTATTAGAATTTAAAACAAACTAAGATAAGATAAATTATTGCCTCTTTCCCCATCATTGTTTCCATTTAGTTTGGATTCAGCAGAGTTTCCTTGAATTCAAATTTAATTTGCCATATCCTGGATATTTCCTTTTTCTTTTGTGAGCTTGCTGAATCAGGAAGTTGTAGATTTCTCTAGAGATAAAATTAAGATTTCTTTCCTTCTTCTCTGGAGCGACTTCCCCCTTTCCTTTGGGGGTTTCCTTGATTTTCCAATATCACTTTTTCCATGTCAGAGTTAATTGCTTGCAATAGAATTAGCTCTGGTTTTTTTGTATTTCTGATTCTCCTTTCCATCAGCACCTTGGGGAAAAGAAAAATTCCTGTTAGAAATATTAAAGAGAAACCTTGGCATCCTCCCCCCCATTAGTTCCATCTGTTATTTTAGCATCTCTATGTTTTTCCAGTTCTGCTTTATGAAACAAAGCAAAGTTTATGGTACCCTATAGTCCTTCCAACTTCGCTTTTAGGATATTTTTGTGATGGTTTCTGGTAATTAATTTCTGGTGTTAGTTTCTATCAGTTATCAGCAAGGGGGTAATAAGATTAAGTGAAGGAAGAAAAGATCAAAATACAGAAAGTAATTGTGGTCCTATTGAATTTATTTCTCCACATTTTCCAAAGTAGCCAAATTTATGGAGGTTTTTTATATACTGTATTATAAATAAGCACTGTACATAAACATGCCTTCGAATGACTAGAAGATCTGTGTTTTTAATAGAAACATAGAAGACTGATGGCAGAAAAAGACCTCATGGTCCATCTAGTCTGCCCTTATACTATTTCCTGTATTTTATCTTACAATGGATATATGTTTATCCCAGGCATGTTTAAATTCAGTTACTTTGGATTTACCAACCACGTCTACTGGAAGTTTGTTCCAAGGATCTACTACTCTTTCAGTAAAATAATATTTTCTCATGTTGCTTTTGATCTTTCCCCAACTAACTTCAGATTGTGTCCCCTTGTTCTTGTGTTCATTTTCCTATTAAAAACACTTCCCTCCTGAACCCTATTTAACCCTTTAATATATTTAAATGTTTCGATCATGTCCCCCCTTTTCCTTCTGTCCTCCAGACTATACAGATTGAGTTCATTAAGTCTTTCCTGATACGTTTTATGCTTAAGACTTTCCACCATTCTTGTAGCCCGTCTTTGGACCCATTCAATTTTGTCAATATCTTTTTGTAGGTGAGGTCTCCAGAACTGAACACAGTATTCCAAATGTGGTCTCACCAGCGCTCTATATAGCGGGATCATAATCTCCCTCTTCCTGCTTGTTATATCTCTAGCTATGCAGCCAAGCATCCTACTTGCTTTTCCTACCGCCCGACCACACTGCTCACCCATTTTGAGACTGTCAGAAATCACTACCCCTAAATCCTTCTCTTCTGAAGTTTTTGCTAACACAGAACTGCCAATGCAATACTCAGATTGAGGATTCCTTAAGGCACACTATGCACAATTGATCATCAGCTTGAAGCACTTGGAACATGAGGAAGGGTACATCTCATAAAAGTGAATAAGCGGGAAATACATATATACCGGTAAGCTCCCAATATTACTCTTAAATAGAAAAGAATAGCTCCAAGCTTGTTTTTTTCCCCTTACAGATGTTTTACTACTCAACTAAGCAACATCTCTAGCATTGAAGATATTATCTAGATGGGCATAAACATCT
Source organism: Erythrolamprus reginae (assembly GCF_031021105.1). NCBI lineage: Eukaryota > Metazoa > Chordata > Lepidosauria > Squamata > Dipsadidae > Erythrolamprus > Erythrolamprus reginae. The sequence continues at coordinate 11,097,061 of NC_091951.1, read as the reverse complement.
GCAAGAAAACAACCAAGCTCACAGAGCATTAAGGACTTCACATTAGTATTCAAACATATTATAATGATTCAAAGTCTGGAGCAGAAGCAGTTCTAGCTCACCTATTCAATGCAGATTACATTCTTCCAATGTATTCCACATTACTTACTATGTGTAGTAGGAATGCTATTTGGAGGAGACTGCATTAAAATTAAAAAGAAAGAAGAGGAAGAGAAGTTGCTTTTAGCTTATTTTGAAATAACATCTATATTTGTTTAATTTACTATCTGTACCATCACATTTTGTAAGAACTTGGGGCAATATATTATTAAAATTAAAACTGTTAATAACGAATTTATTAATTTTGAATTCTTCCTAAAACTTGAGAGCAAAAGCCTCTTGAAGATTGCTCCAAAGGGTGGCTGTTGTCACAGAATAATTATCTCTCTCTTAAACATCCCATTGAGAAGGAATCTGTAACGTCTACTACAGGAGTAGAGTGCTAGATAGGTACTCTAGATATATTTGAAATAGATCCTTAATTTTTATTATAGACTTAGAGCCAGAACAACAGACGACAGTGGCCCAAGTGCCAAACCATGAAATTACAACTACGACGCCTTAAACATGAACTAAGTATTGCCCACAAGATCATATGCTGCAACGTCCTGCCTGTCAATGACTACTTTATTTATTTTATTTATTATTTATTTATTCAATTTTTATTCCGCCCTTCTCCTTAGACTCAGGGCGGCTTACAACATGTTAGCAATAGCACTTTTTAACACAGCCAGTGTATTGCCCCCACAATCCAGGTCCTCATTTTACCCACCTCGGAAGGATGGAAGGTTGAGTCAACCTTGAGCCAGTGATGAGATCTGAACCGCTGACCTTCAGATCTACAATCAGCTTCAGTGGCCTGCAGTACAGCACTCTACCTGCTGCGCCACCCCGGCTCTACTTCAGCTTCAACCACAACAACACAAGAGCACACAACAGATACAAGATTAATATTAACCGCTCCAAACTGGACTCTAAAAAATGCGACTTTAGTAATCGAGTTGTAGAAGCATGGAACTCATTACCGGACTCCGTAGTATCTTCCCCTAACCCCCAACATTTTACCCTTAGACCAGGGGTGGGCAATTAATTTTGCCATTGGGCCGCATGAGAAATTGGGATGGTTTTAGAGGGCTGGTCTAACTCAGTTCTACCCAATACTGTATATATGCTATTGCTATAAAAAAAAGAAAGTAAAAAGAGAAAGAAAGAAAGAAAGAAAGAAAGAAAGAAAGAAAGAAAGAAAGAAAGAAAGAAAGCACCTCGGGAGCAACCATGACCTTGAATACCTGAGTCTACAGAATCTTAGGGTTAAGGAACCCAACCCTTGGGCGAGCATCACCTGCAGAGACCCACGCCCCTATTCCAACGTCCGTGCAAAAAGTCCTCCCGCTCTTGGCCACCTTTTCACCGGTTCCTCCCCGCAGCTTCCCGTTTGAAGAGAAGGGACTGGCCAGTGATTATGTCTGCCCAGGGGGAGTGGGGGATCGATGCTGTGGCAGAGCCGGCCGCTCCTCCTCTCCCCAAAGCAGCACCACTTCTCTCTCTCGGTGGCTCCTGCGAACAGGAAGTCGCCGCACCACACCTTAAACGGGCTTCACACTCCGGGAGCGAAGCTTCAGCCGTGCAAAGGGCCCAAGGGCAAAGGGGGCGCGGGGCGAGCGCTGCAGAAGGGGCGAAGCAGCTTTGCCTCCGGGGCCGCGGCAGGCCAGCGGCAGGGCGAGGGGCGGTGGCAGCGGCGGAGGCGAGGTGGGCAGGGGCAAGGAAACAAACGGGAAAAGTTGGCCGGAGAAAAATTATCCTGGCTTTAAAACGCCCCCCGAGGGGTCCCTGCAGTGGCCGAGCGTCTGCAGCGGGCCAGTCACAGACAGCAGGCGGGCCACATCCGGCCCTCGGGCCACCCCTTGCCCAGGTCTGCCTTAGACTATCCACAGTTGACCTCCAGATTCTTAAGAAGTCAGTAGGGGCGTGCATAAGTGAATTAGTGCGCCTCCCGTCCCCTGTCCTATTGTTGCTCCTATATCTCATATATCGTATCTACTATTCTTCTTATTCTACTCTCATAATATCCTTCTATTCTCTAATTTATATATTCTGTTCCTAAATTTTCACTTCTATTTTTTCTCTAATATATTTTACTCAAGTTTAACCTCTATAGCCTTCATTGTGTATTATTGTGCATTGGACAAAATAAATAAATAAAATAAATAAATAAATAAAAATTCTTTGTGGTTAATACCAGCACTTTGAGCTGTACTAGAAAACCTTCTGGCTACTAATGCAGCTCCCACAATGTAAGAGTTATGTAAGAAAGTTTGATTATTTTTATTTATTAATAAACATCTATGCTGCCCATCTTGCTGAGGCAACTCTAGGCAGCTGACAGTATTCTCACTTGCTAGCTTATGGCTACTATATTTTGTACCAATTTCAAATTCCAAGTGGTCTTCAAAGAATGACCTTTTGCTGGAAGGGACAATAACTTGCTGAGTTCTCCATGGGCAAGAATGCAGCTTGTTATGAATTCTACAGGGGCTGCAGATTAAGGACACATCAGGATCTGCCCAAACAATCTATCCAAGAAACCCCACTGGTAGGGAGGCCATCTAGAAAGTTAGATGGTCCAAGAGACAGAAATCAGCAAAATCTTGAGACAGTGTAACTTCTGAATAAGATCAGAGAGAAATTGGAAGATATACTTGGAAGGGTCTTCCCATTGCAGATGGAAAATTAAACCATCTGAGCAGGTACCTCTCAATCTCCCCCCTTGTTCAGAGCTTTGGAGAAAAAGAACATTAATTCCTTCTTGCTGGGAGATTTTAACAAGTTTAACAGAGTTGGAAGGGACCTTGTAGGCCATCTAGTCCAACCCCCCCACCCACCCCAAGCAGGATACTTTACACTATTTCACTTTAGAAAAACGTCCAGAGATACTTTACTAGAAGAGCCCTCTACTTCTCCATTTGCAACAGAATACTCTATGCAACTAGACTTACAATTCTAGGTTTAGTAAACTTAGAACTAGATCTCCCTAAATGCGACCTAAGCATAGCCCATAAAATCATCTGATACAATGTTCTTCCTGTCAATGACTACTTCAGCTTCAACTACAACAACACATGAGCACACAGCAGATACAAACTTAAAGTAAACTGCTCCAAACTCGACTACAGGAAATATGACGTTAGCAACCGAGTAGTTAATGCATGGAACTCACTACCAGACTCTGTAGTATCATCATTTAACCCCCCAAATTTTACCCTTAGACTATCCACTGTTGACCTTGCTTGATTCCTAAGAGTCAATAAGGGGCGTGCATAAGTGCACCAGTATGCCTTCCGCCTGCTGTCCTAATGTTTCTCTCTTACTAGTATCATGCATATAAACATTGTTATATCTTTGTATACTACCAATACATACTTGACAAAATAAATAAATAAAAATAAAGAAATAAATAAAATGGCAGTCAATCTCTTCTTGAAAACCTCAAGTGATGAAGCTCCCATAACTTCTAAAGGCAACTTCTGTTCCATTGGTTGATTGTTCTCACTGTCAGAAAATGTCTCCTTGTTTCCAGGTTAAATCCCTCCTTGTTCAGTTTCCATCCATTATTCTTTGTCTGGCCTTCATGTGCTTTAGAAAATAGCTTGATCCCTAACAATCAGGAAATCAAATAACAGAAAGGGGCTAGGAATCAATCACAGGGGCCATTCCTGGGAACTTCAGAAATTATTATAAAATTTCTCGCGAAAGAGGAAAATAAACAAGAAAGGGAAGCAACAGCTCTCAAGTTCAAAATATTTATATTGCTGCAGAGTTTGGCTGTTTTAGAAGACAAAATGTCAGGCTGAAAGAGTTTGTCATCCTCAAATGAGTTACAGGAAGTCTGGACAGAAGATGTTGTAATTCAGAGTTGAAAAGTTCTGTTTCGCATGCAAACCAAAAGCCTTTGGCACTGAGAGAAGCCAAATATTTAATAATTACTTTCTAACAATGGCAAAGTCTAAACCTACGGGAACAATTGCCATCTTTCTTTGAGAGCAGAGAGCAACAGACTATGATAAAATAAAAGCTTCATTCTGAAAAGTGATATTACACTGTTACTACTGTTGAGCAATGTGCCACATACAGTATATTGTACCTGTGAACATAAGAACATAAGAAGAGCCATGCCGAATCAGGCCAAAACCCATCGAGTCCAGCATTCTGTGTCACACAGTGGCCCACTAATTGTCCATGGGGATCTTGAGTAGAAAGAGAAGGCAAGACCCTCCCTTTCCCTTGACCCCCAACACATGGTACTCAAGGGAATCCTGCCTGCCTCAACCAACATACAGGCGGCACATGGACATCCGTTTCAATAACCACCAATACACTTGGCATCCATGAATCTGTCTAATCCTGCCTTGAAGCTGTCAAGGCTGACAGCTGTCACAACCTCTTCTGGAACTGAATTCCATAACGACCCTTTGGGTGAAGAAATATTTCCCTTGATTTGTCCTCACTTTCCTATCCGTGAGCTTTAGGGAGTGGCCCCTTGTCCTAGTATTGTGTGATAGAGAAAAGAATTTTTCTCTATCCACCTTTTCTATCCCATGCATGATTTTATACACTTTGATCAAGACACCCTTTAAACACCGTATTTCAAGGCTGAAGAGATCAAGGCGTTGCAACCTGGTTTCATAAGGGAGGTGCTCCATTTCCTTGATCATACTTGTTGCCCTTTTTTGCACCTTTTCCAGTTCCATTATATCCTTCTTGAGGTGAGGTGACCAGAACCGTACACATTACTCCAAGTGTGGTCTCACCATCGATTTGTACAGAGTCTATACAACACTTACTGACTTATTTTCGATTCCCTTCCTAATCATGCCAAGCATGGAATTTGCTTTTTTTTACTGCTGCTGAGCACTGGGTTGACATCTTCATTGAGCTGTCCACCAAAATCCCAAGATCCCTTTCTTGGGTTGTCTCAGAAAGTTTGGTCTCCATCATTTGGTAGGTATAATTGGGATTCTTTGCCCCTATATGCATAATTTTGCACTTGTTTAGGTTAAAATGCATTTGCCACTTTGTGGCCCACTCACTCAATTTCGAGGGATCCTTCTGGAGCTCCTGACAATCAATTTTCACTACCCGAAACAATTTAGTATCATCAGCAAACTTTGCTACCTCACTATTTACTTCTATATGCAGATCATTAATGAATAAATTAAAAAGTAAAGGTCCCAAAACTGAACCTTGGGGTACACCACTTCTCACTTCTTTCCATCCAGAGAATTGTCCATTTATTGCCACCCTTTGCTTCCTACAATTTAGCCAGTTACCAATCCAGGACAAGACCTGTCCTCTAATTTCGTGGCTGAAGAGCTTTTTTAGTAGCCTTTGGCGAGGGACTTTGTCAAAAGCCTTTTGAAAGTCAAGATTTACAATATCAACTGGGTCCCCTTTATCTATGTGTTTATTAACACCCTCAAAGAATTCTAACAAGTTAGTAAGACATGGTTTGCCTTTGCAGAAACCATATTGATTTTCTTTCAGCAATGCCTGTTTTTTAATATGCCCAGTAATTTTATCTTTAATAATGGTTTCCATCACTTTGCCTGGAACTGAGGTTAAACTGACTGGTCTATAATTTCCTGGATCACATCTGGATCCTTTCTTGAAGATCGGGGTTACATTTGCCTCCCTCCAATTCTCAGGTACAGTGCCTGATCCTAGAGAAAGATTATATATTTTAGCTAGAAGTTCAGCAATTTCACACTTGAGAACTCTAGGGTGGATGCCATCTGGACCCAGCGATTTGTTGACATTTAGTTTAGAAAGGCATACAATGTTTTTTGTCTTTGTGTAAAGACAGATGCAAAAAAAGTGTTAAGTAGCCCTGCTTTTGCCCTGTTTCTTGCCACTTTCTCCCTGCAATGGACCAATTGTTTTCTTGACTTTTTTCTTGGTTTTAATACAGTGGTACCTCATGATACGAACCCCTCGCCATACGAAAAACTCAAGATACGAACCCGGGGTTCGGAATTTTTTTGCCTCTTCTTACGAACATTTTCTGTCTTACGAACCCGCCCCTGCTGCCCGGCTGTCGCTTTTTGAAACAGCCGGGGGGCTTCCCAGCATCCTCCTGAACCTGAATGCCAAACCCGAACTTCCGGGTTCGGCGTTTGGGAAGATGCTGGGAAGCCCCCCGGCTGTTTCAAAAAGCGACAGCTGGGTGGCGGGGCTTCCGCGTTTGGCATTGGGAGAACGCAGAGAAGTGCCCGGCTGTTTCAATTGAAACAGCCGGGCGGCAGTGTTTTTTTGCGTTTTTTTTTCTTTGATCGCATTAATTCATTTTACATTGTTTCCTATGGGAAACAATGTTTCGTCTTACGAACTTTTCCCCAGGAACCAATTAGGTTTGTAAGACAAGGTATTACTGTATATTGGAAGAAACCTTTTTTGGTTACTTTTTACTTTTGTTGCAAGCCTTTGTTCATTGTGAGCCTTAGCCTTCGTCCTTCTCACTCAGACTCACAATCCCAGCCAATAGCTCCACCCCCAGCCTCTGTGAATTCAGTTGCATGAAATGGTATAGGATCTCCTGCTTGAGAAGGGCGCTGCACTAGACTTCCAAAGTCCCTTCCAGCTCTATTCTGATTGATAAACAGATTCCCTTGGAGATGACAAACAATTGAGGTTCAATTGTAACCAGCTTATAATGAATGAGCCGGGGTGGCACAGCAGGTAGAGTGCTGTACTACAGGCCACTGAAACTGACTGTAGATCTATAGGTCAGCAGTTCAAATCTCATCACCGGTTCAAGGTTGACTCCACCTTCCATCCTTATGAGGTATAAAATGAGGACACGGATTATATGCTGGCTCTGTTTAAAAAGTGCTATTGCTAACATCTATAGGGAAGGTTTGCCTATTTGACTCTAAAGTGTGCAATAGGGTTGATATTCCTGGAGGGGTCTGTAATATGGTAAATGATTTAGCTTTACTAGATAAATGGTCAAAGCAATGGAAACTGCAGTTTAATGTTTCCAAATGTAAAATAATGCACTTGGGGGAAAGGAATCCTCAATCTGAGTATTACATTGGCAGTTCTGTGTTAGCAAAAACTTCAGAAGAGAAGGATTTAGGGGTAGTGATTTCTGACAGTCTCAAAATGGGTGAGCAGTGTGGTCGGGCGGTAGGAAAAGCAAGTAGGATGCTTGGCTACATAGCTAGAGGTATAACAAGCAGGAAGAGGGAGATTGTGATCCCCTTATATAGAGCGCTGGTGAGACCACATTTGGAATACAAGCAACACATTACAGTCATACAGTCATAAGTGGGAAGAAATGGGTGATAGGAATTATGAGAAAAAACTAATAGTAATAGTAGTACAGACTTAGTAAATAGTTTGGCAGTGTTGAGGGAATTATTTGTTTAGCAGAGTGATGGCGTATGGGAAAAATTGTTCTTGTGTCTAGTTGTCTTGGTGTGCTGTGCTCTGTAGCAACGTTTTGAGGATAGGAGTTGAAACAGTTTATGTCCAGGATGCGAGGGGTCAGTAAATATTTTCACTGCCCTCTTTTTGACTTGTGCAGTATGCAGGCCTTGTGCATGGATGGCAGGTTGGCAGCAATTGTTTTTTCTGCAGTTCTGATTCTCCTCTGAAGTCTGTGTCGGTCTTGTTGGGTTGCTGTTGCTTGTTTGGTTCAGATGAACAAATCAGGATAATTTGCTGTCCCTAGCAGAGAAAAAGAGGGGTTAATTATAAGAAATATCAGGTTCTGCAATCATACACAGAAAAGAGGAAACAAAACAATGCTTAAAAGTGTTATTAAGCAAATATGTTTTTCAGAGAAAGAAGAAGGGAAAACAGGAAATGAAAGAATCTTTCTCACAGACAATTATGTTGCATCTTCAAAAAGACTAATTAGTAGAAGGAAAGGAAAATTGAACAAAAACCGGAATTATTTTACACGGAATAACCCATAAGAACTATGAAAGATGTCAAACTTAGGTAATCCTGCACGTAACAACAACTTTTGCACAACAATGGACTAGTGAAAACATATCAATTGAAGATGAATTATTAGAAAAAATCAGTGCAGAAATGGATAAATTAACAATGGAAATAAAAGATAAAGATGAATTGGAGTACTACCAAAGCAGGAACACATTTTATTCTTGGTTAGAAAGTCGGGAAAAACAGAAAACAAAATAAAGACAAACAATTAAATAGCCAACTAACTTAAATAATGGAAAGAAAGGAAAAGAGGATCGGTTGAATGGAGGAATAAAACAGTAAGACCTATGTAAATAAAATATATATTATATTAGAAATATTAAATGATGGTAATCCACAGTAGACATATCATTATAGAAAATAAGAAACAGGGCTGCCACACACTGTCCAATGTTTTTATATATTTCTTATGTTTGTTTATGTATGTTTATAATGAAATAATTTTTTTTGTAAACAAAACCCTTAAGTAATATCAAACCTGGTGAATACTTGGATGGGAGACTTCAAGGAAATTCCAGGACAATAGGTAAGTGTGTGAATTTGAAAGTACATCCCCCCAAAAAGAACAAACCCCAGATACACGTCCAGATGGTACAGCTCAATTTAGTGGAAAATTTATCTTATGTTTATTTGACAGTGTTCATCAGTGGTACTTTTAGCATTTTGAAAATATAATCAGAAAGGAGAGGCTGCAAAAATGGGCTCTCCAAATTGGTTTCTAACTCCAGCTAAACTGCCATCCTTTCAATTTGGTGTTCAAATTGCTTCAGTAAAGGATTGAAATATGTTATAGATAAAAATTAAACCTATCCTCTTAAAATATTTTTATGCTATGTTACACTCAACTTTACTTCTTATTTATATACAATGTAATTTTTAGTTATAAGGTAACGGGCTATAGAGAATATTTAGAGCACAAATCTCTGATACAGATCTGTCGTTCACACGCCCGATTTTTATTATTTGTTCGTTATTATTGTATACTGTTCATTGTACAATCCAGGGGTGTTTGCCTTTTTTTCTCCATATTTTCTTTTCCTTTTTTTTGGTCTAATATTGTATTGTTATTTATATTGAAATAGAATACCCTATGAGACTAGACTTTCAATCCTGGGCCTAGAAAGTTTAGAACTAAGACGCCTTAAACAAGATCTAAGTATTGCCCACAAGATCATATGCTGCAACGTCCTGCCTGTCGGCGACTACTTCAGCTTCAACCACAACAACACAAGAGCACACAACAGATTTAAACTTAATATTAACCGCTCCAAATTTGACTCTAAAAAATATGACTTCAGTAACCGAGTTGTCGAAGCGTGGAACTCATTACTGGACTCCATAGTGTCATCCCCAAACCCCCAACACTTTACCCTTAGATTATCTACGGTTGACCTATCCAGCTTCCTAAGAGGTCAGTAAGGGGCAAGTACAAGTGCACTAGAGTGCCTTCCGTCCCCTGTCCTATTGCTCTCCTATATCTCCTATACCTTTCTTCTATTCCTATATCTCTTCTTCTATTCTTTCATTGATATGTTCTATTACTATATCTTCTTTTCTATTCTTTCTTAGATATATTTTACTATGAATATCTCCTCTGTAACCTTCATCATGTATTTTACTATGTGTATATTGATATATACTCACTAAAACCCTCATTGTGTATTGGACTAACTAACTAACTAACTAACTAAATAAATAAATAAATAATAAACTGCCATCCTTTCATCTGATGTACATACATACCCATCACTAATCAGAATCAGAATCAGCATAGACTAGGAAAGGGACCTTGGAGGTCCTCTATTCCACCACCCCCTGCTCAAATAGGTGACCCTATACCACAAGGGTGTCAAACTGGCGGCCCATGTACCAGATATGTCACACAACCCTCACCCACCCCATCTCCACGAAGGCAAAAGCTCCTTAAAACCCACCTCTGCCGTCAGGCATGGGGGAACTGAGATATTCTTTCCCCCTAGGCTGCTACAATTTATGTTTGTATGTATGATTGGTTTTAAAATAAGGGTTTTTAGCTTCTTTAGTATTGGATTGTTGCATGTTGTTTTTATCACTGTTGTTAGCCGCCCCGAGTCTACGGAGAGGGGCGGCATACAAATCCAATAAAATGAAATGAAAATGAAATAAAATGAAAAAACCTTCATGTTATGTCAATTGACATCAATGTGACACAATGAGTTTGACACCCATGCTATACCATTTCAGATAAGTGGCTGTCCAAGGTTCTTCTTAAAACCCCCCAGTGATGGAACAACCACAACTATATTATCTTTCAAGTTAAGTAAATTTCTGTCAGTGCAGAAATCAAGGAATGGCACCATATAATAGCACTGCTTATCAATGATGATCCCAGGCAGTTCTGGTTACCTTTGAAGTGCAACTGATCGAAGCCATTTCTGACTTCCTTCTTCTCAACCTTATATTATACGAATACTAATATCGAATGACCCAAGTGCTAAAGCCTACTGCAACAATATCGCCAAAAAAGCTTCTAGAGTTGTTAACCTGATCCTACGCAGCTTCTGCTCAGGCAATCTCACACTACTCACAAGAGCTTACAAAACTTTTGCCAGACCCATCCTAGACTACTGCTCATCTGTCTGGAACCCATATCACATCTCAGACATCAACACCCTTGAAAACGTCCAAAGATATTTCACCAGAAGAGCCCTTCACTCCTCCACTCGAAACAGAATATCCTACGAAAATAGACTAACAATCCTGGGCCTAGAAAGCCTAGAACTACGGCGCCTAAAACATGATTTGAGTATTGCCCACAAGATCATATGCTGCAATGTCCTACCGGTCAATGACTACTTCAGCTTCAACCGCAACAACACAAGAGCACGCAACAGATTCAAACTTAACACGAACCGCTCCAAACTTGACTGTAAAAAATATGATTTCAACAATCGAGTTATCGAAGCATGGAACTCATTACCGGACTCAATTGTGTCAACCCCTAACCCCAACACTTCTCCCTTAGACTCTCCACGACTGACATCTCCAGGTTCCTAAGAGGCCAGTAAGGGACATACATAAGTGCACTGGAGTGCCTTTCGTCCCCTGTCCAATTGTCTTTCCTTTCTTTCACCTATCTTATATATTCTCTTCCTTTCATATATCCTCTCCTCTAAGTTCACTTTCACCTTCTTTTATATTATCACATGTCTATCTTTCTTCCTATGTATTTGTGTATTGGACAAATAAAAAAATAAATTAAAACCTAGAGCTTCAGTAGGCTAAGGGACTGCTTCTCCTTCCACTCCCCCTTATCTGGCTATTCCTTCCCCCATCTCTCCCCTTTTGGCCACCATACAGTGTAGTCTGCCTACTACCTTGCAGAAAGTAAGTAGCCCCAGAACTGCAGATTTTTTTAGTCTGCTGTAGCTTGGGCTGCATTGGTCAGCAATGGGAGTAAGAAGACAGCAAATGTCAGGGCAGCAGGGGCCGCAGAGCGCAGGAGGTCAAAAATAACATAATAATAATAATAATAATAATAATAATAATAATAATAATAATAATAATAATTTATTGGATTTGTATGCCGCCCCTCTCCACAGACTCGGGGCGGCTAACAACAATAATAAACACAACATGTACAATCCAATAATAAAAAACAACTAAAAACCCCTATTATAAAACCAAATACAGTGGAACCCCGACATACGAGCTGCTCTACTTGCGAGCAACTCGAGATAAGAGCTGGGAGGGGAGAGATATTTGGATTCTACTTACGAGCCCAAATTCGGGGTATGAGCATTTTTTCCGCCGCCGCCAGGTCCGCCCAGCTGTCATTTTTTAGAGAAGCGAGAAGCGGAGGAAGAGCTGGATGCTGGCGGCAGCGGAGGAAGGCGAATGCGGCTTGGAAGCTGGGAGGGGGGCGGAATATGGGAGGAGAGAGGCAGCCTCCAGAGCTAAGTGGCCAAAGACGTTCCGCCCCCTCCCAGTTTCCAAGCCGCATTCGCCTTCCTCCGCTGCCGCCAGCATCCAGCTCTTCCTCCGCTTCTCACTTCTCTAAAAAATGACAGCCGGGCGGAGGCTGGCGGCGGCGGAGGAAGGCGAACGTCTTTGGCCACTTAGCTCTGGAGGCTGCCTCTCTCCTCCCATATTCCGCCCCCCTCCCAGCTTCCAGCTCTTCCTCCGCTTCTCGCTTCTCTAAAAAATGACAGCCAGGCGGCGGCTGGCGGCGGCGGAGGAAGGCGAACGTCTTTGGCCACTTAGCTCTGGAGTCTGCCTCTCTCCTCCCATATTCCGCCCCCCTCCCAGCTTCCTGCTCTTCCTCCGCTTCTCGCTTCTCTAAAAAATGACAGCCGGGCGGAGGCTGGCGGCGGCTGGGAGGGGGGCGAATGTCTTTGGCCACTTAGCTCTGGGGGCTGCCTCTCTCCTCCCATATTCTGCCCCCCTCCCAGCTTCCAAGCCGCATTTGCCTTCCTCCGCCGCCGCCAGCCTCCGCCCGGCTGTCATTTTTTAGAGAAGCGAGAAGCGGAGGAAGAGCTGGATGCTGGCAGCAGCGGAGGACAGTGGTCAAAGACGCTGGGAAGCTGGGAGGGGGGCGGAATATGGGAAGAGAGAGGCAGCCTCCAGAGCTAAGTGGCCAAAGATGTTCGCCCCCCTCCCAGCTTTCAAGCCGCATTCACCTTCCTCCGCCGCCGCCAGCCGGCTTGTGTCGGTGTGTATCGGCTCTCTCTCCATTCTTCTCTTCCCCCTCTCGGGCTCGAATGCGGCGGCGGGAAGAGGAAACGAGGCAGTCCCGGATCGCTTGCTTCCCCGGCCAGCAAGCCGGCTGCTTGGGAAAGAAGCAAGCGATCCGGGACTGCCTCGTTTCCTCTTCCCGCCGCCGCATTCGAGCCCGAGAGGGGGAAGAGAAGAATGGAGAGAGAGCCGCGACACACCGACAAACGTGCGGCTCTCTCTCCATTCTTCTCTTTCCCCCTCTCGGGCTCGGAATGCGGCGGCGGGAAGAGGAAACGAGGCTGTCCCGGATCGCTTGCTTCTTTCCCAAGCAGCCGGCTTGCTGGCCGGGGAAGCAAGCGATCCGGGACTGCCTCGTTTCCTTTTCCCGCCGCCGCATTTGAGCCCGAGAGGGGGAAGAGAAGAATGGAGAGAGAGCCGCGACACACCCGCGGCTCTCTCTCCATTCTTCTCTTTCCCCCTCTCGGGCTCTGAATGCGGCGGCGGGAAGAGGAAACGAGGTAGTCCCGGATCGCTTGCTTCTTTCCCAAGCAGCCGGCTTGCTGGCCGGGGAAGCAAGCGATCCGGGACTGCCTCGTTTCCTCTTCCCGCCGCCGCATTCGAGCCCGAGAGGGGGAAGAGAAGAATGGAGAGAGAGCCGCGACACACCGACACACGCGCGGCTCTCTCTCCATTCTTCTCTTTCCCCCTCTCGGGCTCTGAATGCGGCGGCGGGAAGAGGAAATGAGGCTGTCCCGGATCGCTTGCTTCTTTCCCAAGCAGCCGGCTTGCTGGCTGGGGAAGCAAGCGATCCGGGACTGCCTCGTTTCCTCTTCCCGCCGCCGCATTCGAGCCCGAGAGGGGGAAGAGAAGAATGGAGAGAGAGCCGCGACACACCGACAAACGTGCGGCTCTCTCTCCATTCTTCTCTTTCCCCCTCTCGGGCTCGGAATGCGGCGGCGGGAAGAGGAAACGAGGCTGTCCCGGATCGCTTGCTTCTTTCCCAAGCAGCCGGCTTGCTGGCCGGGGAAGCAAGCGATCCGGGACTGCCTCGTTTCCTTTTCCCGCCGCCGCATTTGAGCCCGAGAGGGGGAAGAGAAGAATGGAGAGAGAGCCGCGACACACCCGCGGCTCTCTCTCCATTCTTCTCTTCCCCCCTCTCGGGCTCTGAATGCGGCGGCGGGAAGAGGAAACGAGGTAGTCCCGGATCGCTTGCTTCTTTCCCAAGCAGCCGGCTTGCTGGCCGGGGAAGCAAGCGATCCGGGACTGCCTCGTTTCCTCTTCCCGCCGCCGCATTCGAGCCCGAGAGGGGGAAGAGAAGAATGGAGAGAGAGCCGCGACACACCGACACACGCGCGGCTCTCTCTCCATTCTTCTCTTTCCCCCTCTCGGGCTCTGAATGCGGCGGCGGGAAGAGGAAATGAGGCTGTCCCGGATCGCTTGCTTCTTTCCCAAGCAGCCGGCTTGCTGGCTGGGGAAGCAAGCGATCCGGGACTGCCTCGTTTCCTCTTCCCGCCGCCGCATTCGAGCCCGAGAGGGGGAAGAGAAGAATGGAGAGAGAGCCGCGACACACCGACACACGCGCGGCTCTCTCTCCATTCTTCTCTTTCCCCCTCTCGGGCTCTGAATGCGGCGGCAGGAAGAGGAAACGAGGCTGTCCCGGATCGCTTGCTTCTTTCCCAAGCAGCCGGCTTGCTGGCCGGGGAAGCAAGCGATCCAGGACTGCCTCGTTTCCTCTTCCCGCCGCCGCATTCGAGCCCGAGAGGGGGAAAGAGAAGAATGGAGAGAGAGCCGTGTGTGTGTCGGTGTGTCGCGGCTCTCTCTCCATTCTTCTCTTCCCCCTCTCGGGCTCGAATGCGGCGGCGGGAAGAGGAAACGAGGCAGTCCCGGATCGCTTGCTTCCCCGGCCAGCAAGCCGGCTGCTTGGGAAAGAAGCAAGCGATCCGGGACTGCCTCGTTTCCTCTTCCCGCCGCCGCATTCGGAGCCCGAGAGGGGGAAAGAGAAGAATGGAGAGAGAGCTGCGCGCCGGAGGCGGACGCCGCTGCCGCCTCAACAGCAGCCACGGGAGGGGAGTCGCAATCACACCGACACACGCGCTAGTCAGAGAATGTGAGTGCAGGGAGGGGGGGTCCTCTCTTCTTATGCCTCCCCGCCACCCCCACCCCTCCGCTTTCTCCTTGCGTCGGCTTTCGCCCCCCTCCTCCTCCTCGCGCCCTCTGCCTTCCACCTTTCCAGCCGCCGAGCTTGTGGCGAGCGAGTCCGGGCTCCTCCGGTGGGGTTTGCCCCCTTTCCCCCGCCCGCTCCTTTCCCCCCTTTGCTTGGAAGCTGGCTGCTGGGAAGCCCCCCCCCGCCCGGCTGTCACCTTTTAAAACAGCCCCCGGACTGTTTTAAAAGGTGACAGCCGGGCGGCAGCGTTTTTTTTGTTGTTGTTGCACAGATTAATTGACTTTACATTGTTTCCTATGGGAAACAATGTTTCGTCATACGAGCTTTCCGACTTGCGAGCCTCCTTCCGGCACCAATTAATCTCGTAAGTCGGGGTTCTACTGTATACAGTACACACAAACATACCATGCATAACTTGTAATGGCCTAGGGGGAAGAGCTATCTCAACTCCCCCATTCCTGGCAGTATAAATGAGTCTTGAGTAGTTTACGAAAGACAGGGAGGGTGGGGGCAGTTCTAATCTCCGGGGGGAGTTGGTTCCAGAGGGCCGGGGCCGCCACAGAGAAGGCTCTTGCCCTGGGGCCCCCCAAACAACATTGTTTAGTTGACGGGACCTGGAGAAGGCCAACTCTGTGGGACCTTATCGGTCGCTGGGATTCGTGCGGTAGCAAGCGGTTCCGGAGGTAATCTGGTCCATTGCCATGTAGGGCTTTAAAGGTCATGACCAACATTTTGAATTGTGACCAGAAACTGATCGGCAGCCAATGCAAGATGGGGTGGAGATACATCAGTGAAGGGAATTGAAGCTCCCCTCTGTCCATTTGCCTTTTTAAAAAGCACCTTTGGGATGTCTACTTTTCTACTCTTGCAAACTATATTTCCGCATAATAAGTCCATATATTGTTTCTTATACTGCCTTTAGTTTTTAAATTTTACCTCTGCTTTCATCATGTATATATAGATATGATTTATCACCCCGACTTCCCTTGCCAAACACAAGCACTATGACCTTGGATACATTAATTTTCAGATTCATACTCCTAGTTCTATCATACAATCTATATAATATTTGCTGAAAATAATATTTGCTGAAAATCATTTGGATTCTCTGCCAACAACATAGTCTTGTCTGCATGTGGAAGTACACATGCATTTGAGTCTCCATCCAACACTTCTCTCATGCCATTGCAAGCATTCCTCATGCATCTACTTACAGATACGTTAAAGAATGAAGGAAGATGTCCCACATCCTTGTTTCACTTCTTGCTCAGCATTAGACTATTTTCTAAACCCTTTGGGGATATATTTTAAATTCTTCAAATTCCTTCATTAGTTCCTTTCAGAATTTTCAACTTCAATTTAATTTCAAATAATTCAAGCTTTCATGCAATTTTCAACTCATTCGCAAACTGCATTTGATAATTTAAGTCAATTTATTCCAAAGTTGCTTTTCCAAAAAGCAACTGGATTGAAGAAGCTTTTTGGATGAGATGCAAAATGTTTTCGAGGAAAAAAAACTAAGAAAGTCTAGTTGCCTTTTGGGAAAAATGTTGCCTTTTGTGAGTTGTTGTTGTTTGTTGTTGTTGTTGTTGTTATTATTATTATTATTATTATTATTATTATTATTATTATTATTATGTCAATACAACACAGCAAACGAGATCACTATGCTGGATTTCGTATTTCATCACCAGTCGGGCGCTTCCCAAGCACCTAGGACTGCGTGATGTAGCGGCGAATTATGTTTGCCGATCCCAGTGAAGTGGCCTTTTGCAATTGACAGATGGAGATTTTGTCAATTCCGATGGTTTTCAAATGTCCGTTGAGATCCTTTGGCACTGCGCCCAGCGTGCCAAGTACCACTGGGACCACTTTCACTGGCTTATGCCAGAGTCGTTGCAGCTCGATTTTTTATTATTATTATTATTATTATTATTATTATTATTATTATTATTATTATTATTATTATTATTATTCCTTTGGGACAACCATGACCTGGATAATTGAGAACCTTCATAGACAAGTCTAGTTATTATATATTTTTTCTACCAACAAATAATCTTATTTTCTGTTGAAAAACCAACTTTTGATGGAAGATTATGAAACTAACCAAGTTGCCACAATGAAGCAAGGTGGATAATATAGCAGAAAAAAATATGTATTTATTTTTCTGCTTGTGCCAAGAACCACCATCATGGTTAAGTTGTAAAACCTTTGCCTGCTTCAGCTTGTGAAAGCTGTGGTTTTTCCAGGAAACCTTTCAGAGATTTAGCCCTTGTGGGGAGGGCAATTTCCTTGTAATGTGGAAACATCTGAGGCCTTGATTCTTGTGCTTCAGGGGGGGATAGGCACCGTGATTGAATGAGTAAACCTCACTTAGGCTGCTGCACTGCAAGACCCTGTGGGCCTTTCAATGGTCCTGAGCAGAGGGAAGAATTTTATTGCCACCAGTAATGTGCCACTATTCAGCCAGAAAGCTAGCATGGATAGAAAGAGAGCCACACTGTTGTTATTTATTATTATTATTATTATTATTGTTGTTGTTGTTGTTGTTGTTGTTGTTATGTCAGTACAACACAGCAAACGAGATCACTATGCTGGATTTCGTATTTCATCACCAGTCGGGCGCTTCCCAAGCACCTAGGACTGCGTGATGTAGCGGCGAATTATGTTTGCCGATCCCAGTGAAGTGGCCTTTTGCAATTGACAGATGGAGATTTTGTCAATTCCGATGGTTTTCAAATGTCCGTTGAGATCCTTTGGCACTGCGCCCAGCGTGCCAAGTACCACTGGGACCACTTTCACTGGCTTATGCCAGAGTCGTTGCAGCTCGATTTTTTATTATTATTATTATTATTATTATTGTTATTATTATTATTATTATTATTATTATTATTATTATTATTATTATTTTTATTATTATTATTATTATTATTATTATTATTATTATTATTATTATTCCTTTGGGACAACCATGACCTGGATAATTGAGAACCTTCATAGACAAGTCTAGTTATTATATATTTTTTCTACCAACAAATAATCTTATTTTCTGTTGAAAAACCAACTTTTGATGGAAGATTATGAAACTAACCAAGTTGCCACAATGAAGCAAGGTGGATAATATAGCAGAAAAAAATATGTATTTATTTTTCTGCTTGTGCCAAGAACCACCATCATGGTTAAGTTGTAAAACCTTTGCCTGTTTCAGCTTGTGAAAGCTGTGGTTTTTCCAGGAAACCTTTCAGAGATTTAGCCCTTGTGGGGAGGGCAATTTCCTTGTAATGTGGAAACATCTGAGGCCTTGATTCTTGTGCTTCAGGGGGGGATAGGCACCGTGATTGAATGAGTAAACCTCACTTAGGCTGCTGCACTGCAAGACCCTGTGGGCCTTTCAATGGTCCTGAGCAGAGGGAAAAATTTTATTGCCACCAGTAATGTGCCACTGTTCAGCCAGAAAGCTAGCATGGATAGAAAGAGAGCCACACTGTTGTTATTTATTATTATTATTATTATTATTATTATTATTATTATTATTATTATTGTTGTTGTTGTTGTTGTTGTTGTTGTTGTTGTTATGTCAGTACAACACAGCAAACGAGATCACTATGCTGGATTTCGTATTTCATCACCAGTCGGGCGCTTCCCAAGCACCTAGGACTGCGTGATGTAGCGGCGAATTATGTTTGCCGATCCCAGTAAAGCGGCCTTTTGCAATTGACAGATGGAGATTTTGTCAATTCCGATGGTTTTCAAATGTCCGCTGAGATCCTTTGGTACTGCGCTCAGCGTGCCAAGTACCACTGGGACCACTTTCACGGGCTTATGCCTCCCTCTCCGTAGACTTGGGGCATCTCACAACAACAATAACACAATATATAACAAATCTAATAATTAAAAGTCATTAAAAACCCCTTCTTAAAAGAAAACATGCACACAAGCATACCATGCATAAACTGTATAGGCCCGGGGGAGATGTCTCAGTTCCCCCATGCCTGGTGGCAGAGGTGGGTTTTAAGAAGTTTACGGAAGACAAGGAGGGTGGGGGCAATTCTAATCTCCGGGGGGAGCTGGTTCCAGAGGGCAGGGGCCGCCACAGAGAATAAGCAATGAAGAAACAATCCATATTAATAAAAATCTTAAGGACACATCCATTGCTTCTGGTCCTGCCCTCTTTGGAAAATAGCTTGACTCCCTCTTCTATTGGCAACCCCAAATATTGGAAGACTGCTCTCATGTCACCCCAGTCCTTCTTTTCATTAAACTAGACATAGACAATTCCAGCCACTGTTCTTTGTGTATGTTTAAGCCTCCAGTCCCCCAGTCATCTTTGTTGAACGATGAAAAGAAAACCAGTACAAGGCAAAAGAAGAGCAATATCTTCTATCTACCTGTGTCCCTGTTAATAATAATAATAATAATAATAATAATAATAATAATAATAATTATTATTATTATTTATTGGATTTGTATGCCGCCCCTCTCTGCAGACTCGGGGCGGCTAACAACAATAATAAACACAACATGTACAATCCAATAATAAAAAAACAACTAAAAACCCCTATTATAAAACCAAGCATACACACAAACATACCATGCATAACTTGTAATGGCCTAGGGGGAAGAGCTATCTCAACTCCCCCATGCCTGGTGGTATAAATGAGTCTTGAGTAGTTTACGAAAGACAGGGAGGGTGGGGGCAGTTCTAATCTCCGGGGGGAGTTGGTTCCAGAGGGCCGGGGCCGCCACAGAGAAGGCTCTTCCCCTGGGGCCCGCCAAACGACATTGTTTAGTTGACGTGACCCGGAGAAGGCCAACTCTGTGGGACCTTATTGGTCGCTGGGATTCGTGCGGTAGCAGGCGGTTCCGGAGGTAATCTGGTCCATTGCCATGTAGGGCTTTAAAGGTCATGACCAACACTTTGAATTGTGACCGGAAACTGATCGGCAGCCAATGCAAACGGTGTCCCTCAAGGTAGCGTACTGGGATCAACTCTCTTCATTCTCTACATCAATGACCTTTGCGATCTCATTACAAGCAACTATGTTCTCTTCGCAGATGATGTAAAACTCTTCAACACCACCGATAACACAACTACTCTCCAAAAAGGTGTAGACTCTGTTTCTGATTGGTCTAAAACATGGCAACTCCAAATCTCAAGCAGCAAATGCTCTGTCCTACACATCGGCAAAAAGAATCAGAACTATAAATACAAACTGAATAATCAAATTATCACAGATAACCCCCATTCGGTTAAGGACCTTGGAGTATTAATAACTAAAGATCTAAGTGCCAAAGCCCACTGCAACAACATCGCCAAGAAGGCTTCAAGAGTTGTTAATCTATGACTTAATGTATACACACAATGATTAAGAAATATAGTACTCCTTCTAAGAAATATATGTATTATAATCTATATGTACCACAATGTATAACTATACTTTTCAATTTAATTGTTTGACTTTGTACCCTCTCCCTTTTTTCTCTTCCGCCCTACCCCAGATTTCCTTTCTCGCCTTTCCTTCCCTTACTTCCTTTTCCCTTTTCATTATATTTATAAATAAAGTATATTTAAAAAAAAAAGAGTTGTTAATCTAATCCTACGTAGCTTCTGCTCTGGCAATCTCACACTGCTTACCAGAGCATACAAAACTTTTGCCAGACCCATCCTAGAATACAGCTCATCTGTTTGCAACCCATACTGCATCTCAAACATTAACACCCCCGAAAATGTCCAGAGATACTTCACCAGAAGAACCCTGTATTCCTCCTCCTGTAACAGAACACCGTACGAAGCTAGACTTTCAATCCTGGGCCTAGAAAGCTTAGAACTAAAACACCTTAAACATGATCTAAGTATTGCCCACAAGATTATATGCTGCAATGTCCTGCCTGTCAACGACTATTTCAGCTTCAATCACAACAACACAAGAGCACATAACAGGTTCAAGCTCAATATTAACCGCTCCAAACTTGACTGTAAAAAATACGACTTTAGTAATAGAGTTGTTGAAACGTGGAACTCATTACCGGACTCCGTAGTATCATCCCCAAACCCCCAATGTTTTACCCTTAGACTGTCCACAGTTGACCTCTCCAGATTCCTAAGAGGTCCGTAAGGGGCGTGCATAAGTGCACTAGAGTGCCTTTCAACCTCTGTCCTATTGTGTCTCCTATATCCCATATATCTTCTCTTCTATCCCTATATCTTTCTTCTATTCTCTCATTGATTTATTTTATCCTATATTCTTTCTTCTATTCTTTCGCTAATTCTGTTTCCTCGAAGGTGTCCTCTATTACCTTCATTGTGTATTATTTATTTATTTATTTATTTATTGGATTTGTATGCCGCCCCTCTCCGGAGACTCGGGGCGGCTAACAGCAATAATAAGACAGCGTACAATAATAATCCAATACTAAAAACGATTAAAAACCCACTAATATAAAAACCAAACATACATACAGACATACCATGCATAAAATTGTAAAGGCCTTGGGGGAAAGAGTATCTCAATTCCCCCATGCCTGGCGGCAGAGGTGCGTTTTAAGTAGCTTACGAAAGGCAAGGAGGGTGGGGGCAATTCTAATTTCTGGGGGGAGTTGGTTCCAGAGGGCCGGGTCTGCCACAGAGAAGGCTCTTCCCCTGGGTCCCGCCAAGCGGCATTGTTTAGTTGACGGGACCCGGAGAAGACCCACTCTGTGGGACCTAACTGATCGCTGGGATTCGTGCAGCAAATGTATTGGACTAACTAACTGAATGAATGAATGAATGAATGAATGAATGAATGAATGAATGAATGAATGAATGAATAAATAAATAACAATATCTAGAGGGGAAAAGAAAGGAAGAAATGGGTAACATTCATCTCTTCGGAGTGTGGATGAAGAGCCGGGTCTTTAAAGCCCTTCAGACACCAACAAGATGGGAGCCGTTTGAATCTTGAGTGTGTGTGTCAGAGAAATCTAAATTCCAAAGCTTTGTGGCAGAGATTCGGACCGGGATCTTTCAACTCTCCCAGACGGGGAATCCTCTGTCCATAAAGTTGGAAGAAAAATCGTAGTGTCCTTTGTCGCATTTCCTTTTAAAGAGATATACTGTACACTGATATGATGCGCCTGGGAAAAGTGGATGTCAACGCCACTTTCTCAGTGATAAGTAACCGATTGAAAGAGGGGGACGGACTTTCTCTCATCCAGGACAAACACGCCCATCAACCGATGACTCGGAGAAGCGCTGGCCAAACTTGCCAGAGCATTCCTTCCTCGTCCAGTCTGCGTCACTTTCGCAGCGGAGTTGGCTTCCGCGAATTTGCTCGGCTTCCCAGTTAGGAAGTTTGGAGCGAAGCGGGCGCAAAGAAAGCGGCTTCGTGCAGAGGAACGCGATGGAGCAGCTTCAGTGGCGCCTCTGGCTGATGGGAGCAGTTATTATCCTGCTGGGAAACGCTTTTGGTGAGTGGCTGCTAAACTACGAAGGGTTGGGGTCCCATGCAACGCGAGGTACAACGCTCCCCTTACAGCGCTTGGGCTGATTTTGGAAACGTCCCTTGGTCGCGCCCTCTTTTTCTTCCTGTAATATTTATCGTGCAAAATCCACGAGCCTCCTTGACAAGCAAAAGGAAAACTATCCTTTCTTGTAAACATCACAGTCCCGTACGGGTTCTTATTGTGTAATCCCATTGACTTGTTTTTCAGATAATGATAATAATAATAATAATAATAATAATAATAATAATAATAATAATAACAACAACAACAACAACAACAACAACAACAACAACAACCCCACCAAAAAGACAATTCTTCGCAATTTTTTTCTGCTACATTATCCACCTTGCTTCATTGTGGCAACTTGGTTAGTTTCATAATCTTCCATCAAAAGTTGGTTTTTCAACAGAAAATAAGATTATTTGTTGGTAGAAGAAATATATAATAACTAGACTTGTCTATGAAGGTTCTTAATTATCCAGGTCATGGTTGTCCCAAAAGAATAATAATGATAATAATAATAATAATAATAATTATTATTATTATTTCCCAAAAATGCCCATGTAACACCAACACTCCGCAGTCTGCATTGGATGCCGATCAGTTTACGGTCACAATTCAAAGTGTTGGTCATCACCTATAAAGCCCTTCATGGCACCGGACCAGGGTATCTACAAGACTGCCTTCTGCCGCACAAATCCCAGCGACCGGTTAGGTCCCACAGGGTGGGCCTCCTCCGGGTCCCGTCAACAAAACAATGTCATTTGGCGGAGCCCAGGGGAAAAGCCTTCTCTGTGGTGGCCCCGGCCCTCTGGAACCAACTCCCCCCGGAGATTAGAATTGCCCCCACCCTCCTTGCCTTTCGTAAGCCCCTTAAAACCCACCTCTGCCATCAGGCATGGGGGAAATTGAGATATTCTTTCCCCCCAGGCCCTTACAATTTATGCATGGTATGTTTGTATGTATGTATGTTTGGTTTTACAATAAGGGTTTTTAGTTGTTTTAGTATTGGATTTACATGCTGTTTTTTGTTACTGTTGTTAGCCGCCCCGAGTCTACAGAGAGGGGCGGCAAACAAATCCAATAAACAAACAAACAAACAAACAAACAAACAAATAAATAAAAACAATAACAACAACAACAACAGAGTTGGAAAGGACCTTGCCCTCGAACTTCTGATTCCTTTTGGTTCTTCAACTCCGTCATCATCAGTCCTTGTCTTTTCTGTTATCTTTATCCCCTCTTGCTGTCTTTCCCTGTTCTGTATTTAATAATACTTATACCAACAACAGCAACAACCGAGTTGGAAGGGATCTTGGTTGTCTTCTAGTCCACTCCCCTGCTTAGGCAGGAAAACCTTCACTACTTCAGACAGATGGTTATCCAACATCTTAAAAACTTCCAGTGTTGGGGCCATTCACAAGTTCTGGAGGCAAGCGGTTCCATGGATTAAACTGTCAGGAAATTTCACCTTAGTTTCAAGTTGCTTCTCTCCTTGATTAGTTTCCACCCATTGTTTCTTGTTCTATCCTCAGGTGCTTTGGAGAATAGCTTGACTCCCTCTTCTTTGTGGCAACCCCTGAGATATTGAAACCCTGCTATCATGTCTCTCCTGGTCCTACTTTTCATTAAACTAGACATAAACTAAACATTGTAAGGGTGCGGCAGGGGTGATTCTCGCCCTGGCTTTCACAACTGATTAATTGTTCTAACTGTCAGGAAATTTCGCCCCAGTTCTAAGTTACTTCTCTCCTTGTTTAGTTTCCACATATTGCTTCTTGTTCTACCCTCAGGTACTTTGGAGAATAGGTTGACTCCTTCTTCTTTTTTATTTTATTTTATTTATTTATTTATTTTGTCCAATACACAATGAGGGTTTTAGTGGGTATATATATATATATATACACATAGTAAAATACATGATGAAGGTTATAGAGGAGATACTCATAGTAAAATATATCTAAGAAATAATAGAAAAGAAGATAAAGTAATAGAACATATAAATGAAAGAATAGAAGAAGAGATATAGGAATAGAAGAAAGGTATAGGAGATATAGGAGAGCAATAGGACAGGGGACGGAAGGCACTCTAGTGCACTTGTACTCGCCCCTTACTGACCTCTTAGGAATCTGGAGAGGTCAACCGTAGATAATCTAAGGGTAAAGTGCTGGGGGTTTGGGGATGACACTATGGAGTCCGGTAATGAGTTCCACGCTTCGACAACTCGGTTACTGAAGTCATATTTTTTACAGTCAGGTTTGGAGCGGTTAATATTAAGTTTAAATCTGTTGTGTGTTCTTGTGTTGTTGTGGTTGAAGCTGAAGTAGTCTCCGACAGGCAGGACATTGCAGCATATGATCTTGTGGGCAATACTTAGATCTTGTTTAAGGCGTCTTAGTTCTAAACTTTCTAGACCCAGGATTGAAAGTCTAGTCTCATAGGGTATTCTATTTCGAGTGGAGGAGTGAAGGGCTCTTCTGGTGAAGTATCTTTGGACATTTTCAAGGGTGTTAATGTCTGAGATGCGATATGGGTTCCAAACAGATGAGCTGTATTGGAGGATGGGTCTGGCAAAAGTTTTGTAAGCTCTGGTAAGTAGTGTGAGATTGCCAGAGCAGAAGCTACGTAGGATTAGGTTTACAACTCTTTGTGGCAACCCCTGAGATATTGGAACACTGCTATCATGTCTCCCCTGGTTCTTCTTTTCATTAAACTAGCCATGCCCAGTTCCTGCAACCATTCTTCATATGTTTTAGCCTCCAGTCCCCAATCATCTTTGTCGCTCTTCTCTGCACTTTTTCTAGAATCTCTACATCCTTTTTGCATCGTGGTGACCAAAACTGAATGCAGTATTCCAAGTGTGGTCTTTATAAAGTGGCATTAACGCTTCATGTGATCTTGATTCCATCCCTCTGTTAATGCAGCTTAGAACTGTGTTTGCTTTTTTGGCAGCTGCTGCACACTGCTGGCTCATATTTAAATGGTTGTCCATTAGAAATCCCAAGATCCCTCTCAAAGTTAGTACTGTTGAGCAATGTACCACATATACTGTACCTTTGTGTTTTGTTTTTCTTGCCTAAATGTAGAACCTTACTTCACGTGATCTTGATTCTATCCCTCTGTTAATGCAGCCCAGAACTGTGTTGGCTTTTTTGGCAGCTGCTATTAGAATCAGAATCAGGATAGAGCTGGAAGATATCTTGGAGGTCTTCTAGCCCAGCCCTCTGCTTAAGAAGGAAATCCTATAACATTTCAAACAACAGATTCAAACTTAATATTAACCGCTCCAAACCTGACTATAAAAAAATATGACTTTAGTAATCGAGTTGTCAAAGTGTGGAACTCATTACCTGACTCCATAGTGTCATCCCCTAACCCCCAACATTTTACCCTTAGTCTTTCCACGGTTTATCTCTCCAGATTCCTAAGAGGTCAGTAAGGGGCGTGCATAAGTGCACCAGCATGCCTTCCATCCCCTGTCCTATTATCTCTCCTCTACTATGCCCTGGTCAGACCCCACCTGGAGTACTGCATCCAATTTTGGTCACCTCACTACAAAAAAGACATCGAAACTCTGGAGAAGGTGCAAAAAAGAGCAACCAAAATGATTAGGGGACTCGAAACCAAGACTTACGAAGAGAGATTGAGAGAACTGGGCATGGACAGCCTAGAACAAAGAAGGTCTAGAGGGGACATGATACTTTACAGATACTTGAGGGGTTGCCATGGTGAGGAGGGGGTCTCTTTATTCCCCAGGGCACCAGAGGGCTGGACGAGGAACAATGGTTGGAAGCTGACCAAGGAGAGATTCAACCTGGAAATAAGGAAGAACTTCATGACGGTCAGAGAGATCAACCAATGGAACTGCCTGCCAGGGGAGGTGGTGAACTCCCCAACTCTGGACACCTTCAAGAGGAGATTGGACTTCCATTTGGCTGGGGTGCTGTAGGGTTTCCTGCTCAGGCAGGGGGTTGGACTCGATGACCTAACGGTCCCTTTCAACTCTATTAATAAAATAAAATAAAATTAAAAAATAAAAATAAAATAAAATATCTCTTTATATATCCTTCTTCTATTCCTACATATTTTCTTCTGTTCTTTCATTGATTTATTGTATTCCTATATCTTTTCTTCTATTCTTTCATTGATATAACTTACTATAAGTTTATCCTCTTTAACCTTCATCATGTTTTGGATGAACGAACGAACGAATGAACGAAAGAACGAAAGAAAGCAAGAAATTTCAGACAAGTGGCTGTTCAGCCTCTTCTTAAAAATCTCCAGTGATAAAGCACCCACAACCAATGTTCCCTCTAATTTTTTTTCGGTGTGGGCAGAAAAGTACAGTGGTACCTCGAGATACGAGTTTAATTCGTTCCGGACCTGGGCTCTTAAGTCGAGCAGCTCTTATCTCGAACGACTTTTCCCCATAGGAATTAATGTAAATAATTTTAATTGGTTTCAGCCCTCAAAAAACTCACAAAGTTAGTCTAAATTATGCAGAAAGACATGTTTTTAATGAAGAAATGTACATGTACATATAAATGAATAATGAAGTTTCTTTCACTTAACTTGTAAACTTTCTTAAACTTTTAAATTTACATATGTTCAACTTCTCTGCCACCCAATCCTGTAGGACAGAGGTCCCCAACCCTTTTTGCACTAGGGACCGGCTTTAAGCGATCAAGAGAGGAATGGGTGAATGAATGGACGGAGGGTGGGAAGGAAGGAAGGAAAGAAAGAGGGAAGGGACAGGAACAGAGGAAGGAAGCAAGGAAACTTATGAAAGGGGAGAGTAAGAGAGGAATGAGTGAAGGGAGGGAGGGAGGGAAGAAGGTGGGAAGGAGAAAGAAAAGAAGAAATAGAGGAAGGGAAGGTAAAAGAGAGAAAGAAAAAGAGCAAGAAAGAAAGAAAGAAAGAAAGAAAGAAAGAAAGAAAGAAAGAAAGAGGGAAGGGACAGGAACAGAGGAAGGAAGCAAGGAAACTTATGAAAGGGGAGAGTAAGAGAGGAATGAGTGAAGGGAGGGAGGGAGGGAAGAAGGTGGGAAGGAGAAAGAAAAGAAGAAATAGAGGAAGAGAAGGTAAAAGAGAGAAAGAAAAAGAGCAAGAAAGAAAGCTGCAAGCACCCCCCGAGCCCCCCAGGCCGGCTGCAACCTTTTAAAACACGCGCGCCGCTTCGCAGCTGTCTCCTGAAGCCGAACGCGGAAGTTAGCGTTTGGCTTCAGGAGACAGCTCCTTGGCGCTTGTATCTCGAATTTGGGCTTGTAAGTAGAACAAAAATATCTCTCCCCTCCCAGCTCTTATCTCGAGTTGCTCTTAAGTAGAGCAGCTCTTATGTCGGGGTTCCACTGTATAGTGTCTGAGCGGCAGTCCCTTTGGGACTGGGCAGCATAGAAGTATAAATAAATAAATAAATAAATAAATAAGAAAAAAATTCCCTTCTTTTTTTATTAAAATAAATTAATAATAAAACAAAACCAAAATCTATTACTATTATTACTATCTTCTCCTCTTTTTCCATCCCTGTCTCCTCCCCCTTGTGTGTGTGTGTGTGTGTGAACTCTTGAACCATTTCCAATAACAGGTAAGCTATTGGAAATGGTTCAAGAATTTACACACACACACACACACACACACACACACAAACGGCTGGGGTTTTTTTTTCTCTGTTATTATTTGGGTGCTTTTTACCATATACTTTAAATCAAGAGTCATTTCTCTCTCTTTCTCTCTCCCCCTCTTTCTCTCTCTCTCTCTCTTTTTCTCACTTTCTCTGTCCCTCTCTTTCTATCTCTCTCCCCCTCTTTCTCTCTCTCTCGTTTTCTCTCTCTCGTTTTCTTTCTCTCTATTTCTTTCTTTCTCTTTCTTTCTATCTCTCTTTCTTTCTCTTCTCTCTCTTGCTATCTCTGCCCCCCTTTCTCTCTCTCTCTCTTTCTCACTGACTTTCTCTCTCCCTCTCTCTCTGTCAGCGAGGGGGCTGCGAGAGCACTTTCTTCGAGTGCTCCGGGAATGCCTGCCCTGCCTCTACTGCAGCCCCCTTGCTGAAAGTCCGGGACAAAAGCGCTCCCAGTGAGGGGACTGCGAGAGGGGCGGGGCGGGCATTCCCAAAGCGCATGGAGAAAGCCCTCTCTCGCAGCCCCCTGGCTGGGAGCGCTTTCCCTCCGAGGAATAGCCGCAGCCGCAGCCGCCACCACCGCGGGAGAAGTCTCGCCCCAAGGCAGGAGGCGGCGGAAGAGGAGAGGGGGCGGATCGGTCGGGTGGGGGGGCAGGGCCGAGAAGCCAGGGACGTGAGGGGGCTGGAGGCACCGTGAGGACGCAGGGGTGGCCGCGGCTCACATTCCTCCCACTGCTGGCACCTCCCCGCCCCCCCCCTCGTGGGCTGGCAGGGGGATGGGAAGCGTGCGCCCATGGAAAAGGGTGCGCGGGAGGTATTTTGGGGTGCGCGTGTGCACACGCACGCAGTTTACGGGGAACGCTGCTCACAACATGCGAAGGCAACTTCTCTTCCACTGGTTAATTGTCCTCACTGTTAGGAAGTTTCTCAATTCCAGGTTGCTTCTCTTCTTGAATAGTATCAGTTGTTTCTTGTCCTGTGTTTTATTTATTTATTATTTATTTGTTTGTTTCGTCCAATACACAATAATACACAATGAGGGTTATAGAGGATATAATCAGGCAGAACGTATTAAAGTGGGAATAGAGGAGAAAATAAAGGAGTGAAATATAACTATGAGAGAATAGCAGAAAAAGGTATAGAAGAGAAGTGGCTGTGGGTTCTGCCTCCCAAGGACAATTCCATCTGTCCGTCCATTACCCTGGGGGGGGGGAATTATTGATCCCCCTCAGAGAGGGTTCGAAACTTGGGTGTCCTCCTCGATCCACAGCTAACAATGGAACATCATCTTTCGGCTGTGGCGAGGAGAGCATTTGCCCAGGTTCGCCTGGTGCACCAGTTGCGGCTCTATTTGGGCAGGGAGTCATTGCTCACAGTCGCTCATGCCCTCATCACCTCGAAGTTCGATTACTGCAAGGCTCTCTACATGGGGCTACCTTTGAAAAGTGTTCGGAAACTTCAGATCGTGCAGAATGCGGCCGCGAGAGCTATCGTGGGGCTTGCCTACATTTCTACAACGCTCTGTGGTCTGCACTGGCTGCCGATCAGTTTCCGGTCACAGTTCAAAGTGTTGGTAATGACCTTTAAAGGCCTCCGGAACCGCCTTCTACCACACGAATCTACCACACGAATCCCAGCGGCTGATAAGGTCCCACAGAGTTGGCCTCTCCGGGTCCCGTCGACCAAACAATGTCATTTGGCGAGCCCCAGGGGAAGAGCCTTCTCTGTGGGGCCCCGGCCCTCTGGAACCAACTCCCCCCGGAGATTAGAATGGCCCCCACCCTCCTTGTCTTTTGCAAGTTACTCAAGACCCAACTGTATCACCAGGCATGGGGGAACTAAGACATCTCCCCCAGGCTTTTTATATTTCATGTTTGGTATGTATGTGCTGTATGGTTTTTAATTTTGGGTTTTTTATATATTTATTATTAGATTTGTCCCATTGTTACACTGTTTCTTATTACTGTTGTGAGCCGCCCCGAATCTTCGGAGAGGGGCGTCATACAAATCTAATAAATTATTATTATTATTATTATTATTATTATTATTATTATTATTATTATTATTATGTCAGTACAACACAGCAAACGAGATCACAATGCTGGATTTTGTATTTCATCACCAGTCGGGTGCTTCCCAAGCACCTAGGACTGCGTGATTTAGCGGCGAATTATGTTTGCCGATCCCAGTAAAGCGGCCTTTTGCAATTGACAGATGGAGATTTTGTCAATTCCGATGGTTTTCAAATGTCCGCTGAGATCCTTTGGTACTGTGCCCAGCGTGCCAAGTACCACTGGGACTACTTTCACTGGCTTGTGCCAGAGTCATTGCAGCTCGATTTTTAGATCTTCGTATTATTATTATTATTATTATTATTATTATTATTATTATTATTATTATTATTATTATATGAGATATAGGATATATATTTTGGTGCTTTGAGAATTAAATTGATTCTCTCCTCTTCTGAGCAACCTCTGAAATACTGGAATATTTATTATTTATTTATTAATCAAATTTGTATGCCGCCCCTCTCCGCAGACTTGCTATCATGTTTCTCTAGTCCTTCTTTTCTCTAGACCCCTGGTTCCCAACGTGGGGCCCACGCCCTGCAGAGGAGCAATTTGATTTTTAATGGGGGCAATTGGAACCTTGTTTAAACCAGGTTAATGGCCTTTTAGGCTTCCTCTGCATGTGTAGTAGTTCACCTTTTGAATTATTAGAATTCTACTGTATGTCATGGGAGGAGGGCATCAGAATTTTAGTGATGCTTCGGTGGGGCATGGCCAAAAAAAGGTTGGGAACCATTGCTTTAGACAAACAAACCAAATAGGCATACAGAGTAAAGGTAAATAAATGGTCCAGAATTTCCTAGATAGCTCAATTCCTCCAGCAAGTGTAATCCTGTCTCACTTACTATGTAAACATGGAATTGTACTTTGTACTTTCTTGGCAACTCTTTTCCTTGTTCTTCTTTTCCTACTCTGAGAGCTATAAAAAGATTTGTGGGACAGCGAATTGCGTTTTTCTGCGATTATAGAACTTCCAGAGAGTTTTGTTTGTTTAAAAACATTTCTATACTTGTCCATCTTTCAATCAACTATTCTTTACTTAGATTCCACTTTTGATCATCTCCATGTCTTCCCCTTACTTTCTGCTGCTCTGGAATGATAGGATGCCTTCTTACAAATAACCATCTGCCAAACTGCTACTGTTAACGTAGAAACATAAAAATCTGATGGCAGAAAAAGACCTCATGGTCCATCTAGTCTGCCCTTGTACTATTTTCTGTATTTTATCTTAGGATAGATATATGTTTATCCCAGGCATGTTTAAATTCAGTTACTGAAGTTTGTTCCAAGGATCTACTACTCTTTCAGTAAAATAATATTTTCTCACGTTGCTTTTGATCTTTCCCCCAACTAACTTCAGATTGTGTCCCCTTGTTCTTGTGTTCACTTTCCTATTAAAAACACTTCCCTCCTGAACCTTATTTAACCGTTTAACATATTTAAATGTTTCGATCATGTTCCCCCTTTTCCTTCTGTCCTCCAGACTATACAGATTGAGTTCATTCAGTCTTTCCTGATACGTTTTATACTTAAGACCTTCCACCATTCTTGTAGCCCATCTTTGGACCCGTTCAATTTTGTCAATATCTTTTTGTAGGTAAGGTCTCCAAAACTGAACACAGTATTCCAAATGTGGTCTCACCAGCACCATTTCCCGTAAGTTGCGCCCGTGAGCAGGCGCGCACCCCCAAATACCCCCGTGCGCATCCTTTTCCATGGGCGTGCGCTCCCCATCCCCCTGCCAGCCCACGGGGGCGGGGGGGGCGGGGGGGCGCCAGCAGTAAAAGGAAAGGGAGCCGCGGCCGCCCCTGCCTCCCCACGGTGCCTCTGGCCAAACGCGCCCCTGGCTTCTTGGCCCTGCCCCCCGCCCGCCCGATCCGCCCCCTCTCCTCCTCCACCGGGTAGCGGGGCTTCTCAGCGGCCTCCCGAACACGAACGCCAAACCCGAACTTCCGTGTTCGGCGTTCGGGAGGCCTCCGAGAAGCCCCCCAGCTGTTTTAAAAGGTGACAGCCGGGCGGTGGGGCTTCTCGGCGGCCTCCTGAACGCCAAACCCGGAAGTTCGGGTTTGGCGTTCGGGTTCAGGAGGACGCTGGGAAGCCCCCCGGCTGTTTCAAAAAGCGACAGCTGGGCGGCGGGGCTTCTCGGCGGCTGCGGCAGGTTTGTAAGAAGAAAAAAGTTCGTAAGAAGAGGCAAAAATTTTCTGAACCCTGGGTTTCTTATCTCGGGTTGTTCGTAAGATGAGGGGTTCGTATCATGAGGTACCACTGTATTAATAAGATAATACTGAGAGCCAATTTAGTCTAGTAGTTAAAGTTCCAGGCTAGAAACAATGGGACCGTGAATTCCATTCCCTCCTTTGGCATGAAAACTGATTGTGTGACTTTTAGGATGCTACTCTTTCTCAGCCCAAATCAATTCACATGGTGGTTGTTCTGAGGAAAGGAGGAGGAGGAAGGAGTATTAGTCATGTTTGCTGCCTGGAATTTTTTTTACAATAAATAGAGTGGGAATATAAATAAGTAAAGTTATTTCACATGCTTTTTTTTTTGGCTGGATCTGAAAGGCAACAACAAGCATTTCTCTGGAAAAGCTTAGCATAAATATTTTTCCATTTCTCTTCAGTGAATCATTTTTCTACTGGGAACGTTGGAGCAAAGATCCTGCTCCATACAACAACTCTGATCTGTAGCTTGTTTCAGATATGTGTGTGGGGATTGTTGTTGTTTTTGTCAAGAAGTAGGAGGCTGAGAATATTTGGCATTCTGCCTTTACAGATAGTTCTCAACTTTCGACCACAATTGAGCCCAACATTTTTATTTATTATTTAGATTTGTATGCCGCCCCTCTCCGCAGACTTTTGTTAAGTGAAACAATTGTTAAGTGAATTTTGCTTCATTATATAACTGTTTGTGCCATGGTTATTCAGAGAATCACTGCAGTTGTTAAGTTAGTAACATGGCTGTTAAGTGAATCTGAATTCCCTGTTGATATTATTTATTTATTTATTTATTTAATTTATTTATTAGATTTGTATGCCGCCCCTCACCGCAGACTCGGGGCGGCTCACAACAACAATAAAACAATTCATAAAAAATCTAATAATTTAAAACATTTTTAAAAACCCATTATTAAACAGACATACACACAAACATACCATACATAAATTGTATAGGCCCGGGGAAAATATCTCAATTCCCCCATGCCTGACGGCAAAGATGGATTTTAAGGAGTTTACGGAAGGCAAGGAGGATGGGGGCAGTTCTAATCTCCGGGGGGGGAGCTGGTTCCAGAGAGTTGGGTCTGCCACAGAGAAGGCTCTTCCCCTGGGACCCGCCAAACGACATTGTTTAGTCGACGGGACCCGGAGAAGACCAATTCTGTGGGACCTAATCGGTCGCTGGGATTTATGCGGCTGAAGGCAGTCCCGGAGATATTCTGATCCGATGCCATGAAGGGCTTTATAGACCAAAACCAACACTTTGATTTTGCTCGTCAGAATGTCGTGAAAAAGTGATCACATGACCCAGGGATGTTGCGACTGTTATAATGTGAACCAGTTGCCAAGCATCCAAGTTTTGATCACATGATCATGAGAGATGTTGCAATGGTTATGAGTGTGAAAAATGGTCATAAGTCACTTTTATCAGTGCCATTGTAACCTTGGATGGTCACTAAATGAACTGTTGTAAGTCGAGGATTGCCTGTGTTTTATATTAGCAAACATTCCATTGTTTAATGCTGTGCTGGGAAGCAGAGAAGAAGGATAGAATATTTCATGTGAGTTTCATTTCCAAGGTCTTGTGAATCTTTTCCCTTCCACCTTCCAATGTGGCCTG
Organism: Erythrolamprus reginae; assembly: GCF_031021105.1. NCBI lineage: Eukaryota > Metazoa > Chordata > Lepidosauria > Squamata > Dipsadidae > Erythrolamprus > Erythrolamprus reginae. The sequence goes on along the minus strand of NC_091951.1, from coordinate 11,063,148 downwards.
GAATTATTATCATTATTCCAATGAACTGGTTTTCTGTCTTCTAAGTAAAAGCTGAGCTTCATTCTCCCAAGACGGAAGTACTTTTCCATCCTGGCACAGTCAGAAACTTGGACTGATGGCAGGATGGGGTGGGACAGAGGTAGAGAAAGCATCAGAAATCTCATAATGCCAGTAAAAGCCAGTTTAGTCACATGGTTAAGACACCAGACTAGAAATTGGGAGACCATGAGTTCAGCTTCTGCCTTAGTTGAGTGACTTTGAGCCAGTCACTCTTTCTCAGCTCACATAACCTCACCAGGGTTGTTCTTATGTGGAAAATAAGAGGAAGAAAGTGTGTTGGATAAGTGCTACCTTGAGCTATTTCTAAAAAGAATAGAAGTGGGGTATTAGTAAACAAAGAAACAAAAAAACTCCTTTGAAGTGGAATATGGGACATTGCTACCCCTCCCTCTTTGCATTATCACCATCTACAACATAGAAACATAGAAGACTGACAGCAGAAAAAGACCTCATGATCCATCTAGTCTGCCCTTATACTATTTCCTGTATTTTATCTTAGGATGGATATATGTTTATCCCAGGCTTGTGTTCACTTTCCTATTAAAAACACTTCCCTCCTGGACCTTATTTAACCCTTTAACATATTTAAATGTTTCAATCATGTCCCCCCCTTTCCTTCTGTCCTCCAGACTATACAGATTGAGTTCATTAAGTCTTTCCTGATACGTTTTATGCTTAAGACCTTCCACCATTCTTGTAGCCCGTCTTTGGACCCGTTCAATTTTGTCAATATCTTTTTGTAGGTGAGGTCTCCAGAACTGAACACAGTATTCCAAATGTGGTCTCACCAGCACTCTATATAGCGGTTATACCTCTAGCTATGCAGCCTAGCGTCCTACTTGCTTTCCCTACCGCCTGACTGCACTGTTCACCCATTTTGAGACTGTCTGAAATCACTACCCCTAAATCCTTCTCTTCTGAAGTTTTTGCTAACACAGAACTGCCAATACAATACTCAGATTGAGGATTCCTTTTCCCCAAGTGCATTATTTTACATTTGGAAACATTAAACTGCAGTTTCCATTGCTTTGATCATTTATCTAGTAAAGCTAAATCATTTACCATATTACAGACGCCTCGAGGAATATCAACCCTATTGCACACTTTAGAGTCATCGGCAAATAGGCAAACCTTCCCTATCAAACCTTCCCCTATGCCACTCATAAACATATTAAAAAGAATAGGACCCAGAACAGACCCTTGTGGCACACCGCTTGTAACCTCTCCTTGCTCAGAATATTAGAATATTTATTTATTCAATTTTTAATGCCGCTCTTTTTCTTAGGCTCAGGGCAGCTTAAAACAAGTTAGCAATACCACTTTTTTTTTAACAGAGCCAGCATATTGCCCCCACAATCTGGGTACTCATTTTACCCACCTCGGAAGGATGGAAGAAATCTCATCAACCTTGAGCCGGTGATGAGATTTTAACCACTGGCCTGCAGATGTTGCAGTCTCCTTTGTTCAAATATGACATAGTGGACCCCACCCTTCACCTCAAGAGTGTAGGGGAATATCATTACCTTAATGAAGTGTTAATTAGATTGCATTTCATAAGAATATAAGAACATAAAAACATAAGAAGAGCCCTGCTGAATCAGGCCAAAGCCCATCGAGTCCATCATTCTGTGTCACACAGTGGCCCACCAAATGTCCATGGGGATCTTGAGCAGAAAGAGAAGGCAAGACCCTCCCTTTCTCTTGACCCGAAACAAATGGTACTCAAGGGAATCCTGCCTGCCTCAACCAACATAGAGGCGGCACATGGACATCCATTTCAATAACCATTTATGATATACTTGGCATCCATGATTCTCCACTGCAGCTGGAAGGAGAGTCCAGCATGGGTTATTAACCAATCCCATTGGTAGAGACTGAGTGAAAAATTTACATAAATTATTAGGCACCGCCCCCACACTGCTCCCATGAGCCCAGTTTTAAAAACTCAGTCACAGTGTAGAGACGTACTGAGTTTTGCTCTAGGAGCAATGAGTAAATAAAATCTGTCTTTTACATGTTTAATGTTTTTTCTTTTGTCTCCTTACAGGAAACGAAGACAAGGAGGACAGATGGGGTTGCTACCCTCCGCGGGCAGCAATCCCCAACGCTCTCCTCAGGGGTCGCTTCCCTCCGAGGGAACTTCCCCGAAAAGGAGCACCCAGCCTGGGGTCCCTGGCCTCCGTGGCCAGACCAGGGCTGTGAGCCAAAGGTGGGGGGGTCCGCCCCCCCCACTGGGAGGCTCAGGAGCGCTCGAGGAAAGACTCCGGGAGGACGGAGCAGCGCTCATCAGCTGTTCGGCGGCCGAGGAGACCGCCGCCGCCGCGAGCCGCCGCGAGCCGCCGCTAGAGACGCCGAAGCGTCTGACGGGCTGGGAAGCCCCCCCCCCCGCCGTTGCCGATGCACAGAGGCAGCCGGAAAGCCGAGGACGCGGCTGCGGCTCGGCGGGGACGCGGCGAAGAGCGGCCAGATGCCCGGGGCGGCCATGTGAAGCCGCGAGCGGCATGGGCAGCGCCATATTGGGGCCGCTTGGAGCGCGATTCCCCTATTGGCGCCAACCGGATGGACTTCCGGCAGCTGCTTGGCGCGAAGAGGCCAGGGACCTCAAGGCGCAGGCGCAGAGCCTCTGAGAGGCGAGACGCCATTTTTAAAGCAGCATTTGGTGACGAAGCTATTTATTCTGGCTACCGAGGAGTCTTTGGATCACAAAGGAGCTAAATTGACCATGGAGGACCAGCCTAGCGGCGAGAAGACTACATCCCCGGCCAGGCCTAAGGACAAGCCTAAGGGGAAGGCTAAAGATAAGTCCAAGTCCTCCCATTCCCCTGCTTCAGCCTCTTCTCTCAAGGAGGCTGAAAAACGCATCAAGGCCCTTGAGCAAAAGTTGGAAGCGGCCTTGCATAGCTCCCCAGCAGCGGTCCCTCTGACTCAGAGGCAGGCCTTCACACCAGACCCAATGACTCCCTTGTCACCACTTGGCCTATCTGGGGCTAGACAGGAAGACTGGTCCCCAGACCAACCATTTACTACTATGCCACCTGTACCCCCTTCTCCAGCCCCTTCATGGACCAGGCCTGGGTCATCAGGACATCCCAGGAGAGATCCACAGGGGCCATCAGCCACGTTCACGCCCACAGCGGCAGGGCTGAGGACACAGGCGGGCACTTGGCAAGACATACCACCAGATTTGCAGGATTTAATTGCAAATGTATACACGCAGGGCATAGCGACTGGAGCCCACCAGTATGCCCCAGTACCAACACAAGCACCAAGAAATGTGTGGTCAGCACCGCCCCCCTCGGGCTTGGGGTCCCTTTCAGAAGAACCACTATTGGGGGAGGACAGTGAGAAAGAATATGACTTTTCTGAGGATGAGGCCCCCCCAGAGCAACCGACCCCTGCAGGCTTGTTTAAGCCAAATCTGTTTCGAACACTGCTATTTAAGGCCAAGCAGGTAATGAACTTACCTGGGGCGGCCAAAGCAGCTGAAGAGGCAGGCAAGACCTCAGCTACTCTCCTCAGGGAGCCCCAACCCGAGTCGGACCATTTCCCAGCTTCGCATATCTTCGTGGAAGGGGTCAAGAAGCCTTGGCAGTACCCGGCAGCGGCCCAGGGACCGTCCAATTTAGAACGCAAATTTTATACCTTCGATGAGGAGGTTGAAAAATTGCTCGAGTACCCCCCAATCGATGAACCGGTTGTAACCTTGGTTTCCAGCGCCCTGGTTCCCTCGGAGACAGGAGAAAACCTGAAACCAGAGGAGAGGAAGGCGGAGACACTGCTGCGGAAGATCCACCAGATGGCTAGCTGGGGATTCAGGGCAGCAGCAGCGGCATCCTTCCTGAATAGGGCATCCCTGCTGTGGCTCCAGGAGATGCAATCTCGATTGGGCCCGGACGAGGGCAGACTTCGCCAGGATCTGAGTAAGTTGCAGGCGGCAGCTGAATTCTCCGCGGACGCCACCTTGCACGCAGCCAAGTTTTCCAGCAGGGGGATGGCCACGGCCCTGTCGGCCCGTCGCCTGCTGTGGTTGAGGAACTGGCCAGCGGACCTGAAGTCCAAGTGGCGGTTGGCATCGGCACCATTCCAGGGTGCGACACTCTTTGGCGATATCTTGAACAAGGTCCTCGTGGAGGACAAAGACAAGAGGAAAGTTCTTCCCAGGTCGGGCAGAAGGCAGGATCGGAGGTCCACCCCTTATGCGAGGCGGCAACAGCCGCGATGGGATAACTCTGCCAACACGACACAGCAGCAAAGACCCTTCAACCAGAGTCAATTCACGCAGCACACCTACAGAAGCGACCGGGGGTCGTTTCAGGACCGACCCAGGGGATACCAACAATCCCGGCGGCCCTTTCGGGGGGGGCAACCACCGAGGTTTCCGCCGATCCAAATGACTTGCCCAGCCAGCTGCCGATCGGGGGGAAACTACAGCACTTCAGTACCTCCTGGCGCAGCACGTCCTCCGATCAGTGGGTCACCGCCACAGTGTCGGGAGGTCTACGGCTGGAGTTCGTTGGGCGACCCCCCAACCGAGTTATACACTGTCCAACGCTCCGAGACCCTCGGAAGAGACTACAACTGCAAGAGGAAATTTCACATTTGCTGGAGATCCAGGCCATAGAACCGGTACCGCCCCAGGAGAGGGGCAGGGGCTTCTATTCAAGGATCTTCATCGTGCCCAAGACCTCAGGAGGCTGCAGGTTAATCCTCAACCTCAAACAACTAAACATTTACATCAAATACCGGAGATTTCATATGCACTCCCTACAGACCATCCTAGCCTCAATCAGGTCGCGCGACCTTCTGACGTCTATCGACTTGAAAGAGGCGTACCTTCATGTACCCATACACCCGGAGCACCGAAAATACCTGCGCTTCTGCTCCGAGGGAGTGCACTTCCAGTACAGAGCTATGCCATTTGGCCTTTCCTCCGCCCCACGAACCTTTACCAAGCTTCTGGATGCTCTGACGGCCCACCTGCGAGGGCACGCCATAAGGTTGATGGCATACCTGGACGACATCATTATATTGTCCAGGTCCCAAGTGCAGGCGAGGCGGGATCTGGTTCAGACCATACAAACACTGGAAGACCATGGCTTCACCATAAACATGGACAAGAGCCAATTGACACCCAGAACCAGGCTACAACATCTGGGGGCCATTATAGACACCCAAACCAATACGGTGTCACTCTCCCCAGAGAGGCTAGAGAACATCCAGCGTCTCATCGCCAGCCTCAGCCAACACAGAAGGGTTCCTCTATCGTTACTTTCAAAGGTTCTGGGAACCCTGGTGTCGGCCATCGGAATCGTTCCGTGGGCCAGACACCATATCCGGACCTTGCAGTGGTTCTTACTGCCAGCTCAGAGGACAAAGGTCAGCCACTCCCATCGGCAGGTCAACTTACCTCGGGAGGTCAAGGAGTCCCTAAAATGGTGGAAGTCCCAGGCAATTCGCAAGGGATCACCATTCCTCATGCAGGACAAAGTCATCCTTACCACAGACGCAAGTCTTTATGGTTGGGGAGCGCACATAGGACATCACATGGCGCAGGGCATCTGGACACCTACAGACTTAAGCCCCATAAACATCAACTTCCTCGAGCTCAGGGCAGTCCACTTAGCCCTTCGGACCTTCCTACCGTTCGTTCTGAACAGGCATGTCTTGATTTTAACAGACAACGTGGCGACCAGAGCCCACCTGAACCACCAAGGGGGTACGAGGTCGCAACGCCTTATGGAGGAGTCCAACGAGCTGTTCAACTGGGCCGAGGCACATCTAGCATCTCTGTCTGCGGAACACATCGCTGGGGATATCAACACGCAGGCGGACTGGCTCAGCAGGACCACCTTGGATCCATCAGAATGGAGGTTGGATCCAGGAATCTTCCAACAGATGTCTCACAGGTTCGGGGAACCCTCGGTGGACCTGTTCGCTACTCGGCAGAACGCTCAGACACCGAGGTTTTACTCGCGCTTTCCGGAACCGGGAGCGGAAGGGGTCAACGCCTTACTGACACCTTGGCCGACCGGCCTGCTTTACGCATTCCCTCCAGTGAACCTGATTCCAAGGGTGGTGGAGAAGATTCTGAGGGAGCGGGCGGAGGTGCTGATGATAGCACCGCATTGGCCACGTCGTCCGTGGTTCGCCGACTTGACTGCTATGTCCAGGTCACCACCATGGAGGATTCCGGATCACGTCATCTCCCTCAGCCAGGGGTCCCTGCAACATCCGGATCCCCAATGGCTACAACTAACCGTATGGCACTTGAGCGGCACAGACTGAGACATCTAGAGTTGCCGGAGAAGGTCATTGACACAATACAGGCCGCAAGGCGCCCTTCAACCTCTCGGATTTACCAAGCGTCGTGGGCGGCCTTCTGCAGGTTCTGCGGCAGAGCAGGCAGGAATCCCAGAGATGCTTCCGTAATTACGGTATTGGAATTCCTCCAGTCAGGGATAGATCGGGGATTAGCCCCCAACACCCTCAGGAGACAGGTAGCGGCACTTGCTACCATGGTCCAGACATCAGAAGCTCGATCTCTAGCCTACCATCCACTAGTTAGAGACTTCATTCGGGGTGCTACAAACAGACACGCACCTCCGGTTAGGAGGTTTCCATCTTGGGACCTCACACTAGTGCTACAAGCGCTCACGAAACCACCTTTTGAGCCATTAAGGACGGTTTCCCTACGGATCCTTTCCATAAAAACGGCCTTTCTAGTGGCAATCACGTCGGCACGCAGGGTCTCTGAGCTTTCAGCCCTTTCTGTGAGGCCGGATTTGTGTATATTCCATCCCGACAGGGTGGTACTCCGTCTGGATCCCACCTTTATTCCAAAGGTGAATACACAGTTTCATAGAAAGCAGGAGTTGATCCTGCCGGACTTTTGCACACATGGAAATCACCCTTCCGAACTACGTTGGCATAAGGTGGATGTCAGAAGAGCCTTAAAAATATATATTAGGCGAACTGAACCGTTCAGGAAATCAGAGAAACTGTTTGTCTCTTTCTCTCAACATCACATGGGACTTGGAATCTCAGCCAAATCCATTAGTCGTTGGCTAAAAGATTGCATCACGGAGGCCTATAGAGCGGGTGGACACACCGTTCCAGCAGGATTAACGGCCCACTCGACCAGGAGCGCAGCTGCATCGGCAGCCTGGTCCACGCAGGCTTCTATCGATGACATCTGTAGAGCAGCTACCTGGGCAGCACCATCTACGTTTATTAAACATTATAAGTTGGATTCGTTTGCTTCAGCGGAGGCTGCATTCGGCAGGCGTGTTCTACAGAGAGTTTGTGCATCTCCAACGTCCCTTTCAAGACCTTCTCCCTCCCATGGACCTTAAAACTTTGGCATATCCCATGCTGGACTCTCCTTCCAGCTGCAGTGGAGAAGACCCGTTGTACCTACCTGAACGGTCTTCTCGATGCACTGGAAGGAGAGTCCAAACCCACCCGGCATGTTGAGTTCAAGGGTCGCCGGAGATGGGAGTTATAGTTATGTTTTGGCAATAAAATTTGGTTATCCTCTTACATAGTTTTTTCGTTTTTAAAACTGGGCTCATGGGAGCAGTGTGGGGGCGGTGCCTAATAATTTATGTAAATTTTTCACTCAGTCTCTACCAATGGGATTGGTTAATAACCCATGCTGGACTCTCCTTCCAGTGCATCGAGAAGACCGTTCAGGTAGGTACAACGGGTCATCTGTCTAATCCTGCCTTGAAGCTATCAAGGCTGACAACTGTCACAACCTCTTCTGGAAGTGAATTCCATAAACCAACGACCCTCTAGGTGAAGACATATTTCCCTTTATTTGTCCTCGCTTTCTTAACTGTGAGCTTTAGGGAGTGCCCCCTCATCCTAGTATTGTGTGATAGAGAAAATAATTTTTCTCTATTCACTTTTTCTATCCCATGCATGGTTTTATACACTTTGATCAAGTCACCTCTTAAACTTAAATGAATGGGGGTGGGTGGGATGGATATGGAGGGTGGGATTACGGTGTGAGTGAGATAAATGGAAATAGTATGAATGATATATATGGCCAACCTGACGCTGGAGAGGCAGGAGAGGGGGTGCCAATCTCTGGGGTGGCAGAGGGTCAGAATATCCCGGTGTTGCTGGGGAGAGGCAGATATGGCGGGAGTCACGGAGTTTGCCATTCCAGGGGAAGGAGGGATTGCTGCTTAATAACGATACCTTGTTCTGGCTCCGTGAGCTCAACCCTGGGCACTGGTGATGAGTGCAATTCTGGCCCTGGGCTCAGGTTGCTGCTGCTCAATGCCAGGTCGATGGTAAATAAAGCTCTCCTCATCTGGGATTTGATCCTGGATGAGGAGGCCGACCTGGCATGTGTAACTGAAACCTGGCTGGGCCCGGAGGGAGGAGTTCCTCTCTCTGAAATTTGCCCAGCTGGGTTTCAGATATGGCATCAGCCTCGACTCCAGGGAAGGGGGGGAGGAGTGGCTATTATAGCCAGGGAGAACCTTTGCCTACGTAGACTTGTTGCTCCAGAGATTGCGGGTTGTGAGTCCCTCTTGGTGAAGTTGGACTTAGGGGTTCAGGTGGGCTTGTTTCTCACGTACCTGCCTCCCAGCTACATGTCAAGAGCCCTGCCTGTGCTACTCGAAGAGGTAGCTGGGTTGGCGGTGGAATCCCCAGACGTATTGTCTTGGGGGACTTTAACCTGCCATCACTCGGTGAAACCTCTGGACTGGCACAGGAGTTCATGACCACCATGACAGCCAAGGACCTGACTCAAGTAATACAGGGTCCGACTCATGAGGGGGGACACGCACCCAACATGGTATTCCTCTCTGAGCAAGGGAGTAATGGTCTGAGACTAAGGGGCTTAGAAGCATTGCCTTTGTCATGGTCAGACCACTTTCTACTATGGCTCGATTTCCTGGCTCCAATCCTTCCCCACAGGGAGGCGGAACCAAATGCCTGATGGACCCAGAAGGCTTTCAGAACGTGCTTGGGGTTATTCCAGATACACTCATCCACAGTTCTGTGGAGTCCCTTGCTGAGGCCTGGAACCAGGCTGCAGCGGGGGCTCTGGACCGGATTGCGCCGTTGCAACCTCTCTGTGGCACTAGACCCCGTAGAGCTCCATGGTTCAACAAGGAGCTCCGGGAGTTGAAACACCAGAAGAGACGTCTAGAGAAGCGATGGAGGAAGAGTAAGTCTGAATCCAACTGAACACTTATAAGAGCTTTTATTAAGACTTACAAAGTGGCGCTCAAGGCGACAAGATGTGCATATCATTCCGCCTTGATTGCATCAGTGGAATCCCGCCTGGCCGCTCTGTTTAGGGTGACCCGCTCCCTTCTTAACCAGGGGGGAGTTGGGGAGCCCTTACAGAGTAGTGCCGAGGATTTTAACACGTTTATTGCTGATAAAATCGCTTGGATCCGGGCAGACCTCGACTCCAATTGGAAAACAGAGTGGACTGACAACGAGTCAGTTGAGGTAATATTTGTCCACCTGTCTGGGAAGAGTTTGATCTGGTGACACCTGATGAAGTGGACAAGGCCATTGGAGCTGTGAGTTCCGCCACCTGTTTACTGGATCCGTGTCCCTCCTGGCTGGTTTCGGCCAGCAGTGAGGTGACACGGGGCTGGGTCCAGGAGATTGTCAACGCTTCTCTGGGGAGGGGGTCCTTCCCAGCTCCCTACAAGGAGGCACTTGTGCGCCCCCTCCTCAAGAAGCCTTCCCTGGACCCAGCCATTCTCAATAACTATCACTCAGTCTCCAACCTTCCCTTCATGGGGAAGGTTGTTGAGAAGGTGGTGGTGCTCCAGCTCCAGCGGTCCTTGGAAGAAGCCGATTATCTAGGCCCTCAACAGTCAGAATTCAGGCCTGGCTACAGCATGGAAACTGCTTTGGTCGCTATGATGGATGATCTCTGGCGGGCCCGGGACAGGGGTTTATCCTCTGTCCTGGTGCTCCTTGACCTCTCAGAGGCTTTCGATACCATCGACCATGGTATCTTTCTGTGCCGGCTGGATGGGTTGGGAGTGGGAGGCACTATTCTTCAGTGGTTCTCCTCCTACCTCTCTGGTCGGTTGCAGTCAGTGTTAGTGGGGGGTCAGATGTCGACCTCTAGGTTACTCCCTTGTGGGGTGCCTCAGGGGTTGGTCCTCTCCTCCCTACTATTCAATATCTACATGAAACTACTGGGTGAGATCATCCAAGGGCATGGGGTGAGGTATCATCAATATGCAGATGATACCCAGCTTTACATCTCCACCCCTTGTCCAGTCAGTGAAGCAGTGGAAGTGATGTGCCGGTGCCTGGAGGCTGTTGGGGTCTGGATGGATGTCAACAGACTCAAAGTCAACCCTGATAAGATGGAGTGGTTGTGGGTTTTGCCTTCCAAGGACAATTCTATCTGTCCGTCCATTACCCTGGGGGGGAGTTATTGACCCCTTCAGAGAGGGTCCGCAACTTGGGCGTCCTCCTCGATCCCCAGCCCACAAAATAACACAGATAAACAGCCACAGTTTGCCTTGGCCTTTGTTCCCTTTTATCCCTTTAGCCCTCATTAAGGGAACCACACCCAGCCCTCAGTATAAGAACCACAGCCAGCCCAGGTGCTCCTATAATGACTTGTAATACTCCTTAAAGCGATCCCTTCTTTGCATAGCTCTTTGGCTACACAGATCGATATATTGATCTGCAGAAGAACCCAGGGACGAAAGACTGTCTGAGGGACTGCATGCTAAATCCCCTGGGCTGTCTGCTGAATCCTGCGTCCCAGTGGCCTCGTCCTCCTGGCTGTCTGCCACGTCTTCCTGGCTATCTGCCACATCTTCCTGGCTGTCTGCCACATCTTCCTGGCTGTCAGCCAGGCTTTCGCATTCACTTTGTGCCGCGTCTCTCCCATCTGTGGGAGCAACGGCTGGCCCAGGCCCAAACACAGCACTTGTAATAGATTCTTCCTATACAGGTAGTCCTTGACTCAAACAACCATTCATTTAGTAACTGTTGAAAGTTACAACAGCACCGAAGAAGTTGTCACACTGAAACTATTTTCACACTGAAACTGTTGCACCATCCCCATGGTCATGTGTTCCAACTCTGGAGGCTTAGAAACTGACATGTCTTTAGGACGGTTGCAGTGTCCTACGATCATGTGATCCCCTTTTGTGTCATTCTGTCCTGTCAATTCAGTGGGGAAGCCAGGTTCATTTACCAACTGTGTTACTAAGTTAACAACTTCAGTAATTCACTTAACAGACCCTGAGTGAGGTGAGAATGCTTCTGGATGCCAGTACGTCCTTGAAAATGCCAGACTGTGGTTCCATTAGCACAGGAAACTGGCTTGGATGCTTTTGGGTAAAGTTAAAGAAGAGGGTTCGGAAACTTCAGATCATGCAGAATGCAGCTGCGAGAGCTATCATGGGCTTTCTCAAAAATGCCCATGTAACACCAACACTCTGCAGTCTGCATTGGTTGCCGATCAGTTTCCGGTCACAATTCAAAGTATTGGTCATCACCTATAAAGCCCTTCATGGCACTGGACCAGGGTATCTACGAGACCGCCTTCTGCTGCATGAATCCCAGCGACTGGTTAGGTCCCACAGAGTGGGCCTTCTTTGGGTTCTGTCAACAAAACAATGTTGTTTGGCGGGGCCCAGGGGAAAAGCCTTCTCTGTGGCGGCCCCGGCTCTCTGGAACCAACTCCCCCCGGAGATTAGAATTGCCCCCACCCTCCCTGCCTTTAGTAAGCTACTTAAAACCCACCTCTGCCACCAGGCATGGGGGAACTGAGATATTCTTTCCCCCTAGGCCTTTACAATTTATGCATGCTATGTTTGTTTGTAGGGATGTTTGGTTTTTACAATAAGGGTTTTTTAGTTGTTTTAGTATTGGATTTATATGATGTTTTTTATTACTGTTGTTAGCCGCCCCGAGTCTACAGAGAGGGGCGGCATACAAATCCAATAAATAAATAAATAGATAGATAGATAGATAGATAGATAGATAGATAGATAGCTTTTAATGGATGAGGGAAATCAGATTAGAAGGATTTCTGCCTGGCTGTAGCTATTTCCCCCCAGTTCCATTTTTTTCACACTTAAGGAGTAAGTGTAAGCACTGATGTTCCCCTGATATGACTCCAAGAGTGGACTTTCCTTAACCAGGTTGTACGAAGAATAAATTGCAAGGCTGAAAAAAATTATCCTAAGAACTTGGAGGAAATATAGCAGACACTAAGTATATATATATATGAGCAAATACAGTTACATTTGTGTTTAGAAAGTCTGTTGGCTGCCAACCCTCTAATTGTGTTCTTGTTTCTTTTCTTGAAGGCACTGCCTCCTCTTCACATTCTCTGCTCCACTTCCGCCATGTTGTGCTCCTTGAAGGAGAGCCCCAATTCGTTGAGGTGACCTACTTGGACAGCCAGCCTATCCAACATTATGACAGCAAAACAAAAATTATGAGGCCTTTAACGCTGTGGATTAACCAAACACTGAATGAAAAGTACTGGACCTGGGAATCAGATATGAAATACCTTGAGAAACCTTTCCTAAAAAAATGGCAAGAATTTTCATTTCCAGAGAAACACAACCAGAGCGAGGGTAAGAAACAGCAGTATTAATCCTTCACTAATTAAATTAAAATCCCAACTGAGCAGTTTGAAGTTAAGCATTCTGTCAGGCCCAAAGCCATTATGTGATGTCCGTGGCTTTGGCCTGCCACAGTTAGCAGCGATAGGGAAACGAGAAGGGTGAGAGAGAGAGAGAGAGATTGATAACCACCACACATTCCTTTACACAGAGTCCAAGGTCAACTGAGCAAATGAAGAAGCCAGTGAATCCCTGCACTGGATTGGTCCACGTGATTGCACTTGTGGGTGTGGGGAGGTGAGATGAACCTTAACCTGGATGCGGAACTGAAGATAAATTAGTGTTGGAATGACAGTTATGAATCCAACATGGCGATGCTAATAAATTGAACCTTTTTTCTTTTCTTTTTTTTAAATATATTTTTTATTGATTTTTAACAATTTTAACATCACACAACATAAAACAATGCGTAGTGAATTGTGCCCACCACCCCGACACACACACATTCCCCACCACCAAATTGGGGGTGTTTCATTTATAGTCCACTTAACCCAAGAGCAATATATCTGTTTACATATTATAAAGTGATTCCAATTTATTTCTTGTAGCTTGGTCTCGGATTCTGCTCGTCATATATCGTCTTACCTTGTCCCACCGTCCCATCAGCTGTTCCAACTCAGTTTCATTATCCAAATTTATCCTTTTTTCCATAATTTCAAATTGAATATGGTCCACAATGTACCTATACCAATTTTGCATTGTCCATTTTGTCGCATCGTTCCAACCCAGAACTATTACTGCCTGAGCGCTTTCTATTGCTGCTTTTTTATTTCTCTAAATTCTCCCATCGCATTACTTTTTACTAGTACAGTGGTACCTCAAGATACGAACCCCTCGTCTTACGAACAACTCGTGATACGAACCTGGGGTTCAGCAAAATTTTGCCTCTTCTTACGAACTTTTTTCGAGTTACAAACCGGCATTCGGAGACTGCTGGGAAGCCGCGCGGCTGTTTTAAAAGGTGACAGACGGGCGGCGGGGCTTCCCAGAAGCCTCCCGAACGCAGGTTCGTAACTCGAACAAAGTTCGTAAGAAGAGGCAAAATTTTGCTGAACCCCGGGTTCGGTTCGGGAGGTTGCTGGGAAGCCCCCCAGGGCAGCTGCGACCTTTTAAAACAGCCGCGCCGCTTCCCAGCTGTCTCCCGAAGCCGAACGCGGAAGTTCGGCTTTAGCGTTCGGCTTCAGGAGACAGCTGGGAAGCGGCGCGGGTGTTTTAAAAGGTCGCAGCCGGCCTGGGGGGCTTGCCAGCACCCCCCCGAACCCCGAACCTGGGTTCGGGGGGGGGGGTGCTGGGAAGCCCCCCAGGCCGGCTGTCACCTTTTAAAACAGCCGCACCGCTTCCCAGCAGTTGCCGAAAGCCTTTTTTTGCGGGGGTTTTTTTGGTTGCACGGATTAATTGACTTTACATTGTTTCCTATGGGAAACAATGTTTCGTCTTACGAACCTTACGTCTTACGAACCTCCTCCTTGCACCAATTAAGTTCGTATCATGAGGTATTACTGTACTGCCATTTCCTTAGTGATTGTCCATTGTATATTTAGCATTCTATTGATATCCTCTTTCACTTTTTGCCAAAATTCCTGCATTATCGGGCATTCCCAAAACATATGCATAAACACTCCTTTGTCTTGACACCCATGCCAACAGTTCCCCCTGACATTCTGCTGAAAATGTGCAAATTGAACGGGAGTAAAATACCACTTATGTAATATTTTCCTTCTCATTTCCCTGATTCTTGTATTTTTAATTTTCCTTATATCTTCTACTATATTTTCCATTTCTTGTACCTCTACTGATATCTCATTTTGCCACCATTTAGTCAATCCATCAATTGTATCCCCTTCTGACTGCACTAGCAATTTATATATATTAGTTGCTTGCGCCTTTATCCCCTCACTTTTTTCTCTTATTATTTTCTCTAACCCTGTCTCCTCCCTCCATAACACTTCTTTATTTTCCCTTTCATTAAGATATTTACATATTGCATTTATTTGTAACCACCTTCCCTTACCTAACCACCATTCTATACGATTTCTACTTGGCCTGCCATCCTTCTCATATAACTGTTCTATCTTAGTTATCCCTCTTCCCTTCAACTCTCCTATAACCCTATTTAAGTTAGTTTCATTTTCTGTATTTATTCCATAAAGGGATGACAGTTTAGATTTATATAATCCTATTTTCCCCTGCCATTTTTTCCAAATTTCCATAGTCCCTTTCATTGGGCCTATTAATTTACCTATGTCACTCCTATTCCACTTTCTAAATATTAATTCTCTATTCTTCATCCCGTTTATCTGTTTTTCCAATTTCACCCATTTGTTTTCACCTAATTGCAACTCCATTAACCTTTCCATTTGAAAAGCTTCCCTATACAGCTCCAAACATGGAACTCCCCATCCCCCCTCTTTTTCATTCGCAATTAACCACTTTTTTCTTATTTTTGGTCTCTTGTCTTCTTCAATCCAATAATTTAGTTTTTTGTCCCACTCTTTAACCTTACATACCGATAGCCCCCCCGACAGCACATGAAATAGGTACATCATCTTATTTATTTATTTATTTATTATTTATTATTTGGATTTGTATGCCGCCCCTCTCCGAAGACTCGGGAGCTATCATCTTGGGAGCTATCATCATTTTTAAAGCTCTTATTTTTGAGAGTCTCCTTAGCTTTTTATCTTTCCAGCTCCTCATCTGTTTCAACATTTTCCTCCATATTAATCTATAATTAATCTCTTCAATTTTTACTGGGTTTTTCAATAACCAAATTCCCAAATATTTTATTTTTTTGAGTCCTAATTTCAACCCTGATTCTTTCCTGATTTCTATCTGTTCTCTCGGATCTATATTTAAGCACATAATCTTTGATTTTTCCATATTAACCGACAGTCCCGATTCCTGCTTAAACTCTTGTAAAATATTTATTATACCTTTAATCATCTCCATCGGGGTCTGGGTCAATATAATTGCATCGTCTGCAAATAAATTTATTTTCATTTCTAATTCCCCTATTCTATATCCTGCCCAAGTGTTATCTTGTCTTATCTTATTAGCTAAGATCTCTATTGCTATTACAAATAATTTTGGAGATAAAGGGCATCCCTGCTTGGTGCCGTTTAATATTTTAATACTCTGCATTCTTTGTCCATTCACTCTTATATATAATAGCTCTTATATATAAGAGCTTCATTTCCTTTATAAATCTCTTTTATAGTTTCACAAAATTTCCCCCCCATATTTAATTCATTACATAATTTATATAAATAGCTATGGTTAAGTTTATCAAACGCTTTATAAACATCTAATTTCAAAATTCCCAATTTCCTTTTAGTAGCGGTAGCATGGTGCATCACATTCATTACATTTCTAATTGGTTCACTTATTTTCCTTCCCTTCACGAATCCATATTGATCCTCTTCAATTATTTTTGGTAGAATATTTTCTAATCTATTTGCCAGTATTTTCATAAATATTTTATAATCCTGATTTGCCAAACTGATCGGACGGTAAGACCCAGGCTCTCTTAAATCTCGACCCATCTTCGGAATGGTAACAATTTCTGAAAGCTTCCATGTCTGTGGAATATCACGATTTAACAATATATTATTGAACAATTTCCCCAAATGCGGCAACAACACATTCACATAAGTTTTATAAAATTCCCCTGTAAACCCATCTGGGCCCGGTGCTTTGGCTTGTTTTAACCCTTTGATTACTCTAGCAATTTCATCTTGTGTAATTTCTGCATTCAAAATTTGTTTATCTTCTTCACTTACTATTTTCCCAACCTTGAGGACTCCTATCTTCACTTGCTCCTCTTTATACAAATCTTCATAATATTTTCTCATTATCTCCTCTAACTGGTCATTACCATATCTAACCACTCCACTAGCGTCCCTCAATGCTAAAATACATGATTTTTCTTTCCTCTTCTTCAGATATCTCGCCATTTGCTGCATTGATCTTGTCCCCCAGCTCTGTATTTTTTGTTGCATCATCATTCTCATCTTGTTCCATTTGATCTCATCATACACCATCAATTGTTACTTTTTCAATTTCAATAAACTATTCCAATCTCTACTTTTAGTTAATCTTAACTGCTCTTGTATCAAATCTATTTCCCTTATCTTCCTTTCCCTCTCTCTACCCCACCTCTTCCTAATATCTGCTTCCATACATATACATTGTCCCCTCATGAAGGCCTTACATGCATCCCACACAATTGATTGTTTAATACCACCCACATCATTAATTCTAAAATATTAAGTTAACTCTGTTTGCAATTTCTCTTTATCTTGTTCCCTAGCAGTTACCACTGCATTATATCTCAAAATTATTTGATTACGTTCCTGACCTATTTCCAATTCTGCCAATAGTGGGGCATGATCTGATATCCATATACTTTTAATGTCTACTTTTTTAACTTGTATATTGCCTCCCCTATTCATTAATATGTAGTCTATGCAGCTAAATGTATGATATCTTGCTGAATAATATGTAGCTCTGTTTAAAATATCTGCATGAAGATCCACCATATTAAGTCTGTTTAAATGTAACATCCTGCTATTTGCAGTCCCATTTGTTAATTGCATATTAAAATCTCCTGCCAAAAAAGTTGAGCCCTCCATAAAGTTGTCTAACTTCCTCTTAGTATTTATTATAAATTGTTTTGTTTTCACATTTGGGGCATAAATTGCTGCCAATGTCAGCTTCTTTTGATTTATTTTCCCTTTAACAAATATCCACCTTCCTTCTCTGTCTTTCTGAATTCCAACCTCTTCAAAATTAACCCTCTGATGAATCAGAATCGCTGTACCTCGGCTACTCTGCGTTCCTCTAGATTCAAACACCCATTTCCAATTTCTATCATTAATCAATTTATCCCTTCCTCCCCGTCTTTTATGCGTTTCTGTCAAAATCATAATATCCACCTTATATTGCTTAGCCATCCTTAATATCCTAAAACGTTTCAAATCCGATCCCAAACCATTCACATTTAAAACCATTATCTTACACTCCATCATAATATAACAAAATCACCCTTTTCCCCTCTTGTTTTGCCCTTGGTTTATTCCCCCCCTTTCTTTACCCCTATTACCCCCCCCCCCCAACGTGCCTCCCCCCGTGCTCTCCCCATCAAGTGGGGAGAAGACAAGAAAAAAACTTGCCCATTCATGAGGCACATTATCTGGATTGCATTCTCACTCAACTAGCTCCTCTTTCAACCCTTTTTAGAAACATAGAAACATAGAAACATAAAAGTCTGACAGCAGAAAAAGACCTCATGGTCCATCTAGTCTGCCCTTATACTATTTTTAATTGTAATAAAGAGAAATCTTTCCCCCCCTCCTTTCTCCTTTAAATAATTCCTTCTTTAATTTTAAATTCTTAAACCACATTTTCCCCCCTTAGACTTCCCCCATTGAATGACAGATATACAGGAATCCCAAGGCATCTCCAAGAAAAAAAAAATAACAACAATAATAGTAATAATAGTAATAATTCCCCCCCCCAACAAGACAAGGAGGCCAAAACACCATCACTTTCTGGCTCTCTTCTCACGCAGAGCCCGTGTTTTTCTCTGCTCCTTTCTGATGGCCTCCACCTGCCCGGTTAACTCCTTCAGCTGCTCTTCCCTTCGTCTTTCCTCCTCGTCTGGGGTACTCCGACCATCAAAAGCCTCTTCTCCTTCATGTGCTAGTGCTCCAGTTTTATCAAACTTAATCCCCAGTTGATCCAATAAAGCTTTTCCCTCCTCCAATGAACGTGCTCTGTACATTTTATTTTCCTGGAACACCAAGATGGCCACTGGGTAGCCCCAGCTAAATCTGGTTCCACTTTGATATAACCGGCTTGCAATTGGTTTCAAAACAGCTCTCGCTCTCAGAGTTTCCCAGGAAAGATCCCTCAGAACCCTTATCTCATTTCCGTCTTGTTTAAGGCTCGTAGAAGTCTTCAAAGATTTATAAATAATCTCTGCTTTTTTTTCACTGAGGAAAGCTACGATTATGTCTCTCTGCCTCCCGTCTCTTCTGGGGGCCCCCCAGTGAACTCGCAGTAAATCATCCAAGCTGACTTGTACTCCTGCCTGTTTATTTAACCAAGCGCAGACTGCTTCTGTTAACTTTGAATCAAAAGCAGAATCCATTCTGAACCCACGCAGACGCAAATTCCTTCTTCTCTGACGGTCCTCCAAATTAGCAATTCTATCATTCATTTGTTTTATTATTCCATCGTGATCCTTCACTTGTTTTTCAACTTTCTGTATCTTTCCAGCAGAGGATTCCTCCTCCTTTTTAATTTGCTTTACTTCTGAACCCAGCTGTTCCATTGTAGTTTCTACTTTATTAAATCTCTGCTCAAAACCAGAACAAATGTCCAGCAATTTATCCAGTTTTTTTTCAATGTTCGCTAAGCTGGAAACGTCTTCTTTTTCCCCTCCCTCCGCCATTTTAAGATTTATTGTACTCACTTATCACTTCCTTGTTACAGCGAAAGCACCTCCGTCTTTGCTTGAAATCGTAAATCTTCAACTCTTTGATGCCCGTAGATTCCTGTACCTCCTATTTTTTTCCTAAGAAGGATTTATAGTATTTTTAAGGAGAGAAAACTCTTTACATTATATATTAATTCATAGCCAGAGGTGAAATGCCTAGAAACCAATTCGGCACATGCGCAATCCCTAATAAATTGAACCTTGTGTGAAAGCACAGGAGTGGAATGTGATTTATTTCTCAGATTGTATTTGGTTCGTTGACACATTCATTCATTGATGGTTCAGTGAAAAGTCAAACAGAGGCTTGAGACAGATAGAATTTATTTATTTATTTATTTATTTATTCATTCATTCATTCATTCATTCATTCATTCAAAATAAATACAAGATAGTACAAGATAGTAGGTATTGGTATAAACATAAACTTTAGCAAAGCAGGTACAGGTAAATTAGGCAATAAGACAGTAGAACAGGGATGGTAGGCATAATGGTGCACTTATGCATGCCCATTACAGACCTCTTAGGAATGGGGTGAGGTTGACTGTAGATAGTCTAAGATAAAGATTTTGGGGTTTTGGAAAGAAACCAGAGTCAAGTAGTGCATTCCAGGCATTGGTCACCCTGTTGCTGAAGTCGTATTTTCTGCAGTTGAGTTTGGAGCAGTTAACATTAAGTTAGAATCAATTTATTTATTATTTATTAATTAGACTTCTATGCCACCCTCTGCATTTTCCTTCAACATCTTTCAGTGCAAATTGGGCGCTCTGGGCTGGAGCTCCATTTTTGCTACCCCACTGTGTCCCCCCCATCACATTGGTGCACATCTGTCTTTTTCTCAGATCATACTTTGCAGTGCATTTTTAAAATATATATATATTTTTATTAAATTTTTATTACAACAAACAAAAACAAATAGTTAAAGAAAAAGTGCCCAACACCAATAAACCCCACCACCATTTAGGGGGTTAAATTATTTACAATAAGTTTCAATTTCTCCCTTGGCTCCGGTTTACATTTCTTTACATACAAAAAGTGATTGGAATTTATTTTTCACATTGTCGTCATAAATTCTACTTAAGATATAATTTTTCACCTTATTCCATCGTGCCATCAGCTTCTCCAATTTATTTTCATCAAAGTTATTTAAGGTTATTTCCATAATTTCGAAGTGGATGTACCAGTACCAATTCTGAATTGTCCATTTATTGCTATCCTTCCACCCTAATACCACTACTGCTTGAGCGCTTTCCAAAGTTGCAGTTTTGATTTCTTTAAATTCTCGTAATTCCCCATATTTAACTAGTGTTGCTAATTCTTTTGTGATTATCCAATTAATGTTTAGCATATTGTTAATTTCATTCTGTACTTCCTTCCAAAATTTTTGAACTTCAACGCATTCCCAGAGCATATGCATAAAAACTCCTTTTATTTGGCAATCATGCCAGCAATTTCCCTTTCCTTTCCTCTGGAAGTGTGCTAGTTTTACTGGCGTGAAGTACCATTTATGTAAAATTTTCCTTCTCATCTCTCTAATTCTTGTGTTCTTTATCTTATATATATTTTCTACTACTTCTTCCATCTCGTTTTCATTAATCCGTAATTCATTTTGCCAGTATCTTCTTAGGCCTTTAATCACTTCTTCTTCCACTTGTAGTAACATGCTATAAATCTTACTAGCCTGTCCTTTTGAATCATTAATCTTTTCTTTCAATATTTTCTCTAGACAGTTTTCTTCTCTCAAATCTTCTAATCTTCTAATCTCACTTTTATTCAAATATTTGCATATTGCATTAATCTGCAACCATTTTTGTTGGCCCAACCACCATTCGAAGCGAGTTCTATTAACTCTTCCATCTGTCTCATATAATTGTTCTATTCTCATTATGCCTTTATCATTTAATTCCTTTATAACTCTACCTAGATTAACATATTTATTTATGTTCAAAACATGCAACATTGATAATTTTGAATTCCTATTTGCTAATTTCCCTTGCCATTTTGACCAAATATCTAAGGCTGCTTTCAAAGGATCGGCTAATCTATTGATTTCTATTTTACACCATTTTTAAAATAAAATCTCTTTATTTTTAATATTATTAATCTCCCTTTCAAGTTTCACCCACTTCTTTTCTTTCAATAATTGTAATTCCATTAATCTTTCCATTTGAAACGCTTCTCTATATAATTCTAAATTTGGGCACCCCCATCCTCCATCTTTTTCTCTGGCAATCAGCCATCGTTTCCTTGTTCTAGGTTTTTTATTTCCTTTAATCCAAAAATTCATTTTATTGGCCCATTCCCTTAGTTTTACTTATTTATTTATTTATTTATTTATTTATTATTTGGATTTGTATGCCGCCCCTCTCCTGGGAAGGTACCTGGTAAAACGTGGAATAAATACATGATTTTTTGAATAATCATCATTTTAGGAGCTCTTATTTTGGCCATTTTTCTCAGACTTTTATCTTTCCACTTTTTAATTTGCTTTTGCATTTTTTTCCATATTAAATTGTAATTTACCTCAACAATTTTGTTTGGGTTTTTGAATAACCAAATTCCTAAATATTTCATTTTTTTACATCCTAATTTCAATCCTGAAATTTTTTGTATCTCGATTTGCTCTTTGGGACCTGTATTCAAACAAAATATTTCTGATTTCTCAATATTAATTGAGAGACCTGATTGGTCTTTAAATTCCTGAAGTACAACCATTAATTTTTCCATCATTTCAATGGGGGTTTCAGACAATATTATGGCATCGTCTGCAAAAAGATTTAATTTCAATTCAAGTTTTCCAATTCGGTAACCCTTCCAGTCCTTATCATTTCTAATTTTATTTGCTAGAACCTCAATTGCCATTGCGAACAAGATGGGGGAAAGTGGGCATCCCTGCTTAGTTCCATTTTAGATAAGTCTCAGTTGCTTTTTTTTATTTTTAATAAATTATTCCACTCCCTATTTCTTGTAATTTTCAATCTTTCTTGAGTTAACTCAATATCTTTAATTAACTTTTTCCTTTCTACTCACATTTTTTTAAATATAGATTACGGGACCTGGATATCAGATATGAACATTGAGAATGATTTCCTAGACAATTGGCAAGAATTTTCACTTCCAGAGAAACACAACCAGAGTGAGGGTAAGAAACAGCAGTATTAATCCTTCACTAATTAAATTAAAATCCCAACTGAGCAGCTTGAAGTTAAGCATTCTGTCAGGCCCAAAGCCATTATGTGATGTCAGTGGCTTTGGCCTGCCACAGTTAGCAGCGATAGGGAAACGGGAGGGGTGAGAGAGAGAGAGAGAGAGAGATTGATAACCATTACACATTCCTTTACACAGAGTCCAAGGTCAACTGAGCAAATGAGGAAGCCAGTGAATCCCTGCACTGGATTGGTCCACATGATTGCACTTGTGGGTGTGGGGAGGTGAGATGAACCTTAACCTGGATGGGGAACTGAAGATAAATTAGTGTTGGAATGACAGTTACAAATCCAACATGGCTATCATTCTGTAAGTCTCCTGAATGAGAAGGGGGTCAGACTAGATGGCCACTGAGTTCCCTTCCCTCTCTATCATTCTGTAAGTCTCCTGAATGAGAAGGTGGGTCAGGTTACACTGATCCTTTCTTTCCTTCCAAAAGTAGCATTTTGTAACAACTGTTCTGATTGGATGGTGGCGAAGTGTCTCATGTGGCCAAAAGGCTGTGGTTGAATTTGGATTTTTGTGACCAAAGGGCTGGGGCCAAGAGCTAGGGGCCTTTGGGCGAGGGAGGGAAGGCAGCGGCCGATTAGCTGCTGCGGAAGAAACAGCTTCATCCAACTGGTGGAGGCAAAAAGTCCCATCCCCCTTATTTTAGATCTTTCTGCTACATTGGGGTGAATCAGGGCCTCCATTGTGTATAGCCACCGTGGTATTTCTACATAATGTCTGCTTTTTTATTCTTCTCCAGTTGTGTAATAATGTCCCTCTTATGGCATATGTTTGGAATTGTGTATGCTTAATGTTTTGCTTTTCCCATAAGTGGCCTTGACATCGAACTGTTGTAAGTGGAGGTCTACCTGTATTGTAATTTCCAATTTCTTCAGTAGCTCGTATAATGTAAAATCTAGAAATCTGATGTTTTCTACAAGCTGGATAGTTTTGACATGCCACTTTTGCTAGCATAAATATTAACTTCCGCATATAAAGGAAGTAATGTTCTAGTCCAGTGATGGCGAACCTTTTTCCCCTCGGGTGCCAAAACAGTGTGCATGCTATCGCGCATGTGTGAGTGCCCACACTGATCATTCAATGCCTGAGGAGTGCGAAAACAGCTTCCCCAACCCCGGAGGCTCTCTGAAAGCCAAAAACATCCTCTCAGAGCCTCTGTGTGAGCCAAAAATCAGCTGACCGGCACATATGTGCACATTGGAGCTGAGCTAGGCAACGGCTTGCTTGCCAGCAGATATGGCTCCGTGTGCCACCTGTGGCACCTGTGTCATAGGTTCGCCATCACTGTTCTAGTCCCACAATTAGAAGGAAAGAGTGCTGTTTCTTTTGTTTCTGCTTCATTATTTTATAAATGTTCCTTGATCATCTTGTAAAGACTACAAGATCACAATGGCAAAGATGAGGTACAGGAACTTTGTGTTTGTGCAGTGAAGGGCTACCAAAATTTTTACTACCACACTGTGGGTGTGGCTTATGCAGGATGCTCTGCATTTTCTTTCAACATCTTTCAGTGCAAATTGGGCATTCTGGGCTGGAGCTCCATTTTTGCTACCCCATTGCGTTCCCCCCGCCGTCCGGTCAGTACCCTCCCCTGTGTTTGTGTCACTAAACTGGTGCACATCTGTCTTTTTCTCAGATCATACTTTGCAGTGCATTTTTTAAAAAAATATATTTTTATTAAATTTTTATTACAACAACAACAAAAAATTACTTAAAGAAAAAGTGACCAACACCAATAAACCCCACCACCATTTAGGGGTTAAATTATTTACAATAAGTTTAAATTTCTCCCTTGGCTCCAGTTTACATTTCTTTACATACAAAAAGTGATTGGAATTTATTTTTCACATTGTTGTCATAAATTCTACTTAAGATATAATTTTTCACCTTATTCCATCGTGCCATCAACTTCTCCAATTTATTTTCATCAAAGTTATTTAATCTTATTTCCATAATTTCGAAGTGGATGTGGTCCACCATGTACCAGTACCAATTCTGGATTGTCCATTTATTGCTATCCTTCCACCCTAATACCACTACTGCTTGAGCGCTTTCCAAACCTGCAGTTTTGGTTTCTTTAAATTCTTGTAATTCCCCATATTTAACTAGTGTTGCTAATTCTTTCGTGATTATCCAATTAATGTTTAGCATATTGTTAATTTCATTCTGTACTTCCTTCCAAAATTTTTGAACTTCAACGCATTGCCAGAGCATACGCATAAAAAATCCTTTTATTTGGCAACCATGCCAGCAATTTCCTTTTCCTTTCCTCTGGAAGTGTGCTAGTTTTACTGGCGTGAAGTACCATTTATGTAAAATTTTCCTTCTCATCTCTCTAATTCTTGTGTTCTTTATCTTATACAGTAATACCTCATCTTACGAACTTAATTGGTTCCAGGACGAGGTTCGTAAGGTGAAAAGTTCGTAAGATGAAACAATGTTTCCCGTAGGAATCAATGGAAAAGCCAATAATGCGTGCAAGCCGATTAGGAAAATCCAAAACATTAAGGCTTAAAAAAAAAAAAAAAGCTGCCGGCAGACGAAGCTGAGGCGAACGGAGTGGGGGGAGGGAAACCCATGGAGATCCAGAGGGGAGAATGGGGCAGGACAGGGTGGGAAAAAATGGGGGAAACCCATGGAGATCCAGAGGGGAGAATGGGGCAGGACAGGGTGGGAAAAAACGGGGGAAACCCATGGAGATCCAGAGGGGAGAATGGGGCAGGACAGGGTGGGAAAAAACGGGGGAAACCCATGGAGATCCAGAGGGGAGAATGGGGCAGGACAGGGTGGGGAAAAACGGGGGAAACCCATGGAGATCCAGAGGGGAGAATGGGGCAGGACAGGGTGGGAAAAAACGGGGGAAACCCATGGAGATCCAGAGGGGAGAATGGTGCAAGACAGGGTGGGAAAAAATGGGGGAAACCCATGGAGATCCAGAGGGGAGAATGGGGCAGGACAGGGTGGGAAAAAACGGGGGAAACCCATGGAGATCCAGAGGGGAGAATGGGGCAGGACAGGGTGGGGAAAAACGGGGGAAACCCATGGAGATCCAGAGGGGAGAATGGGGCAGGACAGGGTGGGAAAAAATGGGGGAAACCCATGGAGATCCAGAGGGGAGAATGGGGCAGGACAGGGTGGGAAAAAACGGGGGAAACCCATGGAGATCCAGAGGGGATAATGGGGCAGGACAGGGTGGGAAAAAACGGGGGAAACCCATGGAGATCCAGAGGGGAGAATGGGGCAGGACAGGGTGGGAAAAAACGGGGGAAACCCATGGAGATCCAGAGGGGAGAATGGGGCAGGACAGGGTGGGGAAAAACGGGGGAAACCCATGGAGATCCAGAGGGGAGAATGGGGCAGGACAGGGTGGGGAAAAACGGGGGAAACCCATGGAGATCCAGAGGGGAGAATGGTGCAAGACAGGGTGGGAAAAAATGGGAGGAACCCATGGAGATCCAGAGGGGAGAATGGGGCAGGACAGGGTGGGGAAAAGCGGGGGAAACCCATGGAGATCCAGAGGGGAGAATGGGGCAGGACAGGGTGGGAAAAAATGGGGGAAACCTATAGAGATCCAGAGGGGAGAATGGGGAAGGACAGGGTGGGAAAAAACGGGGGAAACCCATAGAGATCCAGAGGGGAGAATGAGGCAGGACAGGGTGGGGAAAAACGGGGGAAACCCATAGAGATCCAGAGGGGAGAATGGGGCAGGACAGGGTGGGGAAAAACGGGAGGAACTCAAGTCTGGAGGTGGGGCATCCCAGCGGCCGGCGGCAGGTTCGTAAGGTGAAAAAAGTTCATAAGAAGAGGCAAAAAAATTCCGAACCCTGGGTTCGTATCTTGAAAAGTTCGTATGATGAAGGGTTCGTATCATGAGGGACCACTGTATACATTTTCTACTACTTCTTCCATCTCGTTTTCATTAATCCGTAATTCATTTTGCCAGTATCTTCTTAGGCCTTTAATCACTTCTTCTTCCACTTGTAGTAACATGCTATAAATCTTACTAGCCTGTCCTTTTGAATCATTAATCTTTTCTTTCAATATTTTCTCTAGACAGTTTTCTTCTCTCAAATCTTCTAATCTTCTAATCTCACTTTTATTCAAATATTTGCATATTGCATTAATCTGCAACCATTTTTGTTGGCCCAACCACCATTCGAAGCGAGTTCTATTAACTCTTCCATCTGTCTCATATAATTGTTCTATTCTCATTATGCCTTTATCATTTAATTCCTTTATAACTCTACCTAGATTAACATATTTATTTATGTTCAAAACATGCAACATTGATAATTTTGAATTCCTATTTGCTAATTTCCCTTGCCATTTTGACCAAATATCTAAGGCTGCTTTCAAAGGATCGGCTAATCTATTGATTTCTATTTTACACCATTTTTAAAATAAAATCTCTTTATTTTTAATATTATTAATCTCCCTTTCAAGTTTCACCCACTTCTTTTCTTTCAATAATTGTAATTCCATTAATCTTTCCATTTGAAACGCTTCTCTATATAATTCTAAATTTGGGCACCCCCATCCTCCATCTTTTTCTCTGGCAATCAGCCATCGTTTCCTTGTTCTAGGTTTTTTATTTCCTTTAATCCAAAAATTCATTTTATTGGCCCATTCCCTTAGTTTTACTTATTTATTTATTTATTTATTTATTTATTATTTGGATTTGTATGCCGCCCCTCTCCTGGGAAGGTACCTGGTAAAACGTGGAATAAATACATGATTTTTTGAATAATCATCATTTTAGGAGCTCTTATTTTGGCCATTTTTCTCAGACTTTTATCTTTCCACTTTTTAATTTGCTTTTGCATTTTTTTCCATATTAAATTGTAATTTACCTCAACAATTTTGTTTGGGTTTTTGAATAACCAAATTCCTAAATATTTCATTTTTTTACATCCTAATTTCAATCCTGAAATTTTTTGTATCTCGATTTGCTCTTTGGGACCTGTATTCAAACAAAATATTTCTGATTTCTCAATATTAATTGAGAGACCTGATTGGTCTTTAAATTCCTGAAGTACAACCATTAATTTTTCCATCATTTCAATGGGGGTTTCAGACAATATTATGGCATCGTCTGCAAAAAGATTTAATTTCAATTCAAGTTTTCCAATTCGGTAACCCTTCCAGTCCTTATCATTTCTAATTTTATTTGCTAGAACCTCAATTGCCATTGCGAACAAGATGGGGGAAAGTGGGCATCCCTGCTTAGTTCCATTTTAGATAAGTCTCAGTTGCTTTTTTTTATTTTTAATAAATTATTCCACTCCCTATTTCTTGTAATTTTCAATCTTTCTTGAGTTAACTCAATATCTTTAATTAACTTTTTCCTTTCTACTCACATTTTTTTAAATATAGATTACGGGACCTGGATATCAGATATGAACATTGAGAATGATTTCCTAGACAATTGGCAAGAATTTTCACTTCCAGAGAAACACAACCAGAGTGAGGGTAAGAAACAGCAGTATTAATCCTTCACTAATTAAATTAAAATCCCAACTGAGCAGCTTGAAGTTAAGCATTCTGTCAGGCCCAAAGCCATTATGTGATGTCAGTGGCTTTGGCCTGCCACAGTTAGCAGCGATAGGGAAACGGGAGGGGTGAGAGAGAGAGAGAGAGAGAGATTGATAACCATTACACATTCCTTTACACAGAGTCCAAGGTCAACTGAGCAAATGAGGAAGCCAGTGAATCCCTGCACTGGATTGGTCCACATGATTGCACTTGTGGGTGTGGGGAGGTGAGATGAACCTTAAACTGGATGGGGAACTGAAGATAAATTAGTGTTGGAATGACAGTTACAAATCCAACATGGCTATCATTCTGTAAGTCTCCTGAATGAGAAGGGGGTCAGACTAGATGGCCACTGAGTTCCCTTCCCTCTCTATCATTCTGTAAGTCTCTGAATGACAAGGTGGGTCAGACTAGATGGCCACTGAGTTCCCTTCCCTCTCTATCATTCTGTAAGTCTCCTGAATGACAAGGTGGGTCAGACTAGATGGCCACTGAGTTCCCTTCCCTCTCTATCATTCTGTAAGTCTCCTGAATGAGAAGGTGGGTCAGGTTACACTGATCCTTTCTTTCCTTCCAAAAGTAGCATTTTGTAATAACTGTTCTGATTGGATGGTGGCGAAGTGTCTCATGTGGCCAAAAGGCTGTGGTTGAATTTGGATTTTTGTGACCAAAGGGCTGGGGCCAAGAGCTAGGGGCCTTTGGGCGAGGGAGAGAAGGCAGCGGCCGATTAGCTGCTGCGGAAGAAACAGCTTCATCCAACTGGTGGAGGCAAAAAGTCCCATCCCCCTTATTTTAGATCTTTCTGCTACATTGGGGTGAATCAGGGCCTCCATTGTGTATAGCCACCGTGGTATTTCTATGTAATGTCTGCTTTTAATTTTTCTCCAGTTGTGTAATAATGTCCCTCTTATGGCATATGTTTGGAATTGTGTATGTTTAATGTTTTGCTTTTCCCATAAGTCGCTTTGACATCGAACTGTTGTAAGTGGAGGTCTACCTGTATTGTAATTTCCAATTTCTTCAGTAACTTGTATAATGTAAAATCTAGGAATCTGATGTTTTCTACAAGCTGGATAGTTTTGACATGCCACTTTTGCTAGAATAAATATTAACTTCCGCATATAAAGGAAGTAATGTTCTAATCCAGTAATGGCGAACCTTTTTTCCCTTGGGTGCCAAAACAGTGTGCATGCTATTGCATATGCGCAAGTGCCCACACTGATCATTCAATGCCCGAGGAGTGCGAAAACAGCTTCCCCAACCCCGGAGGCCCTCTGGAAGCCAAAAACATCTTCTCAGAGCCTCTGTGTGAGCCAAAAATCAGCTGGCCAGCACACATGATTCCTTAGAGGTCAGTAAGGGGCGAGCATAAGTGCACTAGTGTACCTTCCGTCCCCTGTCCAATTTTCTCTCCTATATTTTATATAACTTTTCTCCCATCCATATAGATTAGATTAGATTTATTAGATTTATATGCCGCCCCTCTCCACAGACTCGGGGCGGCACACAACAATAGCAAAAAAAACAGTACATAGTGACAAATCCAATGCCCACCAATACAATTACAATTTTAAGTTAAGAAATTCATAAAACAATCCCAATATATATAAGAAAACAAGCACACAATCAATCAAACAGCAAAACAACATGGGCAATCAATCAAACAGCAAAACAACATGAGTCTTCGGAGAGGGGCGGCATACAAATATAAGTAATAAATAAATAAATAAATAAATAAATAAATAAATAAATAAATAAATAAATAAATAAATAAATAAATAAATAAGGGGGAGATGTTTTAGTTTCCCCCATGCCTGACGACACAGGTGGATTTTAAGGAGCTTACGAGAGGCAAGGAGGGTGGGGGAAATCCTAATCTCAGGGGGGAGCTGGTTCCAGAGGGTCAGAGCCACCACAGAGAAGGCTCTTCCCCTAGGTCCCGCCAGATGACATTGTTTAGTCGATGGGACCCGAAGAAGGCCGACTCTGTGGGACCTAACCGGTCGCTGGGATTCGTGCGGCAGAAGGCGGTCCCGAAGATATTCTGGTCCGGTGCCATGAAGGGCTTTATAGGTCATAACCAACACTTTGAATTGTGACCGGAAACTGATCGGCAGCCAATGCAGACTACGGAGTGTTGGAGTAATATGGGCATACTTAAAGAAGCCCATAATTGCTGTCGCAGCTGCATTCTGCACGATCTGAAGTTTCCGAACACTTTTCAAAGGTAGCCCCATGTAGAGAGCGTTACAGTAGTCAAGCCTCGAGGTGATGAGGGTATGAGTGACTGTGAGCAATGACTCCCGGTCCAAATAGGGCCGCAACTGGCGCACCAGGCGAACGTGGGCAAACGCCCCCCTCTACTCTTCATTGATGTATTCTATTCTCATGTCTCTTCTTCTATCCCTTCCCTGATATTTACTATTAAACGTTTTTATTCTCTTTAACTTTCAATTTGTATTGGACAAAATAAATAAATAAAATAAAATAAAATAAAATAAACATGTGCATATTGGAACTGAGCTAGGCAATGGCTCGCTTGCCAGCAGATATGGCTCCCCATGCCACCTGTGGCACCTGTGTCATAGGTTCGCCATCACTGTTCTAGTCCCACAATTAGAAGGAAAGAGTGCTGTTTCTTTTGTTTCTGCTTCATTGTTTTATAAATGTTCCTTGATCATCTTGTGAAGACTACAAGATCACAATGGCAAAGATGAGGTCCAGGAACTTTGTGTTTGTGCAGTGAAGGGCTACCAAAATTTTTTCTACCACACTGTGGGTGTGGCTTATGCAGGATGCTCTGCATTTTCTTTCAACATCTTTCAGTGCAAATTGGGCGCTCTGGGCTGGAGCTCCATTTTTGCTACCCCACTGCGTTCCCTCTGCAGTCCGGTCAATAGCCCACCCCTGTGTTTGTGTCACTAAACTGGTGCACATCTGTCTTTTTCTCAGATCATACTTTGCAGTGCATTGAGGGCTGTAAACTCACAACTGATGAAAAGGAAATAGAAATTCATGAGGATGTTATTGATGGAAAAGAAGTGAAGGAAGAGGAATTTCACCGTAAAAGAGTTTACTTGGATGGAAGCTGCATTCTGTGGCTGAAGATGTTCCTGAACATGAAGCCAGTAAAGAAAGGTAGGCCCAGTAGCAGGTAGAAAGCAACCCTTCCATATTCTTTCCATTTTTAATCTTATCCTTAAGCTATCTATGATAGGCTCTGAAGTCAAAGCAAGACATTATGATTAGTGTTGGGTGAACCCAACGAAGTTCGGGTTCGGCGAACTTACAGCGAACTTGGTGGTAGAGTTCGGGTAAGTTCACCAAACCTGAACCTGA
This sequence comes from Erythrolamprus reginae, assembly GCF_031021105.1. Classification (NCBI taxonomy): domain Eukaryota; kingdom Metazoa; phylum Chordata; class Lepidosauria; order Squamata; family Dipsadidae; genus Erythrolamprus; species Erythrolamprus reginae. Next base: position 11,031,861 of record NC_091951.1, on the reverse strand, counting down.
ACACTTCTGGCCCTACCCTCCCGTCTTCCGTCAAAACAGCCCGCGGCCACCTCTTTCCTTTTATTTCTTATGGAAAAGGCTTGGACGCTGCAGCCGCACCTTTTCCATAAGAAATAAAAGGAGACAGGCAGCTGTGGGTTTCCCTGGGCAATGGGCATAACGGGGGGGAGAGCCGCGCCGCCTTTGAGCCCAAAATTTCCCCGCCTCGGGAATGGCGCTGCAAGCAAAAGGAGGCTGGGAATCCCATTTGCTTCCCACCCATGAGGGGATTCTGGAGGTGGGGCTTTGACGTCACAGAGACTCCTGCCAGCCCAAAATTCACCCCTTTTGCCAGCCAAAGTGCTCATTTTCGCTGATAAAATCGCTCGGATCCGGGCAGAACTCGACACCAATTGGGAAACAGAGTCGACTGACAATGAGTGTTAGTGGGGGGTCAGAGGTCGACCTCTAGGTTACTCCCTTGTGGGGTGCCTCAGGGGTCAGTCCTCTCCCCCCTACTATTTAATATCTACATGAAACCGCTGGGTGAGATCATCCAAGGGCATGGGGTGAGGTATCATCAATATGCAGATGATACCCAGCTTTAAATCTCCACCCCTTGTCCAGTCAGTGAAGCAGTGGAAGTGATGTGCCGGTGTCTGGAGGCTGTTGGGGCCTGGATGGGTGTCAACAGACTCAAACTCAACCCTGATTAGATGGAGTGGCTGTGGGTTTTGCCTCCCAAGGACAATTCCATCTGTCCATCCATTACCCTGGGGGAGGAATTACTAACCCCCTCAGAGAGGGTCCGCAACTTGGGTGTCCTCCTCGATCCACAGCTCACATTATTTATTTATTTTTTATTTATTGTATTTATTGGATTTGTATGCTGCCCCTCTCCGTAGACTCGGGGCGGCTAACAATGATAAAAACAGCATGTAACAATCCAATCCAATACTAAAATAACTAAAAAAAACCCTTATTATAAAAAACAAACATCCATACAGACATACCATGCGTAAATTGTAAAGGCCTAGGGGGAAAGAATATCTCAGTTCCCCCATGCCTGATGGCAGAGGTGGGTTTTAAGAAGTTTACGAAAGGTGAGGAGGGTGGGGGCAATTCTAATCTCTGGGGGGAGTTGGTTCCAAAGGGCCGGGGCCGCCACAGAGAAGGCTCTTCCCCGGGTCCCGCCAAATGACATTATTTAGTTGACGGGACCCGGAGAAGGCCCACTCTGTGGGACCTAACTGGTCGCTGGGATTCGTGCAGGAGAAGGTGGTCTCTGAGATAATCTGGTCCGGTGCCATGAAGGGCTTTATATGTCATAACCAACACTTTGAATTGTGACCGGAAACTGATCGGCAACCAATGCAGACTGCGGAGTGTTGGTGCAACATGGGAGAAACATCTTTCAGCTGTGGCGAGGGGGGTGTTTGCCCAGGTTTGCCTGTTGCACCAGTTGCGGCCCTATCTGGATTGGGAGTCACTGCTCACAGTCACTCATGCCCTCGTCACCTCGAGGCTCGACTACTGTAATGCTCTCTACAAGGGGCTACCTTTGAAAAGTGTTCGGAAACTTCAGAATGCAGCTGCGAGAGCAATCATGGGCTTCCCTAAATATGCCCATGTCACACCAACACTCCGCAGTCTGTATTGGTTGCCGATCATTTTCCGGTCACAATTCAAAGTGTTGGTTATGACCTATAAAGCCCTTCATGGCACCGGGCCAGATTATCTCTGGGACCGCCTTCTGCTGCACGAATCCCAGCGACCAGTTAGGTCCCACAGAGTGGGCCTTCTCCGGGTCCCATCAACTAAACAATGTCGTTTGGCGGAACCCAAGGGAAGAGCCTTCTCTGTGGCGGTCTCGGCCCTCTGGAACCAACTCCCCCCAGAGATTAGAATAGCCCCCACCCTCCTTGCCTTTCGTAAGCTACAAATCCAATAAATAAGTAAGTAAGTAAGTAAGTAAGTAAGTAAGTAAGTAAGTAAGTAAGTAAGTAAGTAAGTAAATAAATAAGTAAATAAGTAAATAAATAAATAAATAAATAAATAAGTAAATAAGTAAATTTTCACGTTGTTGAAATTTCCCTGAGGCTCCCCTCCATGGGAAATCCCACCTCCGGATTTTGCAATGCTGCAAGGGAATCCCAGCAGGGGAATCCCACCAGCGTGAAAACGGGCGCTTCGGCTGGCAACGGAAGTCCGGAGGTGGGGTTTCCCAGCGAGGGAAGCCTGAGCGAAATCGCAGCATTGCAAAAATTTGGATCGCGGCTAGAAGGATAGCGAGAGGAAGGTGCACACACACACAAAGTGACTAGCTTGTCAGCTCCTCTGGGCTCCAAATCTATCGATCACCATAAAAGAGTCTCAGGAGAAGGGCAGCCTAGAAATCGAATCAATCAATCAATAAATTTTAATTGCAGAAATAATTTCTTTTTTATTAAGGATATTTAAAAATGCCCATCCAGTATGAAATGGGACCTTCCCCTCTGGCATCTCTCCACTATACCATGCCATTTGTAGAAATATCCACAAAGCAATCAACATTGTGACAAGCTAAATTTTCACTGGGCTGAATTAATTAAATCTGCCCATCTTCCTGTCCATTGACTCTGGGTGGCTTACAACATCTTAAAAAGCACACTATCAAACAATAAAATCATACATTTGGGTCAGATGGTATTAAGTAAACAGAGGAACTGGATTTGATCCTGGCCATGTCTGGAAAAAAAAATAAAAGGAGGGAAAGCTGAGAAACAAATAATTATTTTAACCCTTGAAATGCTGCTTGCTCTCCTTGCTGGGATTTGGCTTCAGATTAATAGTGTAGCTGCATGCTTGATGTATGTATATTGTGTTCTCTCTCACACGGCAAACGAGCAGCAATTAACTTCCAATTAAGGCTCAGACACAGTGTAGTGTCTGAAATAGTCTATTGTACAATCAGGTTTGTTGAAAAAACACAAATTAGAACAAAGGAATGTCCTTTGCCAAAATTCAAAGTGAGTTAGAGAACTGATAAGCAAAGTTTCCAAAACAAAGTTTCCAAAACAAAATTACTCACAGGCTTAACACTATACAGTGATACCTTGTCTTACAAACTTAATTGGTTCCGGGACGAGGTTCTTAAGGTGAAAAGTTTGTAAGACGAAACAATGTTTCCCATAGGAATCAATGGAAAAGCGATTAATGCGTGCAAGCCCAAAATTCACCCCTTTTGCCAGCCGAAGCGCCCATTTTTGCACTGCTGGGATTCCCCTGAGGTCCCCCTCCATGGGAAACCCCACCTCCGGACTTCTGTGTTTTTGCGATGCTGCAGGGGAATCCCAGCATTGCAAAAACGAGCGCTTCGCTGACAACGGAAGTCCGGAGGTGGGGTTTCCCAGCGAAGGGAGCCTCAGTGAAATCGCAGCATCGCAAAAATACCGAAGTCCTCGAAATCCCACCTCCGGACCTCTGTGTTTTTGCGATGCTGCGATTTCACTGAGGCTCCCCTCGCTGGGAAACCCCACCTCGTTTTTGCACTGCTGGGATTCCCGTTCTGGGATTCCCCTGCAGCATCACAAAAACACGGAGGTGGGGTTTCCCATGAAGGGGAGCCTCAGGAGAAGGCAGCGCAAAAACGGGTGCTTCGCTGGCAACAGAAAAACGGGTGCTTCATTGGCAATGGAAGTCCGGAGATGGGGCATCCCAGCGGTGGTGGTGGGTTTGTAAGGTGAAAATAGTTTGAAAGAAGAGGCAAAAAAATCTTAAACCCTGGGTTTGTATCTCGAAAAGTTTGTATGACGAGGCGTTTGTAAGACGAGGTATCACTGTAATTGTTCAGAACTGCAGAAAGGTATGTTTGTATGAAAGGCAAAAATGCCTAATGTGCTCTTTTCCTTTGAAGGATCAAATGTTGATTTTCTGCAAAGGGAACCTCCCAATCCCCTCCCCTTTTATACAACCTAGGATTATAGTCTGCATACAGCTGTACTGAAGTACCCCTTCTGAGTGTGTGTAACTGCTGTTGCCTCCTCTGCATCCTTTGCACTCCTGCGTCCAAGATAGGATCCTTCACCTCCTCTTCCTCATCAGACCCAAAGCCCCAGTTGGGGGTGTTATAATCTCTGCAGGACCCTCACACACTATCTCTCCCTCCTCCTCACTGTCTGACTCCTCTGACAGCCACACAGGCTGTCCATGCCCAGACGGACCCAATTCATCTGGCTCAAAGTCTGTTATCAAAGGACCTGGCTGCGATCCAACCACAACATACTGTATATGTGTGTATGGGAGGGAGGGTATCACAGCTGCCTCTTTCTCTCTATTTGCAAAGTCTGCCCATGTTTTTGATAGTGTTAATCCTCCTTTGTTCTGCATTTATTCATTTAGAAAAAAATTGGAGAAATAGAAAATGTATATGGCTACACAACTTATTCTCAGTGACTCTGACCTCTCTGCAAAGAATCAGTCCCTGGTGCCCAAAAGATTGGGGTCCGCTGGTCACTATCATTTCAGACCAATGGCTGTCCAGTCTTAAAAACTTCCAGTGTAGATGATTGAGGTGCTGCAAAGTCCCTGATCAAGACAATGTCTTCAGAGGGGCTAAGAGCAACCCAGCCATGTGGGGTCACTCACGAACGCGAATCCTAGAAAGAAGACTTGGACACATTTTCTCTCTGGGTGATGTGACACAGTATTGAGCTGTGTACTTCTTTTTATTTGGGAGCATAAGCAGATGGGGATAATTACACGTACATGTCAAGTGATATACAAACATCCAATAACATAATTTCACACATGACATATCTTTGAGTCCTTCCTTTCCCCAGATATCACAAACCAATTTCCTTGAATAATTTCCTTTGAGCAAATGTTTCTCACACCTAATTTCTCTGAAGCCTTCTGCCTTATCACAACCAATCTCCTTTTATCACAGTCTCGTCCTGTTTTGCTTCAGGCAATGTAAATCTCCCCCTTTGATCGTATAACGTCCTGTTTGGAGTGATGTATACTTGTTTATCAGTGAGATGTTTATTGAACCCTTTTATGGTCAGTTGTCTTCCTGTTGCAAATTTCACCAGAAATACAGACTAAACAAGTTAATTCCGTCCTATCCTGGCTGTAATAAAATCAGGGTAAGCAGAGCATTTTTATGATAGAGGTCCAGATATATATAATATGATATATTCCTATTCTAACATTCATGCTACATTGCAACTGATGATCTCCTGGGAAACTTTCCACCATTTGTGTTTAGAATTCTTGTATCAGTCGGAGGAGGGCTGTTCTTTCACCACAGGCCATCATTGCTATTTTGCAGAACTTCCAATAGTGAAAGTGACTCATCAAGAAGTCAACATCAACAACCTTCAAACCCTCACCTGCCAAGCCTATGGCTTCTATCCCAAGGAGATCAGTGCCAGTTGGAGGAAGGATGGGGGAATCTTCAACGAAACCAACAGTTCTTTACACATTGCCCCAAATTCAGACGGGACTTTTAATGCCAGGTTGAGTATTCAGATCAATCCCGAGGAGAAGAAACTCTACAGATGTCATATGGAACATGTCAGCTCCAGTGAGCCCCTGGATTTTCTTTTGCCGAATACAGGTGAGAAATCACAATAGGTTCCAACTGGAAAGTACAGAATATACAGGTACCGTATATACTCGAGTATAAGCCGACCCGAGTATAAGCCGAGGCACCAATTTTTGCCACAAAAACTGGGAAAACGTATTGACCCGAGTATAAGCCGAGGTTAGAAAATGCAGTGGCTACTGGTAACTTATAAAAATGGAAAACAATAAAATTACATTAATTGAGACATGTTTTAGAATATTTATTTTAAAGAAAACCAGTAAACTAGCTCTGTAAATTTAAAAGAGGGTAAACAAATTAACAATATTAACAATAAATTAAAAAGTAAAAAAAGTAGCTCGATCAGGAACAAAGCTAAAACCTAAGAGTTAAAATCCTTCAAAACTGGATTCCTTCTCATCATTAATTGGATTTACATTATTGTTCTGTTTTTATATATGCTGTGAGCCACCCTGAGTCCTTGGAGAGGGATTGCATACAAATCCAATTAAATAAACAAACAAACAAACAAACAAACAAACAAACAAACAAACAAATAAGTGTATCCAAAGAAGAGCTTCAGCATTAGCTGCTGTGAGGTTATCAGCATAGAAAACCAAATAGATAGATAGATAGATAGATAGATAGATAGATATAGATAGAAAGATAGATAGATAGATAGATATAGATAGAAAGATAGACAGACAGACAGAAAAATAGATAGATAGATAGAAATAGATAGATAGATAGATAGATATAGATAGAAAGATAGATAGACAGACAGACAGATAGAAAAATAGATAGATAGATAGATATAGATACAGATAGATAGATAGATAGATAGATATATATAGATACAGATAGATAGATAGATAGATAGAAAGAAAAATAGTTAGATAGAAAAATAGATAGATAGAAATAGATACAGATAGATAGATAGATGATAGATAGATAGATAGATAGATAGACAGATAGATATAAAGATAGACAGACAGATAGAAAAATAGATAGATAGATAGATAGATAGATAGATAGAAAGAAATAGATACAGATAGATAGATAGATAGATAGAAAGAAAGAAATAGATACAGATAGATAGATAGATAGATAGATAGATAGATAGAAAAATAGATAGATAGAAAAATAGATAGATAGAAAGATAGACAGATAGAAAAAGAATTCCTGTCTAGCTCTGCCTCATAACACATTATTAGATCCTATCCAAGCAAGGACAGCAACTACCACAAAATACCATTTTTTAAACAGTTTAAATCCTTTCAAAGGAGGGGGAGGAGAATCTGACAGCAGGGGGCCTTTTTAATCCGACTCACCATTGCAAATGGCTGCCTTCTTTGCTTAAGCTAGGGAGAGGAACTACGGGGTGCCAGAGGGGACAAAAGCTGGTGCCTCCTCGCTCTGGCTCAAGCAATGGCGCCCTCGTGTGGTGACCCGAGTATAAGCCGAGGCTGTGTTTTTCAGCCCATTTTTGGGGCTAAAAAACTCGGCTTATACTCGAGTATATACGGTAAGTCCTTGATTTACAGAAATTCATTTAATGGCTGTTCAAAGTGACCATGGCAGTGAAATGTTGGAGTAATGTTTTGCAGAAGCTATCCCACCCAGATAGCTAAAGCAGCTAACCAGCCTGCCTTAGACCAGGATGTCAGGAACCTTTGTCTTGAAGATAATTGAAGACACGTACTGCAGAGCTTCTTAGGAAAATATTTACTTCTTTCATAGCAAACCTACACTAACTATTTACACGATAGCTGTTCTGCCTGACTGGCTCAGGCAATGCGTAACAGTCCACTGGCTCAGGCAATGCGTAACAGTGTTGGATGAAGGTGGTGCCGTGGATATTGCCTACCTGGACTTCAGCAAAGCCTTTGATACGGTTCCACATAAAGAGCTGATAGATAAATTAGTGAAGATTGGACTTAATCCCTGGATAGTTCAATGGATTTGCAGCTGGCTGAAGCGTAGACATCACAGAGTTATTGTTAATGGCGAGTATTCTGAGCAGAGTCAGGTTACAAGCGGTGTGCCACAAGGGTCTGTTCTGGGTCCTATTCTTTTTAATATATTTGTGAGTGACATAGGGGAAGGTTTGGTAGGGAAGGTTTGCCTATTTGCCGATGACTCTAAAGTGTGCAATAGGGTTGATATTCCTGGAGGCGTCTGTAATATGGTAAATGATTTAGCTTTACTAGATAAATGGTCTAAGCATTGGAAACTGCAGTTTAATGTTTCCAAATGTAAAATAATGCACTTGGGGAAAAGGAATCCTCAATCTGAGTATTGTATTGGCAGTTCAGTGTTGGCAAATACTTCAAAAGAAAAGGATTTAGGGTAGTGATTTCTGACAGTCTCAAAATGGGTGAACAGTGCAGTCAGGCGGTAGGGAAAGCAAGTAGGATGCTTGGCTGCATAGCTAGAGGTATAACAAGCAGGAAGAGGGAGATTATGATCCCACTATATAGAATGCTGGTGAGACCACATTTGGAATACTGTGTTCAGTTCTGGAGACCTCACCTACAAAAAGATATTGACAAAATTGAACGGGTCCAAAGACGGGCTACAAGAATGGTGGAAGGTCTTAAGCATAAAACGTATCAGGAAAGACTTAATGAACTCAATCTGTATAGTCTGGAGGACAGAAGGAAAAGGGGGGACATGATCGAAACATTTAAATATATTAAAGGGTTAAATAAGGTCCAGGAGGGAAGTGTTTTTAATAGGAAAGTGAACACAAGAACAAGGGGACACAATCTGAAGTTAGTTGGGGGAAAGATCAAAAGCAACATGAGAAAATATTATTTTACTGAAAGAGTAGTAGATCCTTGGAACAAACTTCCAGCAGATGTGGTAGATAAATCCACAGTAACTGAATTTAAACATGCCTGGGATAAACATATATCCATCCTAAGATAAAATACAGAAAATAGTATAAGGGCAGACTAGATGGACCATGAGGTCTTTTTCTGCCGTCAGACTTCTATGTTTCTATGTTTCTATGTCCAAGGAAAAGAAATCAAACACACACGTGCGCTGCTAATCAGCAAACTTGTAGTAAATAAACAAAAAAGGGTTACTCAAAGCAGTTCTTAGTGTCCAAAAGCAATGATAGTGCAAGGCTTACTTCAGCCTCATACAAAAACACAGGAGAACACAAACAAAGACAACCTGCAATGAGCAAAGACGTTTCAGGAGTCCTTTGGAATCTTTGGAGCAAACAGCAAGTCCCAGAGTTTTCACCTCCCACTTGTCTGAAAAAGCTGGGTTGAAAACTCCAACGGCACGGAACAGAAACTTCAGAGCAGGAACCACAAAATAACACAGATAAACAGCCACAGTTTGCCTTGGGCCGTTGTTCCCTTTTATACCTTTAGCCCTCATTAAGGGAACCACACCCAGCCCTCAGTATAAGAACTACACCTAGCCCAGGTGCTCCTATAATGACTTGTAATACTCCTTAAAGTGATCCCTTCTTTGCATAGCTCTTCGGCTACGCAGATCAATATATTGATCTGCAGAAGAATCCAGAGACGAAAGACTGTCTGAGGGACTGCATGCCAAATTCAGCTGTCTGCTGAACCCTGCGTACCAGTGGTCTCATCCTTCTGGCTGGCTGCCATATCTTCCTGGCTGTCTGCCACATCTTCCTGGCTGCCAGCCAGGCTTTCACATTCAGCGTGTGCTGTGTCTCTCCCATCTGTGGGAGCAACGGCTGGCCCAGGTCCAAACACAACAGTAGCTATCTCTCTAGCAGTTACTATACATAGTACTCACAATTCTCTATTTACAATTCTCAGTTACAATATTCAGCTACAAGTCTTCAGCCACCACAAGCCACAATAATTCACAAGCCACTCTAAACTATACTAAGCCACAATACCTTCAAGTCAAGCCACAAGCCACACTTATGCAAAGGTGCATTATGTAAATATATACTTTTGTCAGCCAGTCAGATTACATTGCAATCTTCATATTCACCGTGACTAAGCAGTTTTACATGGTTGAAGTCATTACAATTCTTCTTTCTGCAATTTGGAATATAACATCAGGTAGGCCTGATCCTCACATGAAAAATGTGACTTACGATCATTTTTCATGTGACTTACTGTTGTGGTTAGCTCTGGCCCAGCTCTTGCCCCAAGGACTGTGGATGTGGGGGAGACATCCACATGCTGCAGGCCTGTTTTGCCCCTGGTGGAATCTGCTGATGAAGGCTCCTCTGAACAAGAAGACATGAGTGACAGGGAGGAGGAGAGTGTGGCAGACAGCTCAGAAGGAGATCAATTATTTAGCTCCTCCTTGGATTCAGATCAAGAGTTAATGATACAGCCACGCATGCGGAGAGCGATGCATAGGCAACAACAACTGAGAGATTATTATCAAAGAAAATGAGGCCACCTGTGGTTGGGTGGGGCTGTGGTAATTAGTGAGGCTGCTATAAATAGCAGCCTGTGGGTGTGGCCATTGTGGATGATTATCTGATCCTTGGGTTTTGTGACTGCTTTACTGACTTTGATCATTTGTGTGCTGATTTTTCCCCGCTTTGAAACTAAACAAGAGCAAAGTGTGTTTCACTTTGTGAAAGAAGAAGGACTGTGAATTGTTAGAGGTATAACAAGCAGGAAGAAGGAGATTGTGATCCCGCTGTATAGAGCGCTGGTGAGACCACATTTGGAATACAGTGGTACCTCGAGATACGAGTTTAATTCGTTCCGGACCTGGGCTCTTAAGTCGAGCAGCTCTTATCTCGAACGACTTTTCCCCATAGGAATTAATGTAAATAATTTTAATTGGTTCCAGCCCTCAAAAAACTCACAGTTAGTCTAAATTATGCAGAAAGACATGTTTTTAATGAAGAAATGTACATGTACATATAAATGAATAATGAAGTTTCTTTCACTTAACTTGTAAACTTTCTTAAACTTTTAAATTTACATATGTTCAACTTCTCTGCCACCCAATCCTGTAGGACAGAGGTCCCCAACCCTTTTTGCACCAGGGACCGGCTTTAAGCGATCAAGAGAGGAATGGGTGAATGAATGGATGGAGGGTGGGAAGGAAGGAAAGAGGGAAGGGACAGGAACAGAGGAAGGAAGCAAGGAAACTTATGAAAGGGGAGAGTAAGAGAGGAATGAGTGAAGGGAGGGAGGGAGGGAAGAAGGTGGGAAGGAGAAAGAAAAGAAGAAATAGAGGAAGGGAAGGTAAAAGAGAGAAAGAAAAAGAGCAAGAAAGAAAGAAAGAAAGAAAGAAAGAAAGAAAGAAAGAAAGAAAGAAAGAAAGAAAGGGGGAAGGGACAGGAACAGAGGAAGGAAGCAAGGAAACTTATGAAAGGGGAGAGTAAGAGAGGAATGAGTGAAGGGAGGGAGGGAGGGAAGAAGGTGGGAAGGAGAAAGAAAAGAAGAAATAGAGGAAGGGAAGGTAAAAGAGAGAAAGAAAAAGAGCAAGAAAGAAAGCTGCAAGCACCCCCCCGAGCCCCCCAGGCCGGCTGCAACCTTTTAAAACACGCGCGCCGCTTCGCAGCTGTCTCCTGAAGCCGAACGCGGAAGTTAGCGTTTGGCTTCAGGAGACAGCTCCTTGGCGCTTGTATCTCGAATTTGGGCTTGTAAGTAGAACAAAAATATCTCTCCCCTCCCAGCTCTTATCTCGAGTTGCTCTTAAGTAGAGCAGCTCTTATGTCGGGGTTCCACTGTACTGTGTTCAGTTCTGGAGACCTCACCTACAAAATGCTTTTGACAAAACTGAACGGGTCCAAAGATGGGCTACAAGAATGGTGAAAGGTCTAAGCATATAACTTATCAGGAAAGACTTAATGAACTCAATCTGTATAGTAGGCAGGGCAGAAGGAAAAGGGGGGACATGATAGAAACATTTAAATATGTTAAAGGTTTAAATAAGGTTCAGGTGGGAAGTGTTTTAATAGGAAATTGAACACAAGAAAAAGGGGATACAATCTGAGGTTAGTTGGAGGAAAGATTAAAATCAGCATGAGAAAATATTATTTTACTGAAAGAGTAGTAGATCCTTGGAACAAACTTCCAGCAGATGTAGTTGGTAAATCCACAGTGATTGAATTTAAACATGCCTGGGATAAACATATATCCATCCTAAGATAAAATACAGGAAATAGTATAAGGGCAGACTAGATGGACCATGAGGGCTTTTTCTGCCTTCAATCTTCTATGTTTCATACCACTTCTGAATAGCTCCAAATGGCTCATGGCCCACTAGTGGGCCATACCCCAGTAGTTTTGGGGACTCTTAACCTAAGCCAATGATGGCGAACCTATGGCATGGGTGCCACAGGTGGCATGCGGAGCTATATCTGCTGGCACACAAGCCATTGCCCTAACTCAGCTCCAATGTGCATGTGTGTGCTGGCCAGCTGATTTTTGGTTTGCACAGAGACTCTGGGAGATCATTTTTGGCTTCGAGAGAGCCTCCGGGGAGATGGGGGGAGGACATTGTTACCCTCCCTCGGCTCCAGGGAAGCCTTTGGAGCCTGGGGAGGGCAAAACATGAGCCTACCAGGCCCACCAGAAATTGAGAAACGGGCCATTTTCAGCCTCCAGTGGGCCTCTAAGGGGTGGGGCATTGAATTATGGGTGTGGGCATTTGTGCATGTGCGATAGCATGCCGACATGCTCTTTTGGCACCCAAGGAAAAAAATGTTCACTATCACTGACCTAGGCTAGCTAAGAGATCACTATCTCTGGACATTGGATACCCATTGAATATTGCCACTCAGTTTATTTGCCAGAAGTCTATGCAAAATTATATTTCTCCAAAGGACATATCTTTGAATTTTTTTACACCTTAAGTATTTGGTCTATGTGGGATATAGAATATTATATATAGGAGCAGGTATGTACTTAGTCCTGTGTTGTTTAGGAATGACTCCATAGAAACAGGAGCAGGTATGTACTTAGTCCTGTGTTGTTTAGGAATGACTCCATAGAAACATAGAAATATAGAAGACTGACGGCGGAAAAAGACCTCATGGTCCATCTAGTCTGCCCTTATACTATTTCCTGTATTTTATCTTACAATGGATATATGTTTATCCCAGGCATGTTCAAATTCAGTTACTGTGGATTTACCAACCACGTCTGCTAGAAGTTTGTTCCAAGGATCTACTACTCTTTCAGTGAAATAATATTTTCTCATGTTGCTTTTGATCTTTCCCCCAACTAACTTCAGATTGTGTCCCCTTGTTCTTGTGTTCACTTTCATGTTAAAAACACTTCCCTCCTGAACCTTATTTAACCCTTTAACATATTTAAATGTTTCGATCATGTCCCCCCTTTTCCTTCTGCCCTGCCTACTATACAGATTGAGTTCATTAAGTCTTTCCTGATACGTTTTATGCTTAAGACCTTCCACCATTCTTGTAGCCCGTTCAATTTTGTCAATATCTTTTTGTAGGTGAGGTCTCCAGAACTGAACACAGTATTCCAAATGTGGTCTCACCAGCGCTCTATATAAGGGGATCACAATCTCCCTCTTCCTGCTTGTTATACCTCTAGCCATGGTTTCTGATGCTTCTGTTTCTCCAGGCTGAAGTAACTACTCAGATGCTGAATGTCATGGAGAGCTTCTTGATCTGCAACTTTTATCCTAAAGACAATTCAGTTGGACACCCATTGAATATTGCCACCCAGACATCTCTTTGGAATTTTTTTACATCTCAAGTATTTAGTTAATAATGGATAGAGAATATCAGGATAGGAGAAGGTATGTTCTTTGTCCTGTGTTGCCAACTATAGGAATGACTCTGTCTTTTGATGCTTCTGTTTCTGCAGGCCCCTCAGCTGAAGTAACTTCTCAAGTGCTGAATGTCAATGACACCATCTTGAACTGCTCTATCTGCAACTTTTACCCTCAAGACATATATGCCACCTGGATGAAGGATGGAGAGAATTGGGATCAAGAGACTTTTCGTGGGGATACCATCCGTAATTGGGACGGGACCTACTGCACCTGGATCAGTATTGACATTAATTCCATCGAGGAGGACCGCTACTGCTGCCATGCTGACCACGAAGGCTTGCAGGAAGCACTCTGTGTAAAAGGTGACAAACTGCAGTGAAGGGAGAAATTGTGGGTGATGAAATTAAGCTTAGTAGTTCCCTGGCTTGGTTTTATTCAATTGAAAGGCTCCCATTTTTTTAGTTTGACGACTTACAATTAAAAGGCTGTATAATTTGAAATACAGTGGTACCTCATCTTACGAACGCCTCTTCTAACGAACTTTTCAAGATACGAACCCGGTGTTTAAGATTTTTTTGCCTCTTCTTCTGAACTATTTTCACCTTGCGAACCCAAGCCGCTGCTGCTGGGATGAAGGGGTTTCTTCCCCCCCCCTTTTTTTGAAGAAAGAAAAGGGAGGGGCAGCTTGGAGGGGGAAAGAGTTTGCATTTAAAAAAGTAGCAGAACAGCGTGCTTGCACAGGCACTGAAAGGATGTCTTTTGAAGAAAGAAAAGGGAGGGGGCGGCTTGGAGGGGGAAAGAGTTTGCATTTTAAAAAGTAGGAGAACAGCGTGCTTGCAGGCACTGAAAGGGTGTCTTTTGAAGAAAGAAAAGGGAGGGGCGGCTTGGAGGGGGAAAGAGTTTGCATTTTAAAAAGCAGGAGAACAGCGTGCTTGCACAGGCACTGAAAGGGTGTCTTTTGAAGAAAGAAAAGGGAGGGGCAGCTTGGAGGGGGAAAGAGTTTGCATTTTAAAAAGTAGGAGAACAGCATGCTTGCACAGGCACTGAAAGGGTGTCTTTTGAAGAAAGAAAAGGGAGGGGCGGCTTGGAGGGGGAAAGAGTTTGCATTTTAAAAAGTAGGAGAACAGCGTGCTTGCACAGGCACTGAAACGGTGTCTTTTGAAGAAAGAAAAGGGAGGGGCGCCCCTCTTGCCTTTCTTCCTTCCCACTTATCCTTTAGCTTAGCCTTGCTTCTTCCACCCACCCCCTTTAGCTGCTCCTCCCTGCCCTCTGTTCGCCTCCCTTCTAAAGTTTGGGATTTTCCTGAAGGATTTGCACGCATTATTTGCTTTTACAGTGATCCCTCGATCATCGCTAGGGTTCCGTTCCAGGACCCCAAGCGATGATCGATTTTTCGCGAAGTAGCGGTGCGGAAGTAAAAACACCATCTGCGCATGCGCAGATGGTGTTTTTACTTCCACCGCCGCCCGCCCTTCGCCCGCCCACCCCGTTGCTCGCGCCTGGGGTTTCCCGCGCGCGCGCCGCCCGCTCGCCCACGCTGTTGCTGGGGCCGCTTCCCAGCTGGGGAGCGGAGCTGGGGTTTCCCCAAGCGCGCGCGCGTTGCTGGGGCCGCTTCCCAGCTGGGGAGCGGAGCTGGGGTTTCCCCAAACGTGCGCGCGTTGCTGGGGCCGCTTCCCAGCTGGGGAGCGGAGCTGGGGTTTCCCCAAACGCGCGCGCGTTGCTGGGGCTGCTTCCCAGCTGGGGAGCGGAGCTGGGGTTTCCCCAAACGCGCGCGCACCGCCCGCCCGCCCACGCTGTTGCTGGGGCTGCTTTCCAGCTGGGGAGCGGAGCTGGGGTTTCCCCAAGAGCGCGCGCGTTGCTGGGGCCGCTTCCCAGCTGGGGAGCGGAGCTGGGGTTTCCCCAAACGCGCGCGCACCGCCCGCCCGCCCACGCTGTTGCTGGGGCCGCTTCCCAGCTGGGGAGCGGAGCTGGGGTTTCCCCAAACGCGCGCGCGTCGCTGGGGCTGCTTCCCAGCTGGGGAGCGGAGCTGGGGTTTCCCCAAACGCGCGCGCACCGCCCGCCCGCCCACGCTGTTGCTGGGGCCGCTTCCCAGCTGGGGAGCGGAGCTGGGGTTTCCCCAAGCGCGCGCGCGTTGCTGGAGCCACTTCCCAGCTGGGGAGTGGAGCTGGGGTGTCCCCGCGCGTGCCGCCCGCCTGCCCACGCCGTTGCTCGCGCTGCCGCTGGGGTCTTACCGGGGCAAGAGGGGGAAGACCCAGGGAAGCCTCTGCCCGGTGGGGAAACTCCACCATCTACGCATGCGTGGAAGGGCACACATGCGCAGATGGTGGAGTTTACTTCCGGGTTGAAAACTAGCGATATAGCCCTTTCGCGATGCTCGAGGACGCGAAACTCGAGGGTTCACTGTACATTGATTCCTATGGGAAACATTGTTTCGTCTTACAAACTTTTCACCTTACGAACCTCCTCCTGGAACCAATTAAGTTCGTATCATGAGGTACCACTGTAACTGATATCTGGGCAAGAAAAGTCACACGAGTTAATAATTCTTCTTATACTACTCTCATAATATCCTTTTATTCTCTAATTGATTTATTCTATTCCTAAATTTTGACTTCTATTTTTTTTCTACTATATTTTACTCGAGTATAACCTCTATAACCGTCATTGTGTATTATTGTGCATTAGACAAAAAAAATAAAAATAAAATAAAATAAAAATAAATCTTGAAATTTATTACAATGGGAATTGGGAACTCCTGACTTAAACTATCCAACAATTTGCCTGGAGTTACTTAAAATGGCTAAAAACTTTCATCGCGCCAATATAGGATGATTGTGATGAGATGTACTTGGATCTCTAAATAGTTTCTTTTTATTATTATTATTTTTTTAAAAAAATATTTCCTTATTTTAACACAGACAGACGTACACAAACATTTAAAAACATAGGACAGTGTGTGACAAACCTGTTTCCTATTTCTTATTGTGCTCTATCTATTTTATTATTATAACTATTATTTTACATATTATATACAGTATATTGTACATTGATCTTACTTCGATATCTATTTTTATTACACTTTTAACTGATCCTATTTTCTTTTAGTTCCAGATTTTAATTTTGTTTGACTACGTATGCTTATATTTTTCTTTTTCCCAACCAACAATAATACCTATTCCAATATTTGTAATATTTTGACTCATCTTTATCTTTTATCTCCATTGTTAATTTGTCCATTTCTGCACAGGATATTATTATATCTATTACATCTTCTTCAGTAGGTATATTTTCACTTTTCCATTGTTGCACAAAGATAATTCTCGCCGCTGTTATATGTAAAATTAGATATATTTGACATTTTTCACATTTTTCATGTATTATTCCCAATAAAAAGAATTCATCCCCCCACCCCCAATTTTTCTTTCTAATATTTCTTCCAGTCACTTTTGGACTCTATTTCAATATTTCTTTGTTTTGTCACACCACCACCATATATGATAATAGGAACCGATTGCTTTCCTACACTAGATGTAGGTTTCTTATCTATCTTCACTAATTGTATTGTTGTTGTATGCTACCTATAGAACATTTTGTACCAATTCTCTTTATACGCTGTAGCCAATGTCAAGTTTTTGTTTCTAGTTCATTTGTCTAAATTAATATTGTAATCAAAATTCTGGACCCATGTAATCTTATTTATTTATTATTTATTAATTTGATTTGTATGCCACCCCTCTCCGTGTACTCCGGGCGGCTCACAACATATCAAAGAAAACATAACAATACACCTGGATCCAATTAATGTAATTAAAAAACCCTAAGAGTTCTAATATAATTGAAAACATTCTTTACCATTCTATACCATTGTATAGTCATAGTATCTTTGACTTGTTCTTCTTCCATCTTACAATTTAACAAATATTGTTGGTTTTTAAAATTGATTTCTCGTCTGCTCCTAATAATATTTTATCTAGTGTTGTTCTTTTCTCTATTCCACATTCTTTTTTTATCTTTTTCATATCTTGATTTTATTTGAAGATACTCTCACCAGTCTAATCCAATCTCTTCCTATCATAGTTCCAATCTAGTTTTTATAATCCCTTCTTCTTTAATCAATTTCTTGTAGGTTATAACTTTACCAGATTTTTAAAAATTTGAGTGTACAAAGGCTTCTCATGGTGAGAACCAATTGGGAATACAGTGATCCCTCGATTAGTGCGGGGGTTACGTTCCAAGACCTCCCGCACTAATCGATTTTCCGCGGTATAGTGGTGCGGAAGTAAAAACACCATCTGCGCATGCGCGCCCCTTTTTTCCATGGCCGCGCATGCGCAGATGGTGGAGGTGGGGAGCGACGAGAGTGCGGAAGCCGACAGATTGCTTTGAATGCCGGTTGCCCCTGCCCCCCCAGCACCCGCCCGCCGGCCGTTCGCCGCTCGCCCGCCCGGCCGCTCGCTCGCCGCTCGCCCGTTCACCCGCCCGCCCGGCCGCCGTTTGCCGCTCGCCCGTTCACCCCGCCCGCCCGCCGTTTGCCGCCCGCCCGTTCACCCGCCCGCCCGCCATTTGCCGCTCGCCTGTTCACCTGCCCGGCCGGCCGCCGTTTGCCGCTCGAGAGCAAGAGGGGGAGAGATAGAGAAAGAGAGAGAAGGAAAGAAAGAGATGAGAGAGGGAGGAAGAGAGTGTGAGAGAGGAAGAAGCAAGATAGAGAAAGAGAGAGAGAAAGAAAGATGAGAAAGGAAGGAAGACAGTGAGAGAGAGGAAGAAAGAGAGAGAGAGAAGAGTGGAAGGAAAATGAAAAATTCTAACCTTAAAAACTTTCATTAGCATTCATTCAATAAAATCATACTAAAAACATTTATTGGTCAGGGGGAAGATCTAGTAACTCCAGTCTTGGCAATAATATGAGTTTTTAAACTCTTTTGAAAGGCAAGGAATGGGGTGGGAGCAGTGCAAATATCGGGGGGGGGGAGTTGCTTCCGGAGGGCTGGGGCTCCCACAGAGAAGGCTCTTCCCCTAAGTCCCGCCAGCTGACATTGTTTGACATTGTTTGAAACCAACTCTGTGAGACTTCACCGGTTGCTGGGATTCATGCAGCAGAAGGCGTTCTGGGAGATAGTCTGGTCCTATGCCATTAGGGCTTTGAATTGTGTCCGGAAACAGATTGGTAGCCAATGCAGTCCGCAGAATGATGACGAGATATGGGCATATCTTGGAAGGCCCAATACTGCTCGCGCGGCTGCATTTTGGACGATCTGAAGTTTCCGAACACTCTTCAAGTGTAGCCCCCTGTAGAGAGCATTGCAGTAGTCGAACCTCGAGGTGATAAGGGCATGAGTGACTGTGAGCAAAGACTCCCTGTCCAAATAGGGCCGCAACTGGTACATCAGGCGGACCTGGGCAAACGCCTCCCTCGTCACAGCCGAAAGATGGTGTTCTAAAGTCAGCTGTGGATCGAGGAGGACACCCAAGTTGAGTCAATAGTTCCCCCCCAGGGTGATGAACGGAGAGATGGATGTGTTGTTGGGAGGCAGTACCCAAAGCCACTCCATCTTGTCTGGATTGATCCTGAGCCTGTTGGCACCCATCCAGACCCTGACAGCCTCCAGATACCAGCACATCACTTCCACTGCTTCGCTGAGTGGACACATGGTGGAGATGTACAGCTGAGTATCATCAGCATACTGATGGTAACTCACCCCGTATCCTTGCATGATCTCACCCAACGGTTTCATGTAGATATTAAACAGCAGGGGGGAGAGGACCGACCCCTGAGGAATCCCACAAGGTAGGGACCTAGGAGTCGACCTCTGACCCCCTGCTAACACTGACTGCAACCGACCAGAGAGGTAGGAGGAGAACCATTGTAAAATGGTGCCTCCCACTCCCAACCCCTCCAATTGGCGCAGAAGGATACAATGATTGATGGTATTGAAAGCCACTGAGAGGTCAAAAAGCACCAGGAGGATAAACCCCTGTCCCAGGCCCGCCAGAGATCATCCATCAGCGCGACCAAAGCAGTTTCCGAGCTGTAGCCAGGTCTGAATCCTGACTGCCGAGGGCCTTATCCTCCTATATTACCAAGAATCCATGGAGTTAGCCACCTAAAGTTAACAGTGTGCCTAATCAGCTTGGTAGTCAAAAAAAGGTAAGGTTTTCTAAGGTCTCTGACTCTTTTTGGTACTTGCTTCAGGACCACCAAACGCCTCCCTCTGTATTCTAAATAGTTTCTGTTCTCTTCCCAATTTAGTGCCACTAATGCTGTATTAGATATGTTTTTACTGTCTCCTATACATTTCCCCCCGAGCACGTTCACATTGTAGGTAGTATTACAAATATTGACCCCCTCAGAGAGGGTCCGCAACCTGGGCATCCTCCTCGATCCACAGCTCACATTAGAGAAACATCTTTCAGCTGTGGCGAGGGGGGTGTTTGCCAGGTTCGCCTGGTGCACCAGTTGCGGCCCTATTTGGACCGGGAGTCACTGCTCACAGTCACTCATGCCCTCATCACCTCATGCCCTCATCACCTCGAGGCTCGACTACTGTAATGCTCTCTACATGGGGCTCCGCAGTCTGCATTGGTTGCCGATCAGTTTCCGGTCACAATTCAAAGTGTTGGTCATTACCTATAAAGATCTTCATGGCACCGGACCAGGGTATCTACGAGACCGCCGCACGAATCCCTGCAACCGGTTTGGTCCCACAGAGTGGGCCTTCTCCGGGTCCCGTCAACTAAACAATGTCGCTTGGCGGAGCCCAGGGGAAAAGCCTTCTCTGTGGTGGCCCCTGCCCTCTGGAATCAACTCCCCCCAGAGATTAGAACTGCCCCCACGCTCCTTGCCTTTCGTAAGCTCCTTAAAACCCACCTCTGCCGTCAGGCATGGGGGAACTGAGATATTCTTTTCCCCTAGGCCTTTACAATTTATGCATGGTATGTTTGTTTGTATGGATGTTTAGTTTTATAATAAAGGTTTTTAAGTTGTTTTTAGTATTGGATTTATATGATGTTTTTTATTACTGTTGTTAGCCGCCCCGAGTCTACGGAAAGGGCCGGCATACAAATCAAATCAAATCAAATCAAATCAAATCAATCAATCAATCAATCAATCAATCAATAAATAAATAAGGCATGGAGACTTAGTTATAAAATGGAGCAATCATTAGAAAAGTTTCCACCTGACCTGGTTTAATGACCATTTTTATGATGTCCGTTAAGCAAGTTAAGCAAACTACATGGTTTTCAAATTAATATGTAGTCATTATGCTAATCCAGCATATCCAATAGATATTTTTTGCCATTTTCCTGCCAGAAATGCATTATTTATTTTTTGAATTAATAGGAAAAAAAGTCTTTTTCAAATGAAAAATTGCATATTTCTTTAACCCAGCTTTCAATATTCAAAGTATTTTACCAGGATACCAATATTGGGAAGAATAACCAATATTCCTGCGAAAGAGTAAGGTTCCACTATATTCCTCGGAGAGGGGTGGCATACAAATCCAATTAATAAATTAATAAATTTGAATATAGTTCAAAATAATATTGACATTTTAAAGACTGGCATTTTAAGAAATTGTTTTTTCTTTAGAAAGAACTGAAATCTGGACAAGAAAAGTCTAATGTATCTTCAAATTTCTTACAAGTCCAACAGTGAGAATCTACAGTCCATCCTTTCTTATTCATTCTTTAACCACACCAAGAAAATCTTTGAATAGACAATCTCAACTTTAAGTCTAAGGAAACAACATTTAAATGTTAAAAAGAGCATTTTAAAAAAAGTTGATCCCCAGTCACCTGATATTTCTTTTTTTTTTGTAATATTTTTTTAGAAATTTTTTTATTGATTTAAAATACATATATACACATTTACAAAAACGTAACAAAAGGAAAATAACCAAAAAATAAAACAAAACAAGACTAAACAAAACACATTCAGACAAAAATCATAATAAATTATAATCATAATATTACTTATTTAAGTACAATAAACAATATTAGCTATAACAATAAACAAATAATATAATATATATTATTTAATTTCTCTTATGAGGAGGAAAGTCATAAATCATCTTCTCTGATATCAAATTATTTTCTGGTGAAGTATACAATCGGTATCTACTGTTATTTCTTTTGGTTATCCATATATTTTTTAATTGTTTTTATTTTCTTAGCCGCCTTCATATATTCTTACTTAGTTAGTTTAGTTTGATACAAATTTTTTCCTAAAAATTGCTGTATGTATATCATTTGTAATTTGTTATATCAAAAAAGGGAAAAAAGGTATTGCTATTGTTGTATTTTAATTTCAGTTTTCATTTCTTCTTTTAAACCAATCATAAAAGTACTTCCATGTTTTATAATAGTCGGAGTCTTCCTTGTTTTTTTAATTTAAAAGTTAATGCATCAGATTCTGCACAATCTAATTTTTTTTAAGTATCAATGTATGGTTAGGAGGTTTTGGTTGTTTCCAATATTGGAAACAACCAAAACCTGATATTTCAACTCATTACTTATTACTTCATAATGCTGGTTGTGACCTATAAAGTCCTACATGGCATAGGCTCCAGTTTTCTGAGGGGCTCTCCTACTGTTTTTCCAGTGAATTCAAACTGATTGGCCTGTTTTAATCCTCTCCACAAACACTAATACTACTTTGGTTTCCTTTTAATGACTTTGCTTTTTCTCCTCCAATTAAGCTCCAATAGTAGCTCGAATTGAGGAAGATTTCCAGCTATCACTCGTCATTTACCCTGCTGTGTCAGTCCTTGGCATCCTTATCTTTCTTGTGATCATTGGAATCTTGTGCTGCAGTAAGTATCCTATAAATATCTTTGCTATTTTATTTATTTATTAGATTTGTATGCCGCCCCTCTCCGTAGACTCGGGGCGGCTCACAATACAATAAAACAGTTCATGACAAATATAATAATTTACAATTTAAAATATTTTAAAAAACCCATTATTAAAAAGACATACATACAAACATATCATACATAAATTATATAGGCCCGGGGGAAATATCTCAGTTCCCCCATGCCTGACGACAAAGGTGGGTTTTGAGAAGTTTACGAAAGGCAATGAGGGTGGGGGCAGTTCTAATCTCTGGGGGGAGCTGGTTCCAGAGAGTCGGGGCCGCCACAGAGAAGGCTCTTCCCCTGGGGCCCGCCAACCGACATTGTTTAGTTGACGGAACCTGGAGAAGGCCAACTCTGTGGGACCTAATCGGTCGCTGGGATTCGTGCAGCAGAAGGCGGTCTTGGAGATATTCTGGTCCGATGCCATCAAGGGCTTTAAAGGTCATAACCAAAACTTTGAATTGTGACCGGAAACTGATCGGCAACCAATGCAGACTGCGGAGTGTTGGTGTAACATGGGCATACCTGGGGAAGCCCATGACTGCTCTCGCAGCTGCATTCGGCACAATCTGAAGTTTCCGAACACTTTTCAAAGGTAGCCTCATGTAGAGAGCGTTACAGTAGTCGAACCTCGAGGTGATGAGGGCATGAGTGACTGTGAGCAGTGAGTCCCGGTCCAAATAGGGCTGCAACTGGTGCACCAGGCGAACCTGGGCAAACGCCCCCCTCGCCACAGCTGAAAGATGTTTCTCTAATGTGAGCTGTGGATCGAGGAGGACGCCCAAGTTGCAGACCCTCTCCTAGGGGGTCAATAATCCTCCCCCAGGGTAATGGACGGACAGATGGAATTGTCCTTGGGAGGCAAAACCCACAGCCACTCCGTCTTGTCTGGGTTGAGTTTGAGTCTGTTGACACCCATCCAGGCCCCAACAGCCTCCAGACACCGGCACATCACTTCCACTGCTTCGTATTTTGGGTAATAACATGTGAAAGTTTCCCTTTGGGGCACATCTGTGCATCTTTCTTCCACATTTCCTCAGCTCTCCTCACAAGCTTCTGAACTCTTAACTTGCTAGGACCCCAACTAAGGACTTAGCTTAGTCGATGGTTAGGACAGCTCCAGGTTCTCTCCTGTTACTGGGAAGAGGCATTGCAATTCTACCCTTTAGTAGTTTTGGGTCAAAAAGGAGTAGAAAAATGTTGCATCAAAATGTATCTTTTTACCCAGCTGTTTCTACCAATTGTACTCAATCCTTTCCAGAGGCAGTAGGTTTCCCATGGAGCAAAGGAGGTACATTTTTTAAAAAGAGATTCCTCTTGCTGCTAAGGATAGTTTCTCGGGGAAGTCATGACAAAGTGACTAGGGCAAGGTCTTCTGAGGCTTTTTCTGGCAGAAAGGAAGAGATTGAATGGTCTCTGATGGATTTTCTTTTAGTTTTAACTCTCAGATATTTGTTCTTGCAGAGAAGCGTCGGCGTGACTACAGAGCAGCAAAAAGTAAGTGAACTCTTTGCCAGTTTGTATGATAATAATAAGCAAACGAAAAAGGGACAGAAGGGCTCATACAATCAATATTTGAAAAAGTACATGTCATATATGTTCTGCCTGACTGGCTCGGCAATGCGTAATAGTCCAGTGAAAAGAAATCAAACACACACGGGCTCTGCTAATCAGCAAACTTGTATTAGATAAACAAAAAAGGGTTACTCAAAAAGCAGTTCTTAATGTCCGAAAACAATGCAAGGCTTACTTCAGCTGCAGACAAAAAACACAGGGAAAAACAAACAAAGATAACCTGGAACGAGCAAAGACGTTTCAGGAGTCCTTTTGAATCTTTGAAGCACACAGCAAGTCCCAGAGTTTTCACCTCCGACTTGTCTGACAAAGCTGGGTTGAAAACTCCAATGGCAGAGAAACTTCGAAGCAGGAACCACAAAGCAACACAGATAAACAGCCACAGTTTGCCTTGGCCCTTGTTCCCTTTTTATCCCTTTAGCCCTCATTAAGGGAACCACACCCAACCCAGGTGCTCCTATCATGATTTGTAATACTCCTTAAAGCAATCCCTTCTTTGCATAGCTCTTCGGCTACGTAAATCAATGTATTGATTTGCAGACGAACTGAGCGAGGACAGACTGTCTGAGGGACTGCAGGCCAAATCCCCTGGGCTGTCTGCTGAATCCTCCTGGCTGTCTGCCACGTCTTCCTGGCTGTCAGTCAGGCTTTCACATTCACTTTCCCATCTGTGGGAGCAACGGCTGGCCCAGGCCCAAACACAACAATATATATGCTTCTATGACATTGCCTGGGAGAAATTACATTACTTGGTCCAGATGAAAAATGGGAGCAAGGAAGGCTCTTCCTGAGCAAAGGGAGGCAGACTTGCTCCTGTTTTAGCCCCAGATCCAGGGGTGAGCTGTTGCCCGGGCGGGGGAGAATGCAGTGGGGTGGGGGAAATGGAGGTCCACCCTAGGGCACCCAATTTGCACAGAAAGATGTTGAAAGAAAATTTATTTATTTTATTTATTTATTAGATTTGTATGCCGCCCCTCTCCGTAGACTCGGGGCGGCTAACAACAGTAATAAAACAACATATAACAAATCTAATATTTAAAATAACTAAAAACCCTTATTAAAAACCAAACATACACACAAATATACTATGCATAAATTGTATATGCCTGGGGGGAATGAATATCTCAGTTCCCCTATGTCTGTCGACAGAGGTTGGTTTTAAGGAGCTTACGAAAGGCAAGGATGGTGGGGGCAATTCTGATCTCTGGGGGCAGCTGATTCCAGAGGGTCGGGACCACCACAGAGAAGGCTCTTCCCCTGGGTCCTGCCAGACGACGTTGTTTTGTCGATGGGACCCGGAGAAGACCCACTCTGTGGGATCTAACTGGTCGCTGGGATTCGTGCGGCAGAAGCCGATCCCGTAGATATTCTGGTCCGATGCCATGAAGGGCTTTATAGGTCATAACCAACACTTTGAATTGTGACTGGAAACTGATCGGCAACCAATGCAGACTGCACAGTGTTGGTGTGACGTGGGCATACCTAGGGAAGCCCATGATTGCTCTTTTCAAAGGTAGCCCCATGTAGAGAGCGTTACAGTAGTCGAACCTCGAGGTGATGAGGGCATGAGTGACTGTAAGCAGTGACTCCCGGTCCAAATAGGGCTGCAACTGGTGCACCAGGCGAACCTGGGCAAATGTCCCCCTCGCCACAGCTGAAAGATGTTTCTCTAATGTGAGCTGTGAATCGAGGAGGACCCCCTCTGAGGGGGTCAATGATTCCCCCCCTCAGGGTGATGGACGGACAGGAAAAAACCATTGAAATTCTAGAGAAAGTGCAGAGGAGAGCAAGCAGAATAGAATAGAATAGAATAGAATTCTTTATTGGCCAAGTGTGATTGGACACACAAGGAATTTGTCTTGGTGCATATGCTCTCAGTGTACATGAATGAATGAAGAAACTAAAACTCTGGATAGATGAAACTAAAACATCTGAAGAGCAGTTACAAGAACTGGGCATGTCTAATCTAGTGAAGAGAAGAACCAGGGGAGACATAATAGCAGTGTTGCAATACTTAAGAGGCTGCTATAGAAAAGAAGGGGGTCAAGCTGTTCTCCAAAACACCTGAAGTCCAGACAAGGAATAATGGATGGAAACTGACCAAGAAGAAATTCAACCTGGAAATAAGAAGCTTCTGACACTGAGAACAATCTCACTGCAGTTTCAAAGTTACATCCCTCCATAATCATGTGATCAATCCCTTGGAAACTTGGCAACCAGCTCTTCTTCACTGCTGTTTGCATTGTCCCACAGTCACAGAACCATAACTTCAATTTTTGATATATTTTTGCCAGTTTCTGACAATTTACTGCTATCATTTAAACATGGCACTCAATGACCACCACAAAAATGTAAACAAAAATGCATCTGATCATTTGCTGCCTTGCATTATGACTGCAATGATTTACGATCATAATTCCAGGCTCAATTATGATTGTAATTTCAGAACTACAAATCAAATAAGTAAGTAAGTAAGTAAGTAAGTAAGTAAGTAAGTAAGTAAGTAAGTAAGTAAGTAAGTAAGTAAGTAAGTAAGTAAGTAAGTAAGTAAGTAAGTAAGTGAGTGTATTTCTGGGACCAAGACAATGAGGGCCTGCAGATCAGTAAGTGTTAGAACAGGTGAATAGGTCCGTTTCTCAACACGGACTCCGTGTCCTTTTTTTCCTTCAGAGGGTGACCCCAATTCCACCTTGGATAATGCTGAAAAATGCTCACTGAAAGAGATAGGAGTCCAACCTCTTCAACACTGCTGATTAAGAATGCAAGGAAGACAGCCCAACTTCTCAGGTGAGTTATAACTCTAAACACCTTTGCCTCTTCATTCACCATCTCACTAGGCTGGTTCAAAAGAAATGGGGATTAGATAACTTGTTTAGCCCCCTTCCTGTTCTGATTCTTTTTCTTCTCTTTTTCTCTCTTGCTATTCTTAGGGCATCGGAGAGGAAAAAGAACTGGTTCCCAAGAACCATCAAATAAACATCTAATTCTCAAAATGGTACTGATATTGTCTGAGAAGCACTCAAAAGGAAGACTGAGTGCTAAAGTGGAGGTAAAAAAAACATTTCAACTTCAAATCTCCACCACTAAATGCTCTGTCTTACACATTGGTAAAAAGAATCAGAATACTAAATATAAACTTGGAGGAATTGAACTTATTGATAACCCTCAATCTGCCAAAGACCTTGGAGTACTCATATCCAATGACCTAAGTCCTAGAGCCCACTGCAACAACATTGCCAAAAAGGCTTTAAGAGTTGTTAACCTAATCCTTCGCAGCTTCTTCTCTGGTAATTTTGAACTGCTAACAAGAGCTTACAAAACATTTGTCAGACCAATCCTAGAATATCGCCGGTATGGAACCCACATTGCATATCTGACATCAACACAATTGAGAGAGTCCAGAAATATTTCACAAGAAGAGTCCTTCACTCCTCACAACAAAATATCTTACTCCGCCAGACTTGAAATTCTTCGTTTAGACAACTTACAACTCCGTCGTCACCGTTCCGACTTAATTATAGTTCATAAAAATCATATACCAAAATGTCCTACCTGTTACCGACTACTTCACCTTCAACCGCAACAACACACGAGCACGAAATCGATTTAAACTAAATGTCAACCGTTCCAAACTTGAGTGCAAAAAATACGACTTCAGCAACAGGGTAATCAATGTCTGGAATGCACTACCTGATTCTGTGGTTTCTACTCCTAACCCCAAAACCTTTAACCTTAGACTATCTACAATTGACCTCTCCCCCTTTCTAAGAGGTCTGTAAAGGACGTGCATAAGCGCACCGCTGTACCTACCATCCCTGTCCTATTGTCTTCTTTTGTTACTTTTTATCATTACTTATCTAATGTTTTATTTGTACAAATTACCACCCTATAATTGTTTAGACAGACAGACAGACAGACAGACAGACAGACAGACAGACAGACAGAAAGGATAGATAGATAGATAGATAGATAGATAGATAGATAGATAGATAAAATAAAGCTCGTGGCCTACTGCCCTGCCGCGAGCAACCAAATATGGGCCTCCCATACATGGGTTGTGGGAAATAAGACAACCCCCCCCCCCGACAAAAACAATAAGGCCTAGTGCTTATTTTGGGGCCCAAAAGAAAATAAGACCTGATCTTATTTTCAGAGAAATACGGGTAGGAAAAAAGCTTAATAATATTTTTAAGCGAGACATTTATAAAATGAATTAAGGGTCCAAATTTGGAAATCTGAAACTTTCACTATAAAATTTTGGAATTAAGGAGATGAAACAAAATCAGCTTTATATAGGAATTAGAATTATTTTGTCTATGGTAAGTCATAACAAAGATGAAAGACCTTATGATTTAAATTGGACACCGGAGGGGTGAGAGCTTGAGGTCCTACCCTATTAATTGTTAGCAAACTATTAAAGGGCTTACGCAAGTGAGACGTGAATTAGCTTCAGCCAGACTGCCCCATCGTAAGTCACTTTATTTGTGCTTTTGCTGAAAATCAGTTCCGGTTTTGGCATCTGTTAGCAAAGGGCTAAGGGGCTGAGCAAAAACTCTTCATATGTAAATAGTGTCAGTCTTGTGGGCAAAATGCGACTCCATAACGGTGGTGACCCCCTTTCTTTGGAACATCAACCCATGGAAATTAAATTGTCCTCTACTTGGACACTCTTTCTCAAAGCCTAAAGACCTGATATTGCCAACGGATGGGCCTGGAGAATCTGGAGTGGGATGAAGCCCATTGAGTGGCTCATTTGACTGATTACTCTTGCCGGAGGGGTAGGGGCTATTGTTTTTATTGCTGTATATATTATTTTTATTTTTTGTAAGTACACAGAGTCACTGAGACTGATTGGGCAGCCATTTTCTAAATAAACAAATAAATGAATGAATAAATGAATGAATAAATGCATGCATGCACGAATGAATAAATAAATAAGGAGGGGGGGGGTTGCCTGTGGATTTGTGTTTCATAAAACTGGTGTTCTGAAAGAATCTCCTTCCACACTCAACAAATCTATATGTTTTTTTACCCTGGGTGAATTCTTTGATGGTCAGTAAGTCTCCTGTTCACTTTAAAACTCTTCTCGCAGTACATATTTATATGGTGTCTCTCCTGCATGGAGCACAAAAGTACAGTGGTACCTCTACTTAAGAACGCCTCTACTTAAGAACTTTTCTAGATAAGAACCGGGTGTTCAAGATTTTTTTGCCTCTTCTTAAGAACCATTTTCTACAGATTGAATTCATTAAGTCTTTCCTGAAGCATAAAACGTATCAGGAAAGAATGAACTCAATCTGTATAGTCTGGAGGACAGAAGGAAAAGGGGGGACATGATCGAAACATTTAAATATGTTAAAGGGTTAAATAAGGTTCAGGAGGGAAGTGTTTTTAATAGGAAAGTGAACACAAGAACAAGGGGACACAATCTGAAGTTAGTTTGGGGAAAGATCAAAAGCAACGTGAGAAAATATGATTTTACTGAAAGAGTAGTAGATCCTTGGAACAAACTTCCAGCAGATGTGGTAGATAAATCCACAGTAACTGAATTTAAACATGCCTGGGATAAACATATATCCATCCTAAGATAAAATACAGGAAATAGTATAAAATACAGAAAATAGTACAGTGGAACCCCGACATAAGAGCTGCTCTACTTAAGAGCAACTCGAGATAAGAGCTGGGAGGGGAGAGATATTTTTGTTCTACTTACAGGCCCAAATTCGAGATACAAGCGCCAAGGAGCTGTCTCCTGAAGCCAAACGCTAACTTCCGCGTTCGGCTTCAGGAGACAGCTGCGAAGCGGCGCGCGTGTTTTAAAAGGTTGCAGCCGGCCTGGGGGGCTCGGGGGGGGGGGGGTGCTTGCAGCTTTCTTTCTTGCTCTTTTTCTTTCTCTCTTTTACCTTCCCTTCCTCTATTTCTTCTTTTCTTTCTCCTTCCCACCTTCTTCCCTCCCTCCCTCCTTTCACTCATTCCTCTCTTACTCTCCCCTTTCATAAGTTTCCTTGCTTCCTTCCTCTGTTCCTGTCCCTTCCCCCTTTCTTTCTTTCTTTCTTTCTTTCTTGCTCTTTTTCTTTCTCTCTTTTACCTTCCCTTCCTCTATTTCTTCTTTTCTTTCTCCTTCCCACCTTCTTCCCTCCCTCCCTCCCTTCACTCATTCCTCTCTTACTCTCCCCTTTCATAAGTTTCCTTGCTTCCTTCCTCTGTTCCTGTCCCTTCCCTCTTTCCTTCCTTCCTTCCCACCCTCCGTCCATTCATTCACCCATTCCTCTCTTGATCGCTTAAAGCCGGTCCCTGGTGCAAAAAGGGTTGGGGACCTCTGTCCTACAGGATTGGGTGGCAGAAAAGTTGAACATATGTAAATTTAAAAGTTTAAGAAAGTTTACAAGTTAAGTGAAAGAAACTTCATTATTCATTTATATGTACATGTACATTTCTTCATTAAAAACATGTCTTTCTGCATAATTTAGACTAACTTTGTGAGTTTTTTGAGGGCTGGAACCAATTAAAATTATTTACATTAATTCCTATGGGGAAAAGTCGTTCGAGATAAGAGCTGCTCGACTTAAGAGCCCAGGTCCGGAACGAATTAAACTCGTATCTCGAGGTACCACTGTATAAGGGCAGACTAGATGGACCATGAGGTCTTTTTCTGCCGTCAGACTTCTATGTTTCTATGTTTCTACCTTGGACCGGCTGTAGCTTCTGCCTTGTCTTCGAGGATAGTCCCAAGAGATACCTTTCAGCAAGACAAACAACATTAAATGGCTTGATCCAGTTTTTTCTTTTAAAATATTCTTTATTAATTGTCCACAATTTAAAAAGAAAATTCCAAATATCGATACAAAATAGTCAAAGAAAATAAATTTTAAAAATGAAACAAAGGTAATCCAGTCTTATCGTCACTTACCAGTGGGAAAATAATAAACTGCTCTTCCAGATAGCCCTGATCAAGGGCTTCTTTCCAGTGTGGAAATCACTGCAAAATTAAAAGGAAGCCGCCCCATGAAACAAAACTGGGGTTATATCTGCATTGGTGGGTGTTGTGGTTAGCTCTGGCCCAGCTCCTGCCCCCAGGGCTGTGGATGTGGGGGAGACATCCACATGCTGCAGGCCTGTTTTGGCCCTGGTGGAATCTGATGATGAAGGCTCCTCTGACCAAGAAGACATGAGTGACAGGGAGGAGGAGAGTGTGGCAGACAGCTCAGAAGGAGATCAATTATCTAGCTCCTCCTTGGATTCAGAACAAGAGTTAATGATTCAGCCACGCATGCGGAGAGCGATGCATAGCAACAACTGAGAGATTATTATCAGAGAAAATGAGGCCACCTTTGGTTGGGTGGGGCTGTGGTAATTAGTGAGGCTGCTATAAAGAGCAGCCTGTGGGTTTGGCCATTGTGGAGGATTATCTGATCGTTGTGTTTCGTGCCTGCTTTGCTGACTGACTTTTTGTGTGCTGATTTTCCCCCGCTTTGAAACTAAACCAGAGCAAAGTGTGTTTCACTTTGTGAGAGAAAAAGGACTGTGAATTGCCTCACAGCTGCAAGCTAAGTATCACAGAACTGATAAGGGACTGTATAAATTACCAGTTTGTTTGGAGATGAGTGCTCTTTGCTATACCAAAAGAGGGCTTAGTTTAAGTGAATTTTCATTATAAAGAACATTGTTTTGAATTTTCAAATGTGTGTGTGTCTGAAATTTGTACCTGTGAATTTTTGGGAGGATTCTACCAGAGAGCCCGACAGAACAGTGGGTAGGGAAATAAAATGGAAATTGGAATGTCCAATCCCAAGGAAGCATTTTGTCCATGAAGGGACAACTTTCTTCCAGAGGAAAACTGGTACCCCAAGAGAAGGATCGCTCTAAAGAGAAGGAGCAGGGTAGGGGTGGGCTCCACTTTCCTTCCCTACTGGTTCGCATGATGTTTTGCATGTGCATGCTTACTCCACTCGCGCACATCCTCTTGTGCAATTAGGCTCCTGCGCATGCTCAGGAGCTGGAATCAGCCCGAAACACCACCGAGGAGCTTCAGGTGAAGAAATAAAGTATTAACCTGGGGGCAGGTGGAGGGCAGTGTTCCCCCTAATTTTTTTGGGGGGTGGGTGGAAAAGTATAGTGTCTGAGCGGCAGTCCCTTTGGGACTGGGCGGCACAGAAATAATAAATAAATAAACAAACAAACAAACAAATAAAAACCCCACCCTGTTTTGCCTCAGAGAATTTCAAAATAAAATACTGTACTGTGTGTCTATAACAGTGAGCTCATAATAGGGCAACTCTATCAATATCAAAATGCCACTTAAATAGTTGAGCTAGTTTCAAATTAGATTTTGATTTTCTTTCTCTCTTCCTTACTCCCATTCTTTTTCTTTCTCTTTTCCTTCCTCTCTTTTTTCTATCTGTTTCTCTCTCTTCCTCTCTTCCTCTCTCTCTCCTCCCCTCTCGGCTTCTGGGCAGGTTTGGAAAACTCTGAGTTGATGATGATTTTTAAGTGAGCAATTGCTCACTGCTCAGCTTAGAGGGAACTATGGTGGAGGGTACTTTTTTAAGCAACTGAACAAAAAAACAGTCTGGCACTGGCTGACCCAGTTATGTGACATCACCAGCAGAGTACTACCAGTTCGGGCAATCCAGTCCGAACTGGGAAGAAGCCGTCCCTGGTGCAGGGTTGTGGTCAGGGCAAAGTCAAATATTGCGTCAGCCACTAGGCTCCAGAATTTTCACAGGGGAAGGGTTTTTTTCCTATAAGGAAAGTCTATGGAGAGGAACAAGGGCTTTGCACTACAGCATGGGAACTATGGGGAATTGAAGGGCAGAAGGGAAAATGGACAGGGCCAGACCTGACCAAGGATGGAAGCTGACCAAGGAGAGATTCAACCTGGAGATAAGGAAGAACTTCCTGACGGTCAGAGCGATCAACAAGTGGAACAGCCTGCCAGCAGAGGTTGTGAACGCTCCAACTCTGGATGTTTTCAAGAGGAGATTGGACTGCCATCTGGCTGGGGAGGTGTAGGGTTTCCTGCTTGGGCAGGGGGTTGGACTTGATGACCTGTAAGGTACCTTTCAACTCGAATGAATGAATGAATGAATGAATAATAAAAAAGACCTGAAAAAGCAGAAGAGCAACACCACCGACACCTTTGAACTTCAGCAGAGAAAACCGAGAATTCCATGGATGGTGAAGACAATATTGGCCAAGTGTGATTGGACACACAAGGAATTTGTCTTGGTGCATATGCTCTCAGCGTACTTAAAATAAAATATACATTTGTCAAGAATCATGTGGTACGACACTTCATGATTGTCATAGGGGTCAAATAAGCAATGAGGAAACAATCAATATTAATAAAAATCTTAGGATATATGCAACAAGTTACAGTCATACAGTCAACATGGGAGGAAATGGGTGATAGGAATGATGAGAAAAACTAGTAGAATAGAACTGCAGATTTAGTAGAAAGTCTGACAGTGCTGAGGGAATTATTTGTTTAGTTTTAAAATGGCGCGGGGGAGGGGGCAGACACCTAGGCTGAATGGGGCCCCCAAATTCCTGATGGCGGCCATGCCTATTGCCCTCAATATGCTTTGTGTATTGGACAAAATAAATAAATAAATAAATAAAATAAAAAATAAAGCGACTGGCCGTCTTCCTTCCCTGTCGCGCCCGCACCTGATCGCTGCCTCCGGCCAGGTACTTTCCACTCGGGCGCGGTTTGTGGCTCGTGGGAGGCGGAGCGATCCATCATGCCACATTGTTGGGTTTACATCAGCCGGAGCTCTCATCGGGCTCTGCAGTTCCGGGAGGTTCGTTCCTAAGAGCGGTTGTTATTCGGAAGCTCGATCTTATGGACCGCCTGAATCTTTCCCTCCGGATCCTCCGGGACCTCACCGAAAGAAGGCTACCCCGTGGGCCCGGGGAGCCGAGGGAGGCTGGGTTCCGAGGGGCTGCAGACCGCGAGATAACGAAGCGCCTCTTCCTCTTCCTCTTCCAGGCGCTTTTTTTGCTCCCCTTGCGCAGCAGCTGGGCCGGTGAGTGGCGGGGAGAGCGCGCGTGGCGCCCACGGGCGGCGGAGTAAAGAGAGAAAGGCGGGGAGGAGGGGGCTTCATCGCGTGGGCTCCGCTTGGGGTGATCTCCTCTCCTCTCGCCCCGCCTGGCCTGCGCGCCAGGATCGTTGATGCTGCTGCGAGGGCAAAACCACGGGATGGACGCGGCGAGAGGTAGAGACGAATCCACGAGCCACGAATCGCGCGCGGCGTGGAGCAGGTGGGTAGGTACCGTACGACCGAGAGCTCGCCAAAGGGAGCCGGATTACAGCGCCCGTGGGTCTCAGCCCAAGCGTACCATTGCGCCCGCATTGCAAAGGCCTTCCAAAAAAATCTCCGTCTTAGGAAAAACATTCTCCCTCTCCGCGAAGTTAGTTTAAACCCAGTTTATTTATGACTGTAACTTGTTGCAAGTATGCTTAAGATTTTTATTAATATTGATTGTTTCTTCATTGCTTATTTGACCCTTATGACAATCATTAAGTGTTGTACCTCATGATTCTTGACAAATGCATTTTTTCTTTTATGTACACAGAGAGCATCTGCACCAAGACAAATTCCTTGTGTGTCCAACCACACTTGGCCAATAAAGAATTATATTCTATCCTGTCCCATCCCATCCGATCCCTTCCTATCCTATTCTATATAATTCTATTGTATGCTATGCTATGCTATGCTATGCTATGTATCAGGAAAGACTTAATGAACTCAATCTGTATAGTCTGGAGGACAGAAGGAAAAGGGGGGGACATGATCGAAACATTTAAATATGTCAAGTCCACAGTAACTGAATTTAATTAAACATGCCCGGGATAAACATATATCCATCCTAAGATAAAATACAGGAAATAGTATAAGGGCAGACTAGATGGACCATGAGGTCTTTTTCTGCCGTCAGTCTTCTATGTTTCTATGTTTCTTTGCTATGCAATGCTGTTCTCTCGTCTCTTCTCTTCTCTTCTCTCTACACCATCTGTCTATATCATCTGTTTGTCTGTCTACTCTCCTGCTCCCTCTATCATCCATTTCTCCCGCACGGTTTAAATATTAACTTAAGAAAAAACCATGATAAAGTCACCATCATAGAGGGAGGTCCTAAAGGGACAAGACACCAACAGCCCAGAGAGTTTTGTAAGCAACGTATGCTGTTGTGGTTGGCTTTCATCACTGATGTTTTCCTTTAATCTGTTGTTGGCAGGGATTGACCCTCTTGTATTAGATATAAAGTATGTATCTTTTCTTTTATGTACACTGAGAGCATATGCACCAAAGACAAATTCCTTGTGTGTCCAATCACACTTGGCCAATAAAGAATTCTATTCTATTCCGAAGGTCCTTCAGGGAGGGATTGGGTCATCTGATTGGGTCATCAGGGGAGGGAAGGTCTCAGGAGACATTGGAGATCTTGCAATAGTCCACTGCATCTGTTAGTATCTAATCTTTTGTATGCCTTAATGATATTTTTACATTTTATTAAACTGGTGTGATTCCTTTGATACTTTGAGCCTTTGGAGAAATGGTAAAGAAAAGCAACCAAGAGGATTAAAGACTTGGAGACTAAAAATATAGGGAGAATAATTGCAGGATTTGGATTTGGCCAGTCTGGAGAAAAGGACTAGGATTTGGGGGATGACAGGATGGCAATATTTGGGGGGCTACCAGAAAGAGGAGGGGGTGGCTGGTCCAATTGTTTTCCAAAGCACCGGAAGCAAGGCAAGAAGCAATGGATGGAAACTAAACAAGACGAGAAGCAACCTGGAATTGAGGAGAAACTTCCTAACAGTGAGGACAATTAACCAGTGGAAGGGCTTGTCTTCAGAAATTGTGGGTGCTTTATTGCTGGAGGTTTTTAAGACGAGACTGGACAGTCCTCTCTCTGAAATGATACAGGGTTTCCAATTTGAGCAGGGGGCTAGAATAGATGACCTCCAAGGTCCCTTCCAGTGTTGGAGGTAGCTCAGAGAAGGTTGGCCATTTAAATTTGACAGAGGGATCAAAGGTGGAACCTTGCCCAACGGCACTCCCTGATAAATGACAGTCAGGTGCTTGGTTGCCCAGAGGTGTGCGGAGGTGTGTTACAAGGACAACCAATGGAAGAGCAGAAGAAAAAACCACCTGTTATTGGGTGGATCTCAGGTGGCTTTGGAAACTCCCAAAGGGCATAGGAGAAATCTGGGAATCTAGCCAGAATAATAGAATGTGAACTTTGGACAACCTTAAATGTATGTTTAAATACGCCCTGAACTATGAAAATATTTTCTCTCTTGTTTGTTCTCTTCTACTGTTTATCTTAGATCAGCAAAGTGAGGTGCAATCTGGTTACATTCCCCCTAATGCAATCTCTTAAAGCAACATCTCTTAATCCAAGCTAACTATCTCTCGATTCTACCAGCACAAGACCATTAGCAAAGTTCTTCTTAGTTCTAAGTTGCTTTTTTCCTTGATTCGTTTCCATCCATTGCTTCTTGTCCTGCCCTCAGGTGCTTTGGAGAATAGGTTGATTCCAGTGAAGGGCTTCCAAAGTTTTTACTACCACACTGTGGGTGCGACTTATGCAGGATGCCCTGCAATTTCTTTCAACATCTTTCAGTGCAAATTGGGTGCTCTGGGATGGAGCTCCATTTTTGCTACCCCTCTGCCTTCCCCCCCCCAAAATCCGGGCAGTAGCCCACCCCTGGTTGACTCCCTCTTCTTTATGGCAGCTCCTGAGATATTGGAACACTACCATCATGCCTCCCCTAGTTCTTCTTTTCATTAAACTAGCCATGCCCAGGTCCTGCAATGGTTCCTCATATGCTTTAGCCTCCAGTTCCCTAACCATCTTTGTTGTCATCATCATCATTTTACTTAACAACCAGGTTACTGACTGTTAGTACAGGGTACATGTGTGTTAGGGATTGCCATTATAAACTGCATATTGTAAACTGTACCAAACTTGTACTTAAAGGGCTAATGTGCACTCAAAGAGTTAACATTTGCTTGAAGAGTTAATGTTCAAGGCTATTTCGTCATTGAAGCTATAAAAGCTCATGAGTTTGCCCAGTCACTTCCTTGTTACTTTACTTTTGCCTGAGACGGGGGAGTCGTGTCTAAGCTCTGTGCTTGTATAAGCTTCGTGCTTTATCTGTATTGTATAAGCTTCGTGCTTTATCTATACAGTAATACCTCGTCTTACGAACCTAATTGGTTCCAGGGGGAGGTTCGTAAGACGAAAAGTTCGTAAGACGAAACGTTGTTTCCCATAGGAAACAATGTAAAATCCATTAATCCGTGCAACAACAACAAAAAACGCAAAAAAACACTGCCGCCCGGCTGTCACCTTTTGAAACAGCCGGGGGTGCTTCCCAGCGTCCTCCTGAACCCGAACGCCAAACCCGAACTTCCGGGTTCGGCGTTCGGGAGGCCGCCGAGAAGCCCCCCGGCTGTTTTAAAAGGTGACAGCCGGGCGGCGGGGCTTCCCAGCGGCCTCCCGAACCCGAACTTTTGCAGAACCTCCAGGTTTGGCATTCGGGAGGCCTCCGAGAAGCCCCGCCGCCTGGCTGTCACCTTTTAAAACAGCCGGGGGGCTTCTCAGAGGCCTCCCGAACACCGAACCCGGAAGTTTGGGTTTGGCATTTGGGTTCAGCAGGACGCTGGGAAGCCCCCCGGCTGTTTCAAAAAGCGACAGCCGGGCGGTGGGGCTTCTCGGCGGCGGCGGGTTCGTAAGAAGAAAAAAGTTCGTAAGAAGAGGCAAAAATTTTCTGAACCCCGGGTTCGTATCTCGGGTTGTTCGTAAGACGAGGGGTTCATATCATGAGGTACCATTGTATTATATTTCAGCTTCGTGCTTTATCTATATTATATTTTAGCTTCGTGCTTGTTATCTATATTCTGTATTCGCTACGTGCATATTTTGGATTGTTTATATTTTGTTTATATGTAAATAATAGTTATTTAACTAAGTCTGTGCCTTGGCTTTATCACACATCCACGCTCTGTTAAAATTCTCTGCTCGGTATTGTCGAAGGTTTCATAGCATAGCTAACCGAGACAAGCCAACACTGACTTATCAACTGCAGTGATTCACTTAATTGTGGTAAGAAAGGTTGTAAAATGGGGCAGAACTCCTTTGGACTCAATGGTGGTCATAAGTCAAGGTCTTCCTATAACCTTTTCTGTCTCCAGAAAATTTGAAATCTTAAGAGACTGAATTGATTGCCGTCAACAAATGACCCGATTCAACGGTGCAGAAGTGTTCCTTCCTGTCATACCTGAAACTCTGCCTTTATTTTCCAGATGGACAAATCCATTCTCTTCTTTATCTGTACACTGCCCTATCAGAACCCATTGGGGACCTGCCCCAGTTCACTGTCCTGGGCTATGGGGACGGCTTCCTTGCGGGTTCCTACAACAGCTTCACCGAGCGGGCCGTGTCCCGAGCCCCCTGGATGAAGAAGATTGAAGAAGAGGACCCCCACTTCTGGAATTGGATGACCCACAGAGCCTCCCATTCTGGGCAACGGTTCCGGAGGGACCTGGAGAATATCCTGCAGCAGAAAAACGAGAGCCGAGGTAAGGCCAGGAAGTCTCACATCCTTGGGCCAGTCTAATTTACACATGGGAAGAAAATCCCCTCGTCCTTCACATGCTTTTTAAAAAACATATTAGTTGGTGTCACTATTTCTTTTATGTATATCCAGTTTAGGGTACTCCAAAACCCCAGAGAGCCAATTTAGCACCCCCTGCCCCTAGGCAACACACACCTACGAGTATTCAAAGGTTAAACTGGTTTTCACCATGCTACCCTCCCTCAAAGCGACTATAATTCTGTTCCTCCATTACGTCTTTTTGTGAGCTCTCCTTCTGAAGAATAGCAACACTTCTAACTTAAGAACATAAGAAGAGCCATGTTGAATCAGGCCAAAGCCCATCGAGTCCACTATTCTGTGTCACACTGTGGCCCACCAATTGTCCATGGGGATCTTGAGCAGAAAGAGAAGGCAAAACCCTCCCTGTCCCTTGACTCCCAACAAATGGTACTCAAGGGAATCCTGCCTGCCTCAACCAACATCTTAACTTAGGCTGATTCAGGCTTTTTTAGTTTTCGAAATAAACACCTTCTCTCATTCATCTTCTTCAACACCAAAAACACCCAGCCACTTCTCTGTTCAGTTTATATAGCCACCAGCTGCTGGGCTGGCTAGAGAGAGGTCTGTCTGTCTGTCTGTCTACCTACCTACATCTACCTACATCTACTTACCTACCTACATTTTATTTTATTTTATTTTTATTTTATTTTATTTTATTTTATTTTATTTTATTTTATTTTATTTTATTTTATTTTATTTTATTTTATTTTATTTTATTTTATTTTATTTTATTTTATTTTATTTTATTTTATTTTATTTTATTTTATTTTATTTTATTTTATTTTATTTTATTTTATTTTATTTTATTTTATTTTATTTTATTTTATTTTATTTTATTTTATTTTATTTTATTTTATTTTATTTTATTTTATTTTATTTTATTTTATTTTATTTTATTTTATTTTATTTTATTTTATTTTATTTTATTTTATTTTATTTTATTTTATTTTATTTTATTTTATTTTATTTTATTTTATTTTATTTTATTTTATTTTATTTTATTTTATTTTATTTTATTTTATTTTATTTTATTTTATTTTATTTTATTTTATTTTATTTTATTTTATTTTATTTTATTTTATTTTATTTTATTTTATTTTATTTTATTTTATTTTATTTTATTTTATTATTTTATTTTATTTTATTTTATTTTATTTTATTTTATTTTATTTTATTTTATTTTATTTTATTTTATTTTATTTTATTTTATTTTATTTTATTTTATTTTATTTTATTTTATTTTATTTTATTTTATTTTATTTTATTTTATTTTATTTTATTTTATTTTATTTTATTTTATTTTATTTTATTTTATTTTATTTTATTTTATTTTATTTTATTTTATTTTATTTTATTTTATTTTATTTTATTTTATTTTATTTTATTTTATTTTATTTTATTTTATTTTATTTTATTTTATTTTATTTTATTTTATTTTATTTTATTTTATTTTATTTTATTTTATTTTATTTTATTTTATTTTATTTTATTTTATTTTATTTTATTTTATTTTATTTTATTTTATTTTATTTTATTTTATTTTATTTTATTTTATTTTATTTTATTTTATTTTATTTTATTTTATTTTATTTTATTTTATTTTATTTTATTTTATTTTATTTTATTTTATTTTATTTTATTTTATTTTATTTTATTTTATTTTATTTTATTTTATTTTATTTTATTTTATTTTATTTTATTTTATTTTATTTTATTTTATTTTATTTTATTTTATTTTATTTTATTTTATTTTATTTTATTTTATTTTATTTTATTTTATTTTATTTTATTTTAATGCCGCCCTTCTCCTTAGACTCAGGGCGGCTTACAACATGTTAGCAATAGCACTTTTTAGCAGAGCCAGCATATTGCTCTCACAATCATTTTATCCATCTCGGAAGGATGGAAGGCTGAGTCAACCTTGAGCCGATGATGAGATTTGAACCGCTGACCTTCAGATCTACAGTCAGCTTCAGTGGCCTGCAGTACAGCACACTCTACCTGCTGCGCCACCCCGGCTCTTCAATATATTCATCATGAATCAAAATACATAAAATAAGAAGAATTAAAATAAGAATATGAAGATAAGAAAGTGCGGTTCCAGGCAACCAAGCCAAATCTTCCATTAGATTGCAGGTAGTCCTCGACTTACAACCACAAGTAGGGCCAAAAATTTCTGCTGCTAAGCAAAGCAATTGGGAAGTGGGTTGTGCCCGATTCTATGACCTTTTCACCGTGGTGGTTAACCAAATCACTGCAGCTGTTAAGTCAATCACACAGTCATTAAAGAAATCCAATGTCGTTGCCCACCCCAATCCCCCTCCCTCCCCCCGGCTGACTTGTCAGAAACCGGCGGGGAAGACAGCAAATGGCGATGACGCAACTCCGGCATGCTATAAATACACAATAATTGCCAAATGCCTGAATTTTGATCACACGGTTGTGTGGGATGCTGCAGTGATTGCAAACACAAGGACCGGTTGTAAGTCGAGGATCGGAGAGAAAATGGCACCCGCGAGCTGTTGCAGAGTGCAAGGCTCCCTGCCATGAAGTGGGGGGTGAGAGGCGGGTGAGTGTTTTGAGACATTCTAGTTTAATTAAAAGAAGGACTAGCGGGTGACATAATAGCAGTACAGTAGTACCTCTAGATACGAGCTGCTCTACATGCGAGTATTTCAAGATACAAGCCACGAGGGAAGAGACATTTCTGTTCTATTCCCAAGCAGAAATTATGGATACGAGCCGAGCGTCCACTAGGTGGCGCAAGAATCCTTGCTTTTAGTTATCTCGGAGGGGAAAAACAACTTGTTCCAGATACGAGTTGCCTCGAGATACAAGCTCCCTTATGGAACGAATTATGCTCGTATCTAGGGATACTACTGTATTCCTATATTTGAGAGGCAGCCCACGAAGAGGAGGGGTGTCGATTTATTTTCCAAAGCATAAGAAGGCAAAACAAGAAATAACGGGTGGAAACTAATCAGGGAGGAAAGCAACCTAGAATTAGGGAGAAACTTCCTGACAGTGAGGATAATTAACCAGTGGAACCGCTTGCCTCCAGAAGTTGAGGGTTCTCCATCACTGGAGCTTTTTAAGAGGAGATTGGACAACCAGTGGTCTGAAATGATATAGATCTTCTGCTTGAATAGGGAATTCAACTAGAAGACTTCTAATACTTGTTATTCTCTGGGGAACCCCTATCATCCCACTAGAGGTAGTCTAGAGGTGCAACTGGAGGCTGAGAGTTTGATCCTAGGTAGAGGCACATATTTCTCTCTCTGGGCACATTGCTTTAATATAACTCCACATTGGCAACAAGAGGGACATCTGGCCAAGGAACACTCGGCTTCATTCAGTTGCTCAGACTCCATCCCACAAGGGATAATGGGGTCATTAAAAGAGGATGAACCCCTATCACCCCACTGCACACTCACCTCTACCTTCTACCTTGCTTGTCCAGGTCTGCTTGCCTAGTGGCAAGGCTGATAGATGAAAGGATGGAGCTGGTGTCAGATGCCGTTGAGTCAAGTTTGAAAGCCCAGCAGGATATGATCTCCAGCTGGGAATCAGAGCTGGGGCTGGAAATGTGGACATAAGGCCCTGAGCAGGGGTGAAGGCGAAGGCAAAATGAGGTCAGACCTCCAGCTGTAGCTTGGAAGTTGGAGGTGCCAAGCCTAGCCCAGAACTAATGGTGTTTACATCTGTAGCAATAGTGACGCTGAAGGATGGAGCTTCAGCAGGAGGCTGGAGACAAGAGACACCGAGCCAAAGGCAAAGGTCCATGCTGGTAAAAACCGATGAGGGAGAAGTGTGGCAGCAGCAGAATCTGGTTAGGAGAACAGAAACGCCCAGCCGAGACTGAAGATGATGGTGGAAGTGGCAAGGACAATATAATTGTTCTGTCGAGCTCTCTGGTAGAATCCTCCCGAAAATGCACAGGTACAATTTCAGACACACACACGTTTGAAAATTCAAAACAATGTTCTTTATACCGAAAATGCAAATAAACGAAGCCCTCTTTTGGTATAGCAAAGAGCACTCGTCTCCAAACAAACTGGTAATTTGTACAAGACCCTTATCAGTTCTATGATACTTAGCTTGCAGCTGTGAGGCAATTCACAGTCCTTCTTCTTTCCACTTTGCTCTGGTTTAGTTTCAAAGCGGGGGAAAATCAGCACACAAAAGGTCAAAGTCAGCAAAGCAAGCACGAAACACAACAATCAGATAATCCTCCACAATGGCCAAACCCACAGACTGCTATTTATAGCAGCCTCACTAATTACCACAGCCCCACCCAACCACAGGTGGCCTCATTTTCTTTGATAATAATCTCTCAGTTGTTGCTGCCTATGCATCGCTCTCCGCATGCGTGGCTGTATCGTTAACTCTTGTTCCATATCCAAGGAGGAGCTAGATAATTGATCTCCTTCTGAGCTGTCTGCCACACTCTCCTCCTCCCTGTCACTCATGTCTTCTTGGTCAGAGGAGCCTTCATCAGCAGA
The DNA here is from genome assembly GCF_031021105.1 of Erythrolamprus reginae. Classification (NCBI taxonomy): domain Eukaryota; kingdom Metazoa; phylum Chordata; class Lepidosauria; order Squamata; family Dipsadidae; genus Erythrolamprus; species Erythrolamprus reginae. The sequence goes on along the minus strand of NC_091951.1, from coordinate 10,988,991 downwards.
TTCCACAAAACAGGCCTGCAGCATGTGGATGTCTCCCCCACATCCACAGTCCTTGGGGCAGGAGCTGGGCCAGAGCTAACCACAACAATAATGAAGATGAAATTGGAGAGGAATGGATGGGACAACCGGCTCAGAACTGAATGGCTGAATCAAGAAGCATAGCAACTGGGTTCCAGAGTCTGCAGAAGTTGATAACCGGAATCGGCCTCGAATAAGCTCCTACTTGGACTGTCAGTGAGGAGTGCAAAGGCTTCCTTTGGGAGTTGGGGATGCGCGAGATCAGAGTTCCCCAACCCTGGTTTGGTGGCACAGGGATGGGGGTGGAGGGGGGGAAATTGCGGGCATCTTTATGCACATCTGCGTGTTCACATAAGCTGCAAGTGCGTGATGGGATCGTGAATGCTCATGTGATGCAAATGGGACCATGAACGCATGTGCAACACTTGCGGCAATGGGAGCATGACTGGGAGGGGTTGCGTGCGTGCACATATATATCAACAAACCACTCCTGCAGCCTGGTGGCCAGGAGACCTGTTAAAATGCTTAGGAATTGTTTATAATATTCCAGAACAAGCTTTTACAGAGTAGATGGGGCAATGGTAGATATTCAGCCAATAAACCAGACTAATATAAGTAGAGTATAAATATTATTCTACATATATTCAATAGAATAGTCAGTAAGCAATCCAGTTCATACACAGATATATCAAGCAATCATATACAAACCAGATATCAGAACACACAGTTCTATACACACAGCAGCTAAACAATAATACTTCCACTCAGAACACACAGTTCTATACTTATTTATTTATTTAATTATTTATTCATTCATTCATTCATTCAATTTTTATGCTGCCCTTCTCCTTAGACTCAGGGCGGCTTACAACATGTATATAATTGTATATAATATATAATTCTCTCCCGATTCCTAAGAGGTCAGTAAGGGGTGTGCATAAGTGCACGAGAGTGCTTTCTGTCCCCTGTCCTACTGTTTTTCTTTTACTAGTATCATGTATATAAATATTATTATATCACTGTATACCACCAATATGTACCTGACAAAACAAACAAACAAAGTGTTAGTCATCACCTATAAAGCCCTTCATGGCACCAGACCAGGGTATCTACAAGATCGCCTTCTGCCGCACAAATCCCAGTGACCAGTTAGGTCCCACAGAGTGGGCCTTCTCCGGGTCCCGTCAACAAAACAATGTCGTTTGGCGGGGCCCAGGTGAAAAGCCTTCTTTGTGGCGGCCCCGGCCCTCTGGAACCAATTCCCCTGGAGATTAGAATTGCCCCCACCCTCCTCACCTTTCGTAAGCTCCTTAAAACCCACCTCTGCTGTCAGACATGGGGGAACTGAGATATTCTTTCCCACTAGGCCTTTACAATTCATGCATGGTATGTTTGTATGTATGGATTTTTGGTTTTACAGTAAGGGTTTTTTAGTTGTCTTAGTATTGGATTTACATGCTGTTTTTTATTACTGTTGTTAGCCACCCCGAGTCTACGGAGAGGGGCGGCATACAAATCCAATAAGTAAGTAAGTAAGTAAGTAAGTAAGTAAGTAAGTAAGTAAGTAAGTAAGTAAGTAAGTAAGTAAGTAAACAAACAAACAAACAAACAAAAAAACAAACAAACAAACAAACAAACAAACAGAATTCTACAATATTTCTCTCCTGCAGAGCATGTAATTCTATATAATACTATAAGTATTACTCACACATAAAATGCATAGACCGACATATTATTTATATTTTGCGCATGTGCAGAGGATAAAAGAACCCAAATGGTGGCATCTGGGTGGGTAAGCGGAGCCTCGCGCTCCCTTCCTGACCAGCTCTCCAACGACTCACAGACATGAACGAATCAGAAGCATTTCACCACTGCCCTATGGAATCTTCTCCTAACAGAGAGTAGAATGACTCCCAACTCTGTTGGCTTTTCACAAACCTTTAAAAACTTGGCTCTGTTTGTAGGGCTCGGAATGTCGGAAAGGTTGCTGGAACCGGGCATGGATAGTCTAGTAAAAAGAAGGGCTAGGGGGGACATGATAGCTGTATACAGGTACTTGAGGGGTTGCCACAGAGAGGAGGGGGACACACTGTTTTCCAGGGCACCAGAGGGACGGACAAGGAACAACGGTTGGAAACTGACCAAGGAAAGATTCAACCTGGAGATAAGAAAGAATTTCCTGACAGTGAGAGCGATCAACCAGTGGAATGGCCTGCCAGCGGAGGTTTTGGACTCCCCAACTTTGGACATTTTCAAGAGGAGATTGGACTGCCATTTGGCTGGGTGCTGTAGGATTTCCTGCTCCGGCAGGGGGTTGAATTTGATGACCTGTAAGGTCCCTTTCAACTCTAATAATAAATAAATAAATGTGTTAAGGATCCTGTTACAGTGATACCTTGTCTTACAAACTTAATTGGTTCTGGGATGAGGTTCTTAAGGTGAAAAGTTTGTAAGACGAAACAATGTTTCCCATAGGAATCAATGGAAAAGCGATTAATGCTGCAACCCCAAAATTCACCCTTTTTGCCAGCCAAAGCGCCCGTTTTTGCGCGGCTGGGATTCCCCTGAGGTTTCCCTCCATGGGAAATCCCACCTCTGGACTTCTGTGTTTTTGCAATGCTGCAGGGGAATCCCAGCAGGGGAATCCCAGCATTGCAAAAACGAGCGTTTCGCTGGCAACGGAAGTCCGGAGGTTGGGTTTCCCAGCGAAGGGAGCATCAATGAAATCGCAGCATCGCAAAAACACCAAAGTCCTTGAAACCCCACCTCCGGACCTCTGTGTTTTTGCGATGCTGCGATTTCACTGAGGCTTCCCTCGCTGGGAAACCCCATCTCCGGACTTCCGTTGCTAGCGAAGCGCCAGTTTTTGCACTGCTGGGATATCCCTGCTGGGATTCCCCTGCAGCACCACAAAAACACGGAAGTCCGGAGGTGGGGTTTCCCTTGGAGGGGAGCCTCAGGGGACTCCCAGCAGTGCAAAAACGGGTGCTTCGCTGGCAACGGAAGTCCAGAGGCAGGGCATGCTAGCAGCGGCGATGGGTTTGTAAGATGAAAATAGTTTGTAAGAAGAGGCAAAAAAATCTTAAACCCCGGGTTTGTATCTCGAAAAGTTTGTATGACAAGGCGTTTGTAAGATGAGGCATCACTGTACTTGGTTTTACTATTAGCTTGTTAACCAGCATGGATATTGTTTCTACTCCTTTATTTTGTGGGTGTTTTTACTCTTTGAATGTATTTTAAATTGTTTAAATTGTTTTATAATTTTATAATTGTAAGCCGCCCACAGTCCTTTGGTTGAGGTTGAGTGGCTTCAGAAATTGATTGAATGAATGTATGAATATGTAAATAAAGTCACTTGTTTCAGTGCTGTTGTAACTTTGAATGGTCGCTAAATGAGTGGTTATAAGTCGAGGAGTACCTGTATCTGATTTTCTATCTCTGTATGCAATGATCTAGATTAGGGGTCTCCAAAGTCGGCAACTTTTAAGACTTGTGGACTTCAACTCCCAGAATTCTTCAGCCCGTGTGGTTGAAGTCCACAAATCTTACAGGGGCCAAATTTGGGGGAGACAGCTGATCTAGACAAGAGTCGTTCTTAGTATCATAGAACTGGGAAGTTGCATCTTCCCAGCTGGTTGACTCTTCAAAATCTTGCCATCCATTCAAAACCATCAATCTAAATAATTGATATTTGCTCTGCCAATAAGAAAATAAACTAGGATAGTTAGGTTGAAGGTTAATCACTTTCTCAGGCTCTTTCCCCAAATACTACGGTTCCGATGTAATAACTTAGTGGCGATCTGGTGGGGTTGTATGGTATGTGGGATTTCAGATTTTACGGGGGCCTAAACTGACCTCTTTTGAGTTGTGTGTGGAATGTTAATGGAATGTTGTCTCTTATTTTGTTTGCTGCCTAGTGATCAATGGATTAATCCATTATAAACGGGATTAATCCATCTGCCAAGAGAGAAGAAGCTGAACAATGAAAGTCGATGGAGCATGTAAGCGGTGTTTTTCGATGGATGAAACTATACTATCTTGGGTTTTGGTCAACAGCCAGACCAAGATCAAAGGTTTACAAGCCAGAGAATTACCTGCCGGTCAACTGCCTTTTTTTTTCAGTCTAGGGTAATGAAATGGTAATGCTAATTAATTTCATAAACTTTTCCTGGGCTCTAGAATGGTAAAGGGGGGATAATTAGTAATTAGGGATCAAAGGAGTGGGTGCAAATATGCTATACCAGCAGTCCCCAACATTTCAGCTTGGTGGGCTAGTGGGGGCAGGGGATGGTTCTGTGCGATGTGAAGGGCACGCCTGTGAGTGAATGCAGCTCCATGTGTTCTGGAACACAAATACAGTGGGTACCTCATGATACGAACTTAGTTCTAGGAGGAGGTTCGTAAGGTGAAAAGTTCGTAAGATGAAACAATGTTTTCCCATAGGAATCAATGTAAAAGCAAATAATGCATGCAAATCCTTCAGGAAAATCCCAAATTTTAGAAGGGAGGCGAACAGAGGGCAGGGAGGAGCAGCTAAAGGGGGCGGGTGGAAGAAGCAGGGCTAGGCTAAAGGGTGAGTGGGAAGGAAGAAAGGCAAGGGGGGGCGCCCCTCCCTTTTATTTCTTCAAAAGACACCCTTTCTGTTTTCTGCAAAATCTTTCCTCCTCCAAGCCGCCCCCTCCTTTTTCTTTCTTCAAAAAAGGGGAAAAAAAAGAAACCCCTCCATCCCAGCAGCAGCTGCTTGGGTTCATAAGATGAAAATAGTTCGGAAGAAGAGGCAAAAAAATCTTAAACACCGGGTTCCTATCTAGAAAAGTTCGTTAGAAGAGGCGTTCGTAAGATGAGGTACCACTGTAGAGCTTTGTGTTTTGAGCGGCAGTGTGCGTGCCCATTTGCGAGCGCAAGTGGAGCTGCATGCACTCAGGTGCTCACTCACTGCTCACGCAGGGTGAAGCTACATACGTGCTCACATGATCTGGTTCCGAATGGGTTATGGACCAGTACTGGGCCATGGCCCAGGGATAGGGACTCCTGTGCTATGAACACAGTATTGTACAGTGTTATAATTTGCTTACTTAAAATGTTCTGGAGAAGAAATTCAATTATGGAGAAAACACTAAAAATGGCCTAATGGTCACACTAGGAGGAAATTCTAAGAAGTCTTTTAGACTTCTAAGAGAAATGCAAAACAATCAGCAGTGCTAGGCTGGAAAGTCAAAGAACCTGCCCGTTTTCAGAAGGCTTGGCTGATCCCCCAACCTGCTTTTTGCTTTCTTTCTAAGCTTGAATAAAACTTTGCAAATCGTGTGTCTTTGTCCTGCTTCAATCAGAACTGGGAAGCTGGTCCTTAGGACCCCGGTGACATGGTGGATGCATTTGTATCAGTTTCTATACATGCACTCATGTACCCATTTTGAAGGAGACCAATTTAGGCCATCGTGATCCTAGAAAACAGACCCTTTATCCGGGTTTAGAAAGGTCTCTAAAAGATGAGAAAGTTTATAACAGTTTATAGGCAAATTTATAACAGTTTGTAGGCCTGTTATACAAGGGGAGGAGAACACAATCAATATTTTTGATATATTTATCAGCATTTAAGCTGGGTGGACTTTCTACGTTTGATGTCCGTGTAAATGATATATTCTTTCTTTCTTCCCTTTTTTTGTACACATGGTTTTCTATTTTTATTATTAGGGTTCGGATGGTTGTTAATTTCTTTCTTCCTTTCCTCCCACCCTTTATTTTATATTTTAACTGTGGAATATTTTTTTTAAAAAAACTTGCTGCATTGGTGATGGGAAAAATGGACGAATATCCCTTTCCTTTGCCTTCCTCAGGGAATCTGGAATTTGGAGCTAAGGTAGGGTTTTCTTTTTGATCTTGCATAAGTGTGTGGGGATGGCTCACTAATTTTGCTCTCCTTTAGAGCTTCACGTCTGGCAGCGGCTCTACGGCTGTGAGCTGGCGGAAGATGGAAGCAAAAGAGGATATGACCTCTATGCTTACGACGGGGAGGACTTTCTCAGCTTCAACAAAGCCACCCTCAACTGGACGGCAGCCAACACTGAGGCCGCAATGACCAAGAAGAAATGGGATGCCGAGTTTGACAGGGGCTTGCGCAAGAAGATTTACTTAGAAGGGGAGTGCTTTGCCTGGCTGAAGAAATGTCTGGACTACGGCACAGAAACCCGGGCAAGGAAAAGTAAGGAAGGCAACACTGAGAGGGAGTTTATTTACAGTTCGCAGTCTTAATTGGGTGGTAGGAAATGCTTCAACTGAAGAAAGAGCTGGTTGTCTCATTCACAGAATAACCCCCAAAAGGTGGCAGGTTATTGAAGGAAAGAAGAATTGGAAAAGTCCTATTGTTTGGTGTTGGGTCTGCTTGGTACAGTGGTACCTCGACATATGAGTTTAATTCGTGCCAGAGCCGACCTCGTATGTCGATCAATTCGTATCTCGAACCAATGCATTTAGATTTGGCTTTTCGCTCTGAGATAACTGGAAAAAATGGAATTCTTCCGCCACCTAGTGGACGCTCGACTCATATCCTGAATTTGAGCTCGGGTGTCACACAGAAATTTTGCTCGCGTCTCAGCTCGTAACTTGGAATATTCGCATGTGGAGCAGCTCGTATCTAGAGGTACTACTGTAATTAGATGGGAGGCCACTAGGAAGATTGAAAAATGCAAAAGAAAAAAGGACAAAAACACATCCTTACTCACCGTAGTTTTTGGAGTATAAGATGCACCTTAGTTTTGGGGAAAGAAAACAACTGGAAAAAAAAATTCTGCCTCTGCTTCCCAGCAATTTGCCTCCCAGCAAACAACAAATGGCACAGATGATATACAATGTTTGCTGTGTATTTCTGTTCATGTGTGCCTGACCCCTAGAAATAGCAAAGTATTGGAGAAATGTACATTATGGCGGTATATTAATGCCAGAAAGTTTTCTTAAATGTAGTTACACTAACTTCCTCCAATTATTTAAATAGATCTACTCTACTCTACTCTCACTAAGTCAGGGTTTAACTGACCAGACTTATTTTAATACTAAAACAAGACACTGTTACATTCCAGATTATACTGTTACAGATCTTTAAAATTTAACTGGGTTTTGCAAGTACAGTGGTGCCTCTACTTACGAACTTAATTTGTTCCGTGATCAGGTTCTTAAGTAGAAAAGTTTGTAAGAAGCAGCAATTTTTCCCATAGGAATCAATGTAAAAGCAAATAATGTGTGCGATTGGGGAAACCACAGGAAGGGTAGAGGCCCTGTTTCCTCCCAGGAGATTCCTAGAGAGGCCCCACAGAGGCTTCTCCTTGCCCTTTCCAGTTACAGTTTCAGAGGCTCGGGTTTGTAAGTAGAAAAGGGTTCTTGAAAAGAGGCAAAAAAATCTTGAACACCCGATTCTTATCTAGAAAAGTTCGTAAATAGAGGCGTTCTTAGGGAGAGGTTCCACTGTATACATTATTCTCTGCTATTTAAAAAAAGACACAATACCACTGGGCCCCTTCAGATCAAGCATTTATTTTAAAAGGCTTCTTCATTTTGTTGTCTAGAACAATAATAAAGCAGTCTTTAAAAAATAAGTCCAATACAGTAGTATCTCTAGATACGAGATGCTCGACATGCGAGTACAGTGATCCCTCGATTTTCGCGATCTCGATCTTCGCGAAACGCTATATCGCGATTTTTCCCACCCGATGACGTCACTCTCTTCCTTCCTTTCTCATCTTTCTTTCTTTCTCTCTCTCTTTCTCTATCTTGCTTCTTCCTCTCTCACACTCTCTTCCTCCCTCTCTCATTTCTTTCTTTCCTTCTCTCTCTTTCTCTATCTCTCCCCCTCTTGCTGGCGGGCGGCGGGCGGCGGGCGGGCGAGCGGGGGCATCAGCGAGGATCCGGGGTTTCCCCTTTGCGTGGGCGGCTGGGAAACCTCGATCTTCGTCTGCTCGCTGTTGCTGCGCCGAGCAGATCAGCTGCTGGGTGGCCGAAGGAACCTTCCCTGGGTCTTCCCCCTCTTGCTGGCGGGCGGGCGAGCGGTGGGCATCAGCGAGGAGCCGGGGTTTCCCCTTTGCGTGGGCGGCCGGGAAGACCCAGGGAAGGTTCCTTCGGCCGCCCAGCAGCTGATCTGCTCAGTAGCGCAGCAGCAGCGAGGAGCTGAATCGGGGTTTCCCCTTTGCGTGGGCGGCGGGGAACGCAAACTCCACCATCTGCGCATGCGCGGCCATAGAAAAAACGGGCGCGCATGCGCAGATGGTGTTTTTACTTCCGCAACCCTACATCGCGAAAAATCGATTATCGCGAGGGGTCTTGGAATGGAACCCTCGCGATAATAGAGGGATCACTGTATTCCAAGTTACGAGCCACGAGGGGAGAGAAATTTCTTTTCGAGACCCGAGCTCAAATTCAGGATACGAGCCGAGCGTCCACTAGGTGGCGCAAGAATCCTTGCTTCTGGTTATCTCGGAGGGGAAAAACAAAGTCTAAAGCCATTTGTTCCAGATATGAGTTGTTCCACATACGAGCTTAGTTCTGGAACGAATTAAACTCGTATCTAGAGGTACTACTGTAATTTGTATATTCTACAGACATTTATAATTATTGACTTACCTTCTTGCATCCAGTTCAAGAGAAAATAAAAATCTGCCTGTCTGTCCCAGTAATTTGTCTACTTGCAGCTAGTTTCAGTTTCAGTTTAGCATGCGGCCTGCCTTCAACTCAATCACCCAGTGGTTGGGAGCCTGTTAAACAATTACTTGTGCTAATCAGGCTCTTTGCTGCTTGCTGCAAGCAGGTAAATTGCTGGGAGACAGACGCCAAAGTGTGAGGGTGGCTGGGTGGGGCTACATTCAGTATATAAGACGCACCCAAGTTTTCACCCTCTTTTTTGGGGTGGGTGGGTGTTAAAAAGGTGCGTCTTATACATTGAAAAATACAGTAGATAGTCCCCATAAGTGTTGGAAGCAACTTTTTTAAAAGGTGCTTTTTAAAAAAAAGTGCTTCTAGCTTGAAAAAATTAGCCAATGACATCACTGTTGCCCAGGGAACACCCAGTTGGGGGCTACTTTCATATTCCTGTTAAGGAGCTGGAGCGAATGATGGGAGCTCACTCCACCATGCAATGGCAGGGTCTCGAATGCCAGCTTGCTAACCTCCAACCACGTAACCCGCCACACTGCTATCATTTAAATAGTGAGATGGGTGGTGCCTAACATTTTTATATAAATCGGTACTGTCGCCAGGAAAACTGAATGCTTGATTCCAGAGAAAAAATGCCTCTTGTGGAAATGGCTTCTCTAGAGGTTTTGCAGTTCCAGACAATCTTCCATTCTTTCGGGGGTGGGGGGGCGGAGTTCCTTCATAGCTTTTCTAGAGCCACAGAGCAGACCTATAACTGCATCACCAGGATTTCTGGATCAAACATTGTGTACAAATGACATTCCCCCCCCCCCCGACAATTCTCTGCATTCTCTACATTGGAGCAGAGCCCCCAGTGGTGACGATGAGCAGCAGGACAGAGGTTGACGGCATGGAAAGTCTTCTCTGTCGAGCCCATGGCTTCTACCCCAAGGAGATCGATGGCTCCTGGAGGAGGGACGGAGAGGTCTGGCTGGAAGAAACCCTCCAGGGGTCCGTGGTCCCCAACTCAGATGGGACCTACTACTACTGGATCAGCATCCGGATCAATCCCAAAGAGAGGGACCGCTACCGGTGTCATGTAGAGCATGATGGCCTACAACAGTCACTGGAGATCGCCATGGAAAAGGCTGGTAAGAGGCTGGAGAAAGACCGTGTGTGTGTGTGTGTGTCTAGTGTTCTCCGGAAGAATCTGGGTGGGGGATATTTAGAAGCAACACAATACCTAAACTGGGGAATATGTGTATTAGAAGAGGTATTATAAAGGAGGGAACAAACCTTGAAGGTGTTCAAGGTTTCTCTGGCAGACTCCTCCCAAAAATTCACAGGTACAAATTTCAGACACACACGTTTGAAAATTCAAAACAATGTTCTTTATAATGAAAATTCACTTAAACCAAGCCCTCTTTTGGTATAGCAAAGAGCACTCGTCTCCAACCAAACTGGTAATTTGTACAAGTCCCTTATCAGTTCTGTGATACTTAGCTTGCAGCTGTGAGGCAATTCACAGTCCTTCTTCTTTCACAAAGTGAAACACACTTTGCCCTGGTTTAGTTTCAAAGCGGGGAAAAATCAGCACACAAAAAGTCAAAGTCAGTAAAGCAGTCACAACAATCAGATAATCCTCCACAATGGCCAAACCCACAGGCTGCTATTTATAGCAGCCTCACTAATTACCACAGCCCCACCCAACCACAGGTGGCCTCATTTTCTTTGATAATAATCTCTCAGTTGTTGCTGCCTATGCATCGCTCTCCGCATGCATGGCTGTATCATTAACTCTTGTTCTGAATCCAAGGAGGAGCTAGATAATTGATCTCCTTCTGAGCTGTCTGCCCCACTCTCCTCCTCCCTGTCACTCATGTCTTCTTGGTCAGAGGAGCCTTCATCAGCAGATTCCACCGGGGGGGTGGGGGAAACATGCCTGCAGCATGTGGATGTCTCCCCCACATCCACAGTCCTTGGGGCAGGAGCTGGGCCAGAGCTAACTACAACAGAAGGTAACAAGGGCCTTATTAATGTGGGGTTATAAATAAAGAATGGAGAAAGAGTATTGTACCCATATTAATTAGAATGTAGGATATGGATATTACAAACCTAATATTTTTTTACTTTTTCATGCCAAATTGAGTATATAACTTTAGAAGAAGAAGAAAACGGATGCAATTATTTCAGTCACATTTCAGGATGGAAACTCTCTTTTCCTCTCCTCCCACTGCAGCTTCAACTGATGCGTATTTCAGATGGGGAGGAATGGTGGCTTTTGTTGTCCTTTTGGCATTATTCACTGGATGTATCGGTACGTATGCTACCACCTACCACGGGTTTGTAGAAAGAGAAAAATACCCATTCTGGTTTAAGCTTGATGCCCTTGTTTTCCAAACTGGGAAACTCCCAGATGTGTGGACTTCCCTCCCAGAATTCTCAACAGTGGCCATGCAAGCTGTAGATTTCTGGGAGTTGAAGTCCACACATTGGAAATTGCCAGTATTGGAATACAGTATTCTAAGGAGGCCAGGAGAGAGAAGGATGGAGGGGAGAGGGGGGGGAGGGAGAGACTTTTCAGGATTCATGGCTTTCAAAATCTCCACTCAAAATTTAGAGAAATGAAGAGTCAGTTTCTCCCTCCTCCTTCCCCCCTCTCTCTATCGATCGATCTATGCATGCCACCCATCTCACCACAAGGTGACTTGTAGATCACAAGAGGTCTAAAACAGAGGACCCCAGCTTATGGCCAGCAGACCACTACTGAGACATGCCACCAGGTATGTAAGAGTGGCTTGGCAATGTGTGCATGCACGCACACACTTCCACTCGCGCTACTGCTGCATTGTCACATGGGCGCTAGCTATTCTGCGAGCATCGTGCAGGTGCAGCATCCCAGCGACCAGTTAGGTCCCACAGAGTGGGTCTTCTCCGGGTCCCGTCAACTAAACAATGTCGCTTGGCGGGACACAGGGGAAGAACCTTCTCTGTGGCGGCCCGGCCCTCTGGAACCAACTCCCCCCAGAGATTAGAATTGCCCCCACCCTCCTTGCCTTTGGTAAGCTGCTTAAAACCCACCTCTACCGCCTGGCATGGGGGAATTGAGATATTCCTTCCCCCTAGGCCTTTACAATTTTATGCATGGTATGTCTGTATGTATGTTTGGTTTTTATAATAATGGGTTTTTAACTGTTTGTAGTATTGGATTATTATTATATGCTGTTTTATTACTGTTGTTAGCCGCCCCGAGTCTGTGGAGAGGGGTGGCATACAAATCCAATAATTAATTAATTAATTAATTAATTAATTAATTAAGTAAGTAAGTAAGTAAGTAAGTAAGTTAAGTAAGTAAGTAAGTAAGTAAGTAAGTAAGTAAGTAAGTAAGTAAGTAAGTAAGTAAGTAAGTAAGTAAGTAAATAAATTGTCTTGAACGTCGGACAGGGGCTAGTATCATCATAAACGCACCCCCCTCACACTAGCACTGTATTATATGAGTGCTAGCATTGCCCAAGCATCGCAAGGGCACTCATGGCTCTTTTTGTGCAACACACTGCCTTCCAGCACCATTTGTGCAAGTGCTCACAATCCCGTTTGTGCATGTCCATAAAGGCTTCTCATTTTATTGCCCTCGGGAGGTTAGAAAGCTGTGTCAACCTTGAGACAATCAGGATGGAACGGCTGGCAATTGGCAGTTAGGTTGCAATACTTTATTCTAACCACTGCGTCACCAAGGCTCTTTTATTGCACTGATGCACTGTGTTATAAGAATGAGGGCAACTCAACAGGAACCTAACCGTCAGCAGCATTTCTACAGGAGTTGAAAATAAGTTTTCCAAATTCTGATTTCGAATCTACATCGTAAAAAAGAGGGGAGGCTCAGAATAAGACCTGAGTAGCTCTTATTTATTTATTAGTCTCAGAGCAGCATATAGAAAAGTCTGTCCTTCTCTTTTCCCTACAATTACAATCTGTAGGTGGATTAGGCTGAGAGGGAGTGACTGGCCTGATGCTGCGGTGCCCAACCCTCAGGCTGCAGCTGAGTACTGGGCCATGGCCTTTTTGAATCCGGGCAGCGTGAGTAGAGTGCAAGCACACAGGTCAACTTGTGCAAATTGAGCTGTGCATGCTGGCCCTCCACTTGCACGGCCTGGTTTCCCGTCCACCCGACAGATTGTCAAGCCAGAAAGGTTTCTCTGCTCATCTTATCTGTTTTGGCTTCTGTTTTGTGGACTGATTCCAGGCATCTTGCCAATCTCCATAACCAAGCCCAGAACTTGATCTCACAATCTTTCAATTTCTAGTCCCAGTGTCTGTTCTGTTGGGCTCTCTGGTAGAATCCTCCCAAAAATTCACAGGTACAAATTTCAGACACACACACGTTTGAAAATTCAAAACAATGTTCTTTATAATGAAAATTCACTTAAACTAAGCCCTCTTTTGGTATAGCAAAAAGCACTGGTCTCCAAACAAACTGGTAATTTATACAAGTCCCTTATCAGTCCTGTGATACTTAGCTTGCAACTGTGAGGCAATTCAAAGTCCTTCTTTCACAAAGTGAAACACACTTTGCTCTGGTTTAGTTTCAAAGCAGGGAAAAATCAGCGCACAAAAAGTCAAAGTCAGGAAAGCAGTCAGGAAACATACCAAACGATCAGATAATCCTCCACAATGGCCAAACCCACAGGCTGCTATTTATAGCAGCCTCACTAATTACCACAGCCCCACCCAACCACAGGTGGCCTCATTTTCTTTGATAATAATCTCTCAGTTGTTGTTGCCTATGCATCGCTCTCTGCATGCGTGGCTGTATCATTAACTCTTGTTCTGAATCCAAGGAGGAGCTAGATAATTGATCTCCTTCTGAGCTGTCTGCCACACTCTCCTCCTCCCTGTCACTCATGTCTTCTTGGTCAGAGGAGCCTTCATCATCAGATTCCACCGGGGACAAAACAGGCCTGCAGCATGTGGGTGTCTCCCCCACATCCACAGTCCTTGGGCAGGAGCTGGGCCAGAGCTAATCACAACAGTGTCTTAATCAATACACCCAGTTGCCTCTTCTACTTAATGCACAGTGTCACATCCTTCATTCCTGATTAGGGCTGTAGCTTTCCTCTTGTTCACTGACCATGGATCTCTCACTGACCATGGATCTTTGATAAAGGAAATGGAGCACCTCCCTTATGATACCAGGTTACAATGCCTTGGTCTCTTCAGCCTTGAAAGACGGCGTTTAAGGGGTGACTTGATCGAAGTGTATAAAATCATGCATGGGATGGAAAAGGTGGATAGAGAAAAATTATTTTCTCTATCACACAATACTAGGACAAGGGGGCACTCCCAAAAGCTCACAGGTAAGAAAGTGAGGACAAATCAAGGGAAATATTTCTTCACCCAGAGGGTCATTGGTTTTTGGAATTCACTTCCAGAAGAGGTCGTGACAGCTGTGAGCCTTGATATATTCAAGGCAGGATTAGACAGATTCATGGATGCCAAACATATAGATGGTTGTTGAAATGAATGTCCAAGTGCTGCCTCTATGTTGGTTGAGGCAGGCAGGATTCCCTTGAGTACCACTTATTGGGGGTCAAGGGAAAGGGAGGGTCTTGCCCTCTCTTTCTGCTCAAGATCCCCATGTACAATTGGTGGGCCACTGTGTGACACAGAATGCTGGATTCGATGGACTTTGGCCTGATTCAGCATGCCTCATCTTATGTTCAAGAAAAATTTTGCTGTCCTTTTTTTGAAAGTACTATGTAATTTCTGATGACACCTTAGACTTGGAGGTGAAGGGAGGAAGAACATCTTGAGTGTTTTTCTTTTTGTCCTTTCAGGATATTGGGTGAAGAAAAAAGAAAAAGAAGAAGAGTCCACCACTTCAGATGATCTTCTTGAAGCAGTGATGGACTACAGGTAGTCTTTGGCTTGCAACCAAAACTGGGACCAGAATTTGCGCTACAAAGCCATGAGAAAGATTGAGACTTTGGGTCCATTTAATTGAAGGAAACTTCACCAGGATTTTCTATAATGGTCGCTATTGTAGCTGGGAGCGGGGGATCTGCAGAAGGACTTGGACACTCCCTTATCTCTATATACATAAAACCGAAATACCACTCACACATCATCACAAAATCTCCAGAACCATAAACTTGAAATTTGCCACGTATGTTCCTCTTGGCTTCCAAGTGCTCACTAAGAAAAGATTTTTCAAAATGATCGTCAGAGCATTAGTATCTCCTATATTTTTAATAACATGCCCTGATGCTAAGGAGTTCTACTCCCCCTCCCCTCCTAAAATAGATCTGTTCCAAATGTAAAATACAAGCAGAGGAGAGAAGTTTCAGTTTTACTTTCGCACAGCAAGCAATGGATAGGATAGGGGAGATTTCTGTGGGGCAAGGCTGAGGGAGAGAAGGGGTATAAGATAGGATAGGCTTCTGTGGGGCAAGACTAGGGGAGAGCACAGGGCGATAATTTTTAAGCTGTAAGTGACGATATATCAAGCCTGATCACAGTTTTGTAGCAGAGCACGGGTATTCAGCTAGTTACAGATAAAGATAAGCCACTCTGAGTCTGTTTTGGAGTGAGAGGCATATCAATCAATCAATCCATCAATCAATCAATCAATCAATCAATCAACCAACCAACCAACCAACCAACCAACCAACCAACCAACCAACCAACCAACCAACCAACCAATCAATCAATCACTAATAATAATTAATAATAATAATTTATTGGATTTGTATGCCGCCCCTCTCCGCAGATTCGGGGCGGCTAACAACAATAATAAACACAACATGTACAATCCAATAATAAAAAACAACTAAAAACCCCTATTATAAAACCAAACATACACACATACCATGCATAACTTGTAATGGCCTAGGGGGAAGAGCTATTTCAACTCCCCCATGCCTGGCGGTATAAATGAGTCTTGAATAGTTTACGAAAGACAGGAGGGTGGGGGCAGTTCTAATATCTGGGGGGAGTTGGTTCCAGAGGGCCGGGGCCGCCACAGAGAAGGCTCTTCCCCTGGGGCCCGCCAAACGACATTGTTTAGTCGACGGGACCCGGAGAAGGCCAACTCTGTGGGACCTTATCAGTCGCTGGGATTCGTGCGGTAGCAGGCGGTTCCGGAGGTAATCTGGTCCAATGCCATGTAGGGCTTTAAAGGTCATGACCAACACTTTGAATTGTGACTGGAAACTGATCGGCAGCCAATGCAAGCCACGGAGTGTTGAACAAACGTGGGCGAATCTTGGAAGCCCCACGATGGCTCTCGCGGCTGCATTCTGCACGATCTGAAGTTTCTGAACACTTTTCAGAGGTAGCCCCATCTTTGCAATGGGGAGACAGCTAGCCAGCACAGACAGATGCCCATCAATGCGTGTATTTGTGTCTCTGTGTCTGGGGTGAGAGCAGACTTAGTTTGGGAAGGGTTAGGCCCCATGCCTGTCAGTAGTAGGAGGTAAAAGTTACAAACGCCAGCAGGGGGCAGCAGCAGCTCACAGGACCAGGGGAGTGCAGGGCAGCTAAATGGGTGGAGATGGGTGATAAATGGGAAGGATTTGAATTGAAGGAGAACATGGCTGGGCAAGAAACACACAATGACCACAATTGGGATTATTTGAAACGGATGTTGCTAAACAGTACACTCACGTGATCTTTTGCTTAATGACATCACTCAGCAACTGAAATTCTGGTCCAAGTTGGGTTGTTAAACAAGGACTACCTCTAAAGCAGTGCATTTTGGAAAGGGGGTCAGATAAGAAGGTGGACAAATAAATAATTACATGTCTTTTGTGATTTAGCAGTTTTTAATATTATTATTATGAATACTTGTTTATATATATTGGTTTTAGCTTTTTTTGCCCACTGATTTTGTCATTTCATCCTTGAGATGGGCACCTATATGAATACAATCAGTAAATGTAGCTTTTCAAATGCTTATGTTCTGCACAATGAGACTACCTACCTTAGCATTATGTCTTATGCGCTACATCTCGCAAAGATATTTTTGCAGTAGTGGTGAATATCTGTAGCTTAGTTGTAGGATGGGGTTGAAGATTTGTTCTCCGAGCTTGTGGGTTGGTTTCTGAACATTTTGTTACCAGGCTAAGACATTTTTATTATTTAGCAGCAATTTAACTCGAGACGGTGATTAAATCTGTGCTTTGCATTAAATTATACGCCATGAAGTCAGGATTTGCTCTTAGAAAACACGTACATTTTCTTCCTGAGTCTTTCATGTATTCTATTTAATACTACAGATTAAATTTTTGAATTCTGATATGTTTATGAGTTGTAAATTGCTTATTATTGTTTCATTCAGTTCTAAAATTACCATTATTCTTTTCATGCTTGTTTCAGGTAGTGGAAGTTCTTCTTTGGATAATAATAATAATAATAATAATAATAATAATAATAATAATAATAATTATTATTATTATTATTATTAATTAGATTTGTATGCCGCCCCTCTCCAAAGACTTGCAAGTTATCATAGGTGGAGAAAAAATGTACAAAACTGTAAATAAATAAATTATCTTTTATACAACCAGCTACTTGTGAGGTTTTTTCTTTTAATATCGGCAACCATATAAAGGTGATGAATGAATAAATACAATTTCTTTTCAGATACAATTGTTAATTTATCTATATCCCACATTCATTATTTTTACAAATAACAGGCAGCAAACACATTCAAATATACCTTCCTTCTGTTTTCCCCTACAACAACAATTCTGTGAGGTATGTTGGGCTGAGAAAGTGACTGGCTCAAAGTTACCCAAGCTGGCTTTCAAGGCTAAGGCGGGACTTGAACTCACAACCTCCTGCTTTCAAGCCTGGTGCCTTAACCATTAGACCAAATTGGAACTCCCTGGGTCTATGCAATGTAGAAACATAGAAACATAGAAGACTGACGGCAGAAAAAGACCTCATGGTCCATCTAGTCTGCCCTTATACTATTTCCTGTATTTTATCTTAGGATGGATATATATTTATCCCAGGCATGTTTAAATTCAGTTACTGTGGATTTACCAACCACGTCTGCTGGAAGTTTGTTCCAAGGATCTACTACTCTTTCAGTGAAATAATATTTTCTCACGTTGCTTTTGATCTTTCCCCCAACTAACTTCATGTCACCATCCTGGCTAATCGGTATGGATTACGAGTTTGTGTCACACCTGTGGCAGTGGTCAGAGTGGTTTGGCAAATACATTATTTTTAATCGTAGCAATATTTAAATCATGACTCTGAAATGGTAAATCCTTCCTTTGCATTTGATTATGTGCCATCAAATTGGGGTTGACTCTTAGTCACCCCATAGATTGTAATATAGGTGTCAAGGTTCCAAGTAATACACCAATAGCAAGCAAAACTGAGAGGTAGACAAATTCCTTAAAGAATAGTTTTATTGGATATACAGTGGTACCTCTACTTAAGAACTTAATTCGTTCCATGAACAGGTCCTTAAGTAGAAAAGTTTTTAAGTAGAAGCAATTTTTCTCATAGGAATCAACGTAAAAGCAAATAATGCGTGCAAACCCATTAGGAAAGAAATAAAAGCTCGGAATTTGGGTGGGAGGAGGAGGAGGAAGAAGAGGAGGAGGACAGTGGCTGCCAAAGGAAGAAGGTGAGGTGAGGGGAATAAAAAAACTCCAAAACTTTAAGGCTTAAAAAACAGAAAGAGGGACTCTGAGGCGGCGAGGAGGAGCACGCACCTACCATACACCTGGTGCTGCCTTACATACACTGTGCCAGAGAAATCCAGGTGGGCGAGAGGGGGGAACCTCCCGTTCCTTTGACTGAAAGAGGGTTGCTGCTGCTGCTGCTGCTACCTGCTTCCTCTTGCTTTCCATGCTGAAGGGCTCCCTTCTCCTCTCGCTGTGGTGATTCCTCGGTTTGGCCAAAGCTGAGTTGATCCGGCAGGGGTGAAGCGACCCCTTTTGCCTTTCCACTCCCAGACACTCCGGGAAGCAACCTTGCCCCGGGTGGTATGGGAGGCAGCACGAGGGAGTCACCACAGTGGTTTATTCCCTCTCCAAGCGCCGAGAAAAACAAAAATGTTCCATTTGCTCTGGACTGCCAAAGCCTCCTTAAGCACCACTGAAAGGCTCCTCTGGCAGCCCAGAAAAGTCCAAGACGGCTGGGATTAAAGGGGGAATGACAGGAAACTGGCTAGGCCTTCATGCCGCTCTCAAATTTCCTGGGAAATTTTTCCGGGCTCGGGTTCTTAAGTAGAAAATGGTTCTTAAGAAGAGGGAAAAAAATCTTGAACACTTGGTTCTTATCTAGAAAAGTTCTTAAGTAGAGGCGTTCTTAAGTAGAGGTACCACTGTATCATATTGGCACAAACTTGGTGAAAACCAACTCTTAAGGTTTCTGCTGTTTTCACCTAATCAAAAATGATAGCTTGTCCCTCAACCCCAAACAATCAGTTACATGGTCCAATCAAGGTGCTGTCTTGTTGCCTGGTGACATTGCTACTCCTTCCTCCCACCAGGTGTAAGAACGTCCTTGATTCCCAAGAGGAAGTATTTTTTTTTTTACTGTACAATCCGAGCTATTTATAATCCCCCCTCCTTATCCCTCAGCTCCATTGTGGCAGCACTGAAGCTCCAAGATGGCATCGGCTAGGTCAGTTTCAGGATGGACAATAGGTAGTCCTCGATTTATGACAATTGATTTTGCAGCCAATCATCCTGTCAAGGTTCTAGGTAGCATCCAAATTTAAATCGGAGCCCAAGTCAAAGTATTTCTCAAAGTTCTAATTTATTTCCAAAGCCATTCTGTCACCTATACTGGGGAAGCCGAATCTGAGCTTCCCACTCAGTTGAAAGTTCACATGCCTTGCCCCCCACTGTTCTGTCGGGCTCTCTGGTAGACTCCTCCCAAAAATTCACAGGTACAAATTTCAGACACACAGATGTTTGAAAATTCAAAACAATGTTCTTATAATGAAAATTCACATAAACTAAGCCCTCTTTTGGTATAGCAAAGAGCACTAGTCTCCAAACAAACTGCTAATTTGTACAAGTCCCTTATCAGTTCTGTGATACTTAGCTTGCAGCTGTGAGGTAATTCACAGTCCTTCTTCTTTCATAAAGTGAAACACACTTTGCTCTGGTTTAGTTTCAAAGCGGGGAAAAATCAGCACACCAAAGGTCAAAGTCTGCATATGTTTTGGGAATGTAATAAAGTTCAAAAATTTTGAAAGCAAATACAAATGGAAGTGAATAAAATTACGAATGGTAACTGGAAAATAACCAAGGAAGCAGCATTATTGATAAAAAACAGTGAGGTAAAAGAATATGAAGAAATCAAAACCTCAGCGATAGAAAGCGCCCAGGCAACTATAGTGCTTGGGTGGAAAGATGATAATAAATGGACGATAAAAAATTGGTGCAGGTACATGGTGGACCACATTCACTATGATATAATGGAAATTAGATTACATAACTATAATGAAGAGAAATTAAAAGCAACAATGAGGCGGTGGGAGAAGGTTAAAAATTTATATATTAACAATATCAGCAAGCGATGCAAATGTAAGAAATAAAATTCAATCACTTTATAAAGAATAATGTAACCCAGAGATGAAGTAAATGAAGGATACAGAATTGAATCTTCCCTGGTGAAGGGAATTTTTACTTTCTTGTTTGGTGATGGCACACTTTTATGTTTTATGTTTTTGCTTTTTGTAAAATTATTAAAAAATCAATAAAAATTATATTAAAAAAAATAAATAACAAAAGGTCAAAGTCAGTAAAGCAGTCACGAAACACAATGATCAGATAATCCTCCACAATGGCCAAACCCACAGGCTGCTATTTATAGCAGCCTCACTAATTACCACAGCCCCACCTAACCACAGGTGGCCTCATTTTCTTTGATAATAATCTCTCAGTTGTTGCTGCCTATGCATCGCTCTCCGCATGCGTGGCTGTATCATTAACTCTTATTCTGAATCCAAGGAGGAGCTAGTTAATTGATCTCCTTCTGAGCTGTCTGCCACACTCTCCTCCTCCCTGTCACTCATGTCTTCTTGGTCAGAGGAGCCTTCATCAGCAGATCCTACTGGGGGCAAAACAGGCCTGCAGCATGTGGATGTCTCCCCCACATCCACAGTCCTTGGGGCAGGAGCTGGGCCAGAGCTAACCACAACACCCTCCCACAAACCTGTCATGTTGGTGTGGCAACTTCATATCTAAGCAAAGTACAAACACAAAAATTAAGTCCTAACCATACTACTATTATGCATTTTTAATTCTTCTTTTTGTCTATCCATGTATACACTTTATTCCAAATCAGATAAAATTCAGATTCTTCTTGGTTATTTAACCGTCTTGTCATCATATCCATTTCAGCGCAATCTAATATTTTCTTAATAACCTCCTCCTCTTTGGGAATATCTTCCCCCTTCCAATTTTGCGCATATACTATCCTGGTCGCTGTCGTTATATGAATAACTAATTGTAAAATATCTTTCTTATATTTCTGTTTGTTTATACCTAGTAAGTAAAATTCCAGAGTTTTTTCTATCTCTTGCTTTATTATTTCTTTTATTATTCTTTCTATCATTTTCCAATATGTCTTGACTTTGCTACAGCTCGACCATTGATGATAATATGAACCTATTTCTTTTTTACACTTCCAGCACAATGGGGACATATTAGGGAACATTTTTGCAATTCTACTTGGTGGAAGATGCCACCTATAAAACATCTTAATTTGACTTTCCTTTAGCGATACCGACTTTGTCATTTTCCAATTAAAAGTCCAGACTCTTTCCCATGTGTCTAGATCAATTTCTCTACCAATATTTCTACACCAACTTATCATGTTGTCCTTTAAGGTTAAGTCTATATTTTTATGACCGATCATATATTTATAAGCTTTCCCAATTAGTTTAGTCTGGTTTGTAATTAATAAATTGCTTAAATAATTTTTAGTCTTATTAAAGACATAAACCTTACTGTATGGGCGATTGCTTCTTATGGGAGCAGACCGTGGTATAAGTGCTTCTCTGTAGAAGCAACAATGAGGGCCTCAAAGTGGGTTCAAAAACCCAAGTGCCAGTTGTGGCTAGGAGAGGTTTTTTTGCACAACTTCACGGTGTGCACTAGTCATTCATGCCCAAGTCATCTTGCCTCTGGACTTCTGCTATCTGCTGTACATGAGGCTACCCTTAGAAGACTATTTGGAAGTTACATCTGGCACAAAATGTTGCAATGTGAATAGTTCTTGGTGGCCCTAAGGTGGCTCATGTAAGACTCCTGTTGCATTATTTATTTTATTTATTTATTTATTAAATTTGTATGCCGCCCCTCTCCGTAGACTCGGGGCGGCTCACAGCAGTGATAGAAACAATGTACAATACAAATCTAATAATACGAAGTTAAAAACCCATAATTTAAAAAACATGCACACAACACACCATACATAAATTATATAGGCCTGGGGAAGATATTTCAATTCCCCCATGCCTGACGGCAGAGGTGGGTTTTAAGGAGCATACGAAAGGCGAGGAGGGTGGGGGCAATTCTGATCTCTGGGGGAGTTGGTTCCAGAGGGCTGGGGCCGCCACAGAGAAGGCTCTTCCCCTGGGTCCCGCCAAATGACATTGTTTAGTCAACGGGACCTGGAGAAGGCCCACTCTGTGGGACCTAACCGGTCGCTGGGATTCGTGTGGCAGAAGGCGGTCCCGGAGATATTCTGGTCCGATGCCATGAAGGGCTTTATAGGTCATAACCAACACTTTGAATTGTGACCGGAAACTGATCGGCAATCAGTGCAGACTGCGGAGTGTCAGAGTGGCTTCCGATTTGCTTTTGGATCCAATTCCCCACATCAACAGTGAACTCTATTTACTTTCCCTACTTGTTAGATTGTGCAGGAATGAAGAGGCAAGGAGCAATTCCGCACCTTTATTTGTCCAAAGCTCAAAGTAATACCGACTGCTTTTAAGGGCTTCCTTGTAGCCCACTGGCCATTGACAACAGTTTATTTTTCCTGATGCTAGATTAGCCAATCAGCGGCAACTATGCAAATTTAGGCCACATAGAGCCTTATGTAACACCACTCCCCTCTTAGTTTGTGGATATTCCCTATATACATGTTACATAGTCATGCAGGGTGCCGTATACTCCTATGGGGCTTGCATGATTCATTAGACCCTGGGAACGCAGCTTCTGCTCAGGCAACCCCACTCTACTCACAAGAGCCTACAAAACTTTTGCCAGACCCATCTTAGACTACTGCTCATCTGTCTGGAACCCATACCACATCTCAGACATCAACACCCTTGAAAATGTCCAAAGATATTTCACCAGAAGAGCCCTTCACTCCTCCACTCGAAACAGAATATCCTACGAAAATAGACTAACAATCCTAGGCCTAGAAAGCCTAGAACTATGGCGTCTAAAACATGATTTGAGTATTGCCCACAAGATCATATGCTGCAATGTCCTACCAGTCAATGACTACTTCAGCTTCAACCGCAACAACACAAGAGCACGCAACAAATTCAATCTCAATACGAACTGCGCCAAACTTGACTGTAAAAAATATGATTTCAACAATCGAGTTATCAAAGCATGGAACTCATTACCGGACTCAATTGTGTCAACCCTAACCCCCAACACTTCTCCCTTAGACTCTCCACGATTGACCTCTCCAGATTCCTAAGAGGCCAGTAGGGGGCGTACATAAGTGCACTGGTGTGCCTTTCGTCCCCTGTCCAATTGTCTTTCCTTTCTCTCACTTATATATACAGTGATCCCTCGATTATCGCGAGGGTTCCGTTCCAAGACCCCTCGCGATAATCGATTTTTCGCGATGTAGTGGTGCGGAAGTAAAAACACCATCTGCGCATGCGTGCCCTTTTTCCATGGCCGCGCATGCGCAGATGGTGGAGTTTGCGTGGGCGGCGGGGAAGACCCAGGGAAGGTTCCTTCGGCCGCCCAGCAGCTGATCTGCTCGGCAGCACGGCAGCAGCGAGGAGCCAAAGATCAGGGTTTCCCCGCCGCCCACGCAAAGGGGAAACCCCGATCTTCGGCTCCTTGCTGCTGCGGCGCTGCGGAACAGATCAGCTGCTGGGCGGCCGAAGGAACCTTCCCTGGGTCTTCCCCGCCGCCCACGCAAAGGGGAAACCCCGATCTTCAGCTCCTCGCTGCTGCCCGCCCACCGCTCGCCCGCCCGCCGCCCGCCGCTCGAGAGCAAGAGGGGGAGAGATAGAGAAAGAGAGAGAAGGAAAGAAAGAGATGAGAGAGGGAGGAAGAGAGTGTGAGAGAGGAAGAAGCAAGATAGAGAAAGAGAGAGAGAAAGAAAGATGAGAAAGGAAGAGAGTGACGTCATCGGGTGGGAAAATATTTTTAATTATTATTTTTTGAAAAATCGCGATATAGCGTTTCGCGAAAATCGAGGGATCACTGTATTCTATTTCTTTCATATATCCTCTCCTCTAAGCCCACTTTCACCCTTTTTATATTATCACATGTCTATTTTCTTCCTATATACTTGTGTATTGGACAAATGAATAAATAAAATAAACTTGTTGGTGGTGGAAATGTTCTCTGCTGTTCCTGGTAGGCTTTGCACTGCCACCACTATCAATTCTCCAAACCACCTACCACTGCCACTACCGGCACACCTGAACTGGGCCAAACCAGTAGTATTTCACCACTGTCCCACATGACATGCATTCAGGCTATCTGAAGAGCCATCTCACCCCAATGGGGTTGGTCTAGTCTGGCAGCTGCCATAAAAGCTAATGCAATCCTTGGTTATTTATTTATTTATTAGTTCGATTTCTAAGCCACTCTTCTCCAAGGACTTGGGGCGGCTTACAACATAAATACCTCCCGGAGACCAATTAGAGCATACAGGTCCTGTCAGCTAAACAATGTACGTTGGTGGAACTGTGGAGGAGGGCCTTCTCTGTTGCTGCCCCGACTTTATGGAATCAACTTCCCCCTGAGGTCCATATGACCTCCACCCTGCTGGCTTTTCGTAAGGCCACGAAGACCTGGCTATGCTGGCAGGTCTTCTATATGAATTGGTATGAATGAGCAGTACATGAGTTGTTTAACTGTTTTTAAGTTTTAATTTGGATTTTAGTGATTACTCTATTTATTTATTTTATTTTATTTTATTTTATTTTATTTTATTTTATTTTATTTATTTCATTTCATTTATTCATTTATTCATTTATTCATTTATTCATTTATTCATTCATTCATTCATTCATTCATTCATTTATTTATTTATTAGATTTGTATGCCGCCCCTCTCCAAAGACTCTTCTTTGACTTCTTTTTATTGCTATTGTTATTGTAATTTTATATTATTGTGAACTGTCCTGAGTCCTTTGGAATTAGAAACATAGAAACATAGAAGTCTGACGGCAGAAAAAGACCTCATGGTCCATCTAGTCTGCCCTTATACTATTTTCTGTATTTTATCTTAGGATGGATATATGTTTATCCCAGGCATGTTTAAATTCAGTTACTGTGGATTTATCTACCACATCTGCTGGAAGTTTGTTCCAAGGATCTACTACTCTTTCAGTAAAATAATATTTTCTCATGTTGCTTTTGATCTTTCCCCCAACTAACTTCAGATTGTGTCCCCTTGTTCTTGTGTTCACTTTCCTATTAAAAACACTTCCCTCCTGGACCTTATTTAACCCTTTAATATATTTAAATGTTTCGATCATGTCCCCCCTTTTCCTTCTGTCCTCCAGACTATACAGATTGAGTTCATTAAGTCTTTCCTGATACGTTTTATGCTTAAGACCTTCCACCATTCTTGTAGCCCGTCTTTGGACCCGTTCAATTTTGTCAATATCTTTTTGTAGGTGAGGTCTCCAGAACTGAACACAGTATTCCAAATGTGGTCTCACCAGCATTCTATATAGTGGGATCATAATCTCCCTCTTCCTGCTTGTTATACCTCTAGCTATGCAGCCAAGCATCCTACTTGCTTTCCCTACCGCCTGACTGCACTGTTCACCCATTTTGAGACTGTCAGAAATCACTACCCCTAAATCCTTTTCTTTTGAAGTATTTGCCAACACTGAACTGCCAATACAATACTCAGATTGAGGATTCCTTTTCCCCAAGTGCATTATTTTACATTTGGAAACATTAAACTGCAGTTTCCATTGCTTAGACCATTTATCTAGTAAAGCTAAATCATTTACCATATTACAGACGCCTCCAGGAATATCAACCCTATTGCACACTTTAGAGTCATCGGCAAATAGGCAAACCTTCCCTACCAAACCTTCCCCTATGTCACTCACAAATATATTAAAAAGAATAGGACCCAGAACAGATCCTTGTGGCACACCGCTTGTAACCTGACTCTGCTCGGAATACTCGCCATTAACAATAACTCTCTGATGTCTACGCTTCAGCCAGCTGCAAATCCATTGAACTATCCAGGGATTAAGTCCAATCTTCACTAATTTATCTATCAGCTCTTTATGTGGAACCGTATCAAAGGCTTTGCTGAAGTCCAGGTAGGCAATATCCACGGCACCACCTTCATCCAACACCTTTGTGACATAGTCAAAGAAATCAATGAGATTAGTCTGACATGATTTGCCTTCAGTAAAGCCATGCTGATTTGGGTCTAATAAGTTATTGTTTTTTAGGTGCTGATTTATCCTCTTTTTGAGTAGAGTCTCCATCATTTTAACTACAACTGATGTCAAGCTAACTGGCCTGTAGTTACCAGCTTCTTCTCTACTGCCCTTCTTGTGAATAGGCACAACACTGGCCATTCTCCAATCCTCAGGAACTTCTCCTGTTAACAAGGATTGGTTAAACAAATCAGTCAGGGGGGTAGCAATGACAGATCTGAGTTCTTTAAGAACTCTGGGGTGGATGCCAACTGGACCCATTGCCTTATTTATCTTTAATCGTTCAAGTTCTTCTAAGACATCGGCTTCTAAGATCACTGGAGCTGAATCCGTACAGCTGGAAGCAATGCTATATCCCTCTATAGTATTATTTTGTAAGGTGTCTTTTGAGAAAACTGAACAGAAGTAGCTATTGAAATGGTCAGCGATCTCCTTATTCCCATTAATGCATGTATTATTCCCGGTACTAAGCTTCGTGATGCCGCAGTTTTTCTTCTTCTTATCATTAAAATATCTGAAGAAGGTTTTATCCCCCTTCTTTACAGATTTGGCAATTTCTTCCTCTTTTGAGGCTTTAGCAGCATATATTATCTGTTTCGTCTCCTTCTGTCTCATTTTATATACCTCCCTATCAGCTATACTTCCAGACTCTTTATACCTCCTATAGGCAGCCTTTTTTTCATTAGGTAGCATAGAAGTCAAACCAACCAACCAACCAATCAACCAACAAACAATACATAAATAATACATAGAAACGAGTTAGAAATTGAAAATTTTACACTAAAGTTAAAAAATTGATCCCGATTAAACATTTTAAAACCTTCCAACCCGACTCATCCAAACATTCAGACCATTCATCCAATTTATATAAACAGGCATAGAATCAAAATCACACAAAGTATTAGTCACAAAATCAGAATCAAAATCACACAAAGTATTAGTACCGCTTAATAAAGCCTTTTAAAGTGCAAAGGCCAATAGAAGGTAAATACTTGAGGTCCAGGTGTCTTCAGGTTGTCAAGGTTGGGAAACACAAGGGGTAGGCCAAGTTGGCTCGTCTATGACATCTGGACTTCAACTCCCAGAATTCCTGAGCAAGCATGATTGGCTCAGGAATTCTGGGAGTTGAAGTCCACAGGTCACAGAAAAGCATAGGAGAATTGATGCAGTGTGTGTGAGTATCTGGGCTCACCCACAATGGACTTCTATGCCGCCCCTCTCCAAGGATTTTATGATTGTTAAAAGTCCACATTTTATTACTCGGATTAGATTCCAGATATTTTATATGCCGTTTGGGACTTTCCAAAGCCACTTGGTACTATTTTCTTCTGCTCTTCCATTGGTTCTCCTTCTAACACACCACCTTCTGACACACTTCTGGGCAACCAGGCACCTGACTGTCATTTATCAGGGTGTGCCAGTGGGCAAGGCTACCATTTCTGAGAGATGATTGGCCGGGCTCTTCTTTACAACCTCCAGTGATGTACCAAGCATGATTGGCTCAGGAATTCTGGGAGTTGAAGTCCACAGGTCATAGAAGAGCATAGAAGAATTGATGCAGTGTGTGTAAGTATCTGGGCTCACCCACAACAGCTCGCGCAGCTGCGTTCCAACTGTAGTCTCCGAACAGTCTTCAGGGGCAGCCCCATGTACTGCAGAACTGCAGAAGAAACAATTGCTGCCAACCTGCCTTCCATTGAGGACCTGTATACTGCACGAGGAGGGCGGCGAAAATATTTACTGACCCCTCACATCCTGGACACAAACTGTTTCAACTCCTACCCTCAAAACGTCGCTACAGAGCACTGCACACCAAGACAACTAGACACAAGAACAGTTTTTTCCCAAACGCCATCACTCTACTAAACAAATAATTCCCTCAACACTGTCAGACTTTCTACTAAATCTGCACTTCTATTCTACTAGTTTTTCTCATCATTCCTATTATCCTTTTCTTCCCACTTAAGACCCACTTAAGATTTTTATCAATATTGATTGTTTTTTCATTGCTTATTTGACCCCTATGACAATTATTATTATTATTATTATTATTATTATTATTATTAATTAAATTTGTATGCCGCCCCTCTCCGTAGACTCGGGGCGGCTCACAACAATAGTAGAAAACAATGTACAATACAAATCTAATATTTAAAAACTAAAAACCCATAATTTAAAAAACATACACACAACATACCATACATAAATTGTATAGGCCTGGGGAAGACATCTCAGTTCCTCCATGCCTGACAGCAGAGGTGGGTTTTAAGAAGTTTACGAAAGGCAAGGAGGGTGGGGGCAATCCTAATTTCCAGGGGGAGCTGGTTCCAGAGGGTTGGGGCCGCCACAGAGAAGGCTCTTCCCCTGGGTCCCGTCAGACAACATTGTTTAGTCGACGGGACCTGGAGAAGGCCAACTCTGTGGAACCTAACTGGTCGCTGGGATTCGTGCGGCAGAAGGCAGTCCCGGAGATATTCTGGTCCGATGCCATGAAGGGCTTTATAGGTCATAACCAACACTTTGAATTTTGACCGGAAACTGATCGGCAACCAATGCAGACTACGGAGTGTTGGTGAAACATGGGCATACCTAGGGAAGCCCATGATTGCTCTTGCAGCTGCATTTTGCACGATCTGAAGATCATTAAGTGTTGTACCACATGATTCTTGACAAATGTATCTTTTTCTTTTATGTACGTTGAGAGCATATGCACCAAAGACAAATTCCTTGTGTGTCCAATTACACTTGGCCAGTAAAATTCTATTCTATTCTATTCTACTCCACACTCCTAACTCCATGTGGTCAGCATGTGCTTGGTGGTTCTGTTCATTAAACCATCTTCAGCCTCCAGCCTCCATTGTCAGTGCCTTTCTCCCTGCTTGGAACTGAACCAGTCGCAGATTTCTTCCCACAGTTGTAAAGATAAACAACTGTCATGAATCCCTTTTTTTCAGTGCCCCTGTAACTTGGAAAAGTCACTAAACGAACCGTTGGAAGTCGAGGACTATTCATCCCTGAAAGAAACGCTTGCATCAGCCAGGAAATTGCCAGATGAGCCGAAGGCGGAAACCAAGGAGAGAGTATTGGCTTGCCCAGCCACACATGCTTCAACAATTCTGACCAGGCGGAGCCATCGATCCCACCGTTTGTAACTTTTGCATCATCCGGGTCTCTGACGGGCTCTGCATTTGCGGGAGGCGCCATAGCCACTCGGGAGTTCGATGTTCTGGATCGCCATTCGCCAGAGCCACTTCTTCTGGATCGCCTGGAACTTTTCCTCCGGATTCCCTGGAACCTCACCGAAAGAAGGATGGAGCGGAGGGCGGCTGGGCCCCGAGGGGTTCCAGACCGCGGGATAACGAAGCGCCTCTTCCCGGCGCTTCTTTTGCTCCTCTTGCGCAGCGGCTGGACCGGTGAGTGGCGGGGAGTGCGCGTGGGGCGCCCACGGGCGGCGGAGGAGAGAGAACGGCGGGGAGGGGGGATTCGCCGCGTGGGCTCTGCTCGGGGAGATCTCCTCTCGCCCCGCCTGGCCTGCACGCCAGGATTGTTGCTGCTAAGAGGACAAAACCACGGGGTGGACGCGGCGAGAGGAAGGGACGAATCCACGAGCCACGAGCCGCACGCGGCGTGGAATAGGTGGGCAGGTACGATCAAGAGCCCTCCAAAAGGAGCCGGATTGCTCAGCCCAAGCGGCATCGCAAAGTCTGCCAAAAAAAAAAACCGTTTTTTCCCTGTCGCCTGTTTTAGGAAAAAAAAACAACTCCCCGCGAAGTTAGCTTAAACCCAGTTTATTTTCCGAAGGTTCTTCGGGATCTGATTGGGTCGTCAAGAGAGGGAAGATCTCGGGATCGTGGAGATCTTGCAACAGTGCATCGCGTCTGTTAGCATATAATCTTAATACTATTTTTACCTTTTATAAACTGATGTGATTCCTTTGATACTTTGGAAAAGGGGCAAAGACAAGCAACCAGGAGGATTAAAGACTTGGAGAGGAAAACATAGGAGGAATAGTTGCAGGATTTGGGTTTGGCCAGTCTGGAGAAAAGGACTAGGATTTTGGGGGTGACTGGATGGAAATATTTCATTATTTGAGCTGCTGCCAGAAAGAGGAGGGGGTGGCTGGTCAAATGGTTTTCCAAAGCATCAGAAGGCAAAGGCAAGAGGCAATGGATGGAAACTAATACAAATTAAAACTGATACAAATCCAAATCCAATAAATAAACTAATCAAGAAGAGAAGTAAGCTGGAATTGAGGAGAAACTTTCTAACAGTGAGGTCAGTTAATCCAGTGTTTCCCAACCACTGTGCCGCGCAAGACATGGCCAAGTGTGCCATGAAGAAGGAAGCTCAGCTTCTGATCTCACAACTTATTGCTGAGAGTGCGAAGAGGAAAAAGTTGTGAGATCGGAAGCTGAGCTTCCTTCTTCGTGCCTTCCAATTTTTCTAGCAGCTGCAGCACCCCGCCCGGCTGGAGCTTCCCTGGCGGCGGCAGCAGGTGAACTTTGGGGCCCGGCGGGAGGGTGGTGGCAGTGGGAGGGCGGCGGTAGCAGCGGCATTGGGCAGTAGCTGTGGGGTGGTGGCAGGGTGGTCAGCTGTGAGGCGGAGCTCCGGAATGGAGGCACCGATGGTGGTGGCTGGATGTGTTGCTAGACGCTGTACATGCTGGCGCTGCGCAGCTGGCACTTGCCTGCTGGCTGGGCCGGGATGGAGGCTCCAGCCCCATGCCCATGCCCATGCCCAGCGCAACGCCAGCATGTACGGAATCTAGCAACACGTCCAGCCACTGCCGTTGGTGCCTCCGTTCCGGAGCTCCGCCTCACAGCTGACCAACCTGCTGCCACCCCACGGCTACTGCCCAATGCCGCTGCTGTGGCGTGGTGTACGAGAAAGAGAGAGAGAAAGAAAGAAAGAGAGAGATAGCAAGAGAGAGAAAGATAGCAAGAGAGGGAGAGAGAGAAAGAGAGGGAGAGGGGGGAGAGAGAAAGAGAGAAACCAAAAAAAAGAGAGAGAGAAAGAGAGAGATAGCAAGAGAGAGTAAGAGATAGCAAGAGAGGGAGAGAGAAAGAGAGAGGGAGAGAGAGGGGGGAGAGAGAAAGAGAGAAAGCAAAAAGAAAGAGAGAAATAGCAAGAAAGAGAGAGGGAGAAAGAGAGAGAGAGGGAGAGAGAGCGGGGAGAGAGAAAGAGAGAGAAAAAGACAGCAAGAGAGAGAGAGAGAGAGAAAGGGGGGAAGGAGGGTGAGGGAAAGACAGAAGGAGGGAAGGAGGGAGAGAGAGAGCAAAAAAGAGCAGAAGGAAGGGAGAAACAAAGAGGGATAGAGAGAGAGAGGGAAAGAAAGAGGAAGGAAGGATGAGAGAGAAAGGGAGAGAGAGAGAATAGAGCGAAAGGGAGGAAGAGATATTTTTTTTGTTCAAACGTTTTTTAGCGCCCCCCTTCAATGTTCCCCAGGATTTTGTAAATGTGAATAATGTGCTGCGGCTCAAAAAAGGTTGGTAAACACTGAGTTAATCAGTGGAAGGGCTTGTCTTCGGAAGTTGTGGGTGCTTCATCCCTAGAGGTTTTTAAGAAGAGACTGAAATGAAACAGAGATTCCAGTTTGAGCAGGAACCTTGCCCATGGCACTCCCTGGTAAATGATAGTCAGGTGCTGGATTGCCCTGGATGTATTGGCAGTGTGTTAGAAGGACAACCAATGAAAGAGCAGGAGAAAAGTCACCTGTTATTGGGTGATTTGCAGGTGGCTTTAGATAGTTCCAAAGGGCAAAGGAGAAATCTGGGAATCAAGCCAGCATAATAGAATGCGGACTTGGACAGCCATAAATGTATGTTTAGGTATGCCCTGAACTATGAAAATATTTTCTCTCTTGTTTGTTCTCTTCTACTGTTTATTTTCCATTTTGGATAGTGTTCCATTCCCAGGGCCTCTTAGCCCACTTTCCTTGTATCATAGGGAAGCATATAGTCCTCTGGGAGTTGGGTGGCATACAAAAACAACAAACAAGCAAACAAATAGATTGCACTCTGATTGTAATGTAGTCTATGACACGTGACCACATCTTTGTGTTCTTATTGTCCATCAAGCTTACCCTGGAGGATGGGTAATTTTGTCCTGCTCAGCAGTGGACATTTTAAGGATGGGAGGAAGTAATCTTTTTACCATACGTGATGAGACAAATAGCCTGTAGAACTTAATCTCAATTGTAAGTCTTGATATGAAGATACCAGAAATAAACCTAATCTGTGAATTACACATTGTGTGGAGCAGCAGTCCCCAAACTATGGCCTGCGGGCCACATGCGGCCCACTGAGGTCATTTATCCGGCCCGCCAGTGAGTGACAAGAGCACAGGGAAAAGAGAGAGAAAGAAAGAAAAGGGAAAGAGAGGGAGGGGAGGAGAAGTGGAGAGGAATGAAGGAGGGAAGGAAGGAAGGAAGGAAAAATGGAGGGAACAAGGAAGAAAGGAAGGAAGGAAGAATGAAATGAATGGAGGGACAGAGGAAGGAAGGACTGTTTTGGGGGGGGTGTAATTTTTTTAAATTTTTTCTCTCAACAGACATTCAAACAAAACAGTGTACCATCTAATTTTCCATGAATAAAATGCGGTATTTTGTTAGTAACTAATATCAATCATCAAAAAAGTTGCAAAAGGTTTTTTTTCCTAATTTTGTCATCCAGTTACATTCATTTTCTTTTAATTAAATTCCTTCCTTAATGTTCCTTCAAAAAGTGCAACACCAATTATATTTCTAACTTATTAACCATTATGCCAAAGTGCTTTCTTCTTTCTTTATACATTTTTCATAAGCCAAGAAAACCTTGTATAGCCAATCAGATGTTAACAAAAGAAATTAAAAACAAAACATAAACATGTATGAATTTCAGATCTTCTCCCCCCTCTAAATAGTAAGTTCCCATTTTGTTTTTTACTTTAAAACAAGGTATGTGCAGTGTGCATACGGTAGGAATTTGTTCATAGTTTTTTTTATAGTCCGGCCCTCCAACAGTCCGAGGGACAGTGAACTGACCCCCTGTGTAAAAAGTTTGGGGACCCCTGGTGTGGAGTATATCTGATGCTGAGAAGAGCCTTTATGGCTTAGATCAGCAAAGTGAGGTACAATCTGCCTACATTCCCCCTAATGCAATCTCTTAAAGCAACACCTCTTAATCCAAGCTATCTCTCTATTCTACCAGCACAATATCATTAGCAGAATTCTTCATAGCTCTAAGTTGCATTTCTCCTTGATTCGTTCCCACCCATTGCTGCTTGTTGCACCCTCAGGTGCTTTGGAGAATAGGTTGACTCATTTGGTGCAGCCCCTGAGATATTAGAGCACTGCTGTCATGTCTCCCCTGGTCCTTCTTTTCATTAAATTAGACATACCCAGTTCCTGCAACCGTTTTCCAAATGTTTTAGCTTACAGTCCCCTAATCATCTTTGTTTTCATCATCATCAATTTGCTTAACAACCAGGTTACGGACTTATCAACAGTGGTGATTCCCTTAACAACTGTACCAAGAAAAGTCATAAAATTGGGCAAAACTCCATTAACAACAGAAGTTTTGGGCTCAATTGTGATCATAAGTCAAGGTCTTCCTATAACCTTTTCTGTCTCCAGAAAATTTTTGAGATGACAAGAGACTGAATTGATTGCCATCAACAAATGACCCCATTCAATGGTGCAGAAGTGTTCCTTCCTGCCATACCTGAAACTCTGGCTTTGTTTTCCAGATGGACATACCCATTCGCTGCTTTATCTGTACACTGCCCTATCAGAACCCATTGGGGACCTACCCCAGTTTACTGCTCTGGGCTATGGGGGTGGCTTTCTTGCTGGTTCCTATAACAGCATCACCGAGCAGGCTGTGTCTAGAACCCCCTGGATGAAGAAGATTGAGGAAGAGGATTCCGATTTCTGGAATTGGATGACCCACAGAGCCTCCCGTTCTGGGCAGCGGTTCAAGAAGGACCTGGAAAATATTGTGCAGCAGAACAACCAGAACCGAGGTAAGGCCAGGAAATCTCATATCCTCGAGCCAGTCTAATTTACACATGGGAAGAAAATTCCCTTGTCCTTCATATGTTTTATTTTCTTTAACATCACGTTAGTTGGTGTCACTAATTCTTTTATGTTAATCCAGATTAGTAGTGACCAAAGCCCCAGAGAGCCAACAGAACCCTGCCTGACCTCTAGGCAAAAGACACCTACAAGTATTCAAAGGCTACTCTCCCCCAAAGGAGGCGCCATGAGGAGGCAGGGGCTGCCGGTACCTCCCGCCCCCCTGCGCGCCCGACATTCAAATTAACCATCACACTTTCATCGCTCCCCGTCCCCAACTCCAATACCCGGCTCCTTGCGCAGCCTTAGCCTCATGTAGAGAGCGTTGCAGTAATTGAACCTCGAGGTGATGAGGGCATGAGCGACTGACCAGTGACTCCGTGTCCAAATAGGGCCGCAACTGGTGCACCAGGCGAACCTGGGCAAATGCCCTCCTTCCCACAGCTGAAAGATGGTGCTGTAATGTAAGCTGTGGATCGAGGAGGACGCCCAAGTTGCGGACCCTCTCCGAGGGGGTCAATAATTCTCCCCCAGGGTGATGGATGGACAGATGGAATTGTCCTTGGGAGGCAAAACCCACAGCCACTTGTCAGGGTTGAGTTTGAGTCTGTTGACACCCATCCAGACCCCAACAGCCTCCAGGCACCGGCACATCACTTCCACTGCTTCACTGACTGGACATTGAAATATGCTATGCCAGCAGTCCCCCAACCTGCTTTTTGCTTTCTTTCTAAGCTTGAATAAAAATTTGCAAATCGGGTGTCTTTGTCCTGCTTCAATCAGAATCAGGAAGCTGGTCCTTAGGACGAATTTGTATCAGTTTCTGGATGAATTTGTATCAGTTTCTATATATGCACTCATATATCCATTCTGAAGGAGAGTGGTTTAGCCCATTGTGATAATAGAAAACAAACCCTTTATCCAGGTTTAGAAAGTTCTCTATAAGATGGGAAAGTTTATAACAGTTTGTAGGCCTGTTATACAAGAGGAGGAAAGCACAATGAATATTTTTGATTTATCAGCATTTAAGCCAGGTGGACTTTCTACGTTCAATGTCAATATGAATGATATATTCTTTGTCTGTTCCCTTTTTTTTGTACATGTGGGTTTTTATTTTTATTATTAGAGTCAGATGGCTGTTAATTTGTTTCCTCCTTTGCCCCCACAATTAATTTTGTATTTTAACTTTTTGCTGGGAGGCAAATTAAAAAAAAACCTGGCACATTGCTGCATTGGTGATGGGAAAAAATGGACAAACATCCCTTTGCCTTCCTCGGGGAATCTGGAAATTGCAGCTAAAGTAGGGTTTTCTTTTTGATCTTGCATAAGTGTGTGGGGATGGCTCACTAATATTGCTGTCTTTTAGAGCTTCACGTCTGGCAGCGGCTCTTCGGCTGTGAACTGGCGGAAGATGGGAGCAAAAGAGGGTACGATCTCTATGCTTATGATGGGAAGGATTTTCTCAGCTTCAACAAAGCCACCCTCAACTGGACAGCAGTCAACGCTGAGGCTACAATGATCAAAAAGAAATGGGATGCCCAGTTGGACAGGAACTGGCGCTATAAGATGTTCCTGGAAGGGGAGTGCTTTGCCTGGCTGAAGAAATGTCTGGACTACAGCGCAAAATCTCGGGCAAGGAAAAGTAAGGATGGCAATACTGAGTATGAGGAGAGGGAGTCTATTTACAGTCGGAAGTCTTAATTGGCTGGTAGGAAATACTTCAACTGAAGAAAGAGCTGGTTTTATCATTCACAGAATAACCCAAAAAAGGTGGCAGGTTATTGAAGGAGATGGGAGACCACTAGGGAGAGTGAAAAATGCAAAAGAAAAAGAAAGACAAAAAGACATCCTTACTCACTTAGATAGTCCCTATAGTTGTTGAAAGCATTATTTAAAAAGGTGCTTTTTTAAAAAAATGAAAAAGTGCTTCTGGCTTGAAAATATTAGCCAGTGACTTCACTGTTGTCCAGGGAGCAACCAGCTGGGGCTCCTTTCATATACTTTTTAAGGAGCTGGAGCGAATGACGGGAGCTCACTCCACCATGCAGCAGGGCAGGGTCTCAAATGCAAGCTTGCTAATCTCCAACCCAGAGTCCTAACCATGTAAGCCACCATGCTGCTATCATTTAGATAGTGAGATAGGTGGTGTCCAAGATTTTTACATAAATAAATACTATTGCAAAAAACCTGAATGGCTGTTTCCCCGTAGACCGCAGGAGCTATGCTTGACTCCAGAAAAAATGCCTCTTTTGGAAATGGAATGTGTTGCAGTCCCAGACACCCTTCCATTCTTTGGGGCAGTTCCCCAAAGGCTTCCCTAGAGCCATGGAGCAGACCCATAGATGCATCACCAGAATGCAGATATTTGGGGATGGTGAATTTCAGGGTCAAACATTGTGAACAAATGACATTTTTCCCTCTGACAATTCTCTGCTTTCTCTACATTGGAGCAGAGCCCCCAGTGGTGACGATGAGCAGCAGGACTGAGGTTGACGGCATGGAAAGACTTCTCTGCCGAGCCCACGGCTTCTACCCAAAGGAGATTGATGCCTCCTGGAGGAGGGACGGAGAGGTCTGGCTGGAAAACACCCTCCAGGGATTTGTGGCCCCCAATTCAGATGGGACCTACTACTACTGGCTCAGCATCCAGATCGATCCCAAAGAGAGGGACCGCTACCGGTGTCATGTGGAGCATGATGGCCTGCAAGAGCCACTGGACATAGTCATGGAAGAGGCTGGTGAGAGGCTGGAGAAAGACAAGGCAGACACTTTCTGAAAGTATCTGGGTGGGAGATATTTACAGCAACACAAAATCTAAACAGGGGAATATGTGTAATACAAGAAGGAACAAGCCTTAGACACAAGGGCCTTGTTCATGTGGGGTTATAAATAAAGAATGGAGAAAGAATATTGTACCCATATTAATTAGAATGTAAGATATGGATATTACAAGCCTAAAATTCTTTGACTTTTTCACACCACATTGGGTATATAACATTAGAAAAAAAAAGAAATGGAGGCAAATATTTCAGTCACATTTCAGGATGGAAACTCTCTTTTCCTCTCCTCCCATTGCAGCTTCAACTGATGCGTATTTCAGATGGGGAGGAATTGTGGCTTTTGTCGTCCTTTTGGTGTTATTCACTGGATGTATCGGTACGTATGCTACCACCTACCAAGGGTTTGTAGATAGAGGAAAATTCCATTCTGGTTTAGGCTTGTAGGCCTTGTTTTCCAAATTGGGAAACTTCTAGATGTGTGGACTTCAACTTCCAGAATTCTCATCAGTGGCCATGCTGGTTTAGTAGAGTGAAATTTAGTAAGTAAACAAGAGTGAGTCTCTCTCTTTCTCTCTCTCTCCCATCTATCATTTATCTATCTTTCATCTATCTATTTATTATATATCCATCTATCATCTGTCTGTCTATAATCTCTCTCTCTCTCTCTCTTTCTATCTATCTCTCTATCTGTCCATGCATTCCACCTATCTTACCACAAGGTGATTTGTAGACCACAAGAGGTCTAAAACAGAGGTCCCTGGCTTGTGGCCTGCGGACCACTACTGGGGCATGGCCACCAGATGCGTGAGTTGTTGAGCAATGTGCGCCTGCATGCACACACTCTCTCATCCATCTATCATTTTATTTATTTATTTATTTATTTATTTATTTATTTATTTATTTATTTATCTATTTATTAGATTTGTATGCTGCCCCTCTCCCTAGAGTCGGGGCGGCTCACAACAACAATAAAACAATTCATGACAAATCTAATAATT
The DNA here is from genome assembly GCF_031021105.1 of Erythrolamprus reginae. Taxonomy (NCBI): domain Eukaryota; kingdom Metazoa; phylum Chordata; class Lepidosauria; order Squamata; family Dipsadidae; genus Erythrolamprus; species Erythrolamprus reginae. The sequence continues at coordinate 10,950,871 of NC_091951.1, read as the reverse complement.
TAAAAACATTTAAAAACCCCATTATTAAGCAAACATACACACAAACATACCGTACATAAATTGTATAGGCCCGGGGGAGATGCCTCAATTCCCCCATGCCTGGTGGCAAAGGTGGGTTTTAAGGGGTTTACAGAAGGCAAGGAGGGTGGGGGCAGTTCTAATCTCTGGGGGGAGCTGGTTCCAGAGAGTCGGGGCCACCACAGAGAAGGCTCTTCCCCTGGGACCCACCAAACAACATTGTTTAGTCGACGGGACCCGGAGAAGGCCAACTCTGTGGGACCTAATCGGTTGCTGGGATTCGTGCGGCAGAAGGCGGTCCCGGAGATATTCTGGTCCAATGCCATGGAGGGCTCTATAGGTCATAACCAACACTTTGAATTTATATATCTTTCATCTATCTATTTATTATCTATCCATCTATCATCTGTCTGTCTATAATCTCTCTCTCTCTCTCTCTCTCTCTCTCTATCTATCCATGCATGCCACCTATCTCACCACAAGGTGATTTCTAGACCACAAGAGGTCTAAAACAGAGGTCCCTGGCTTGTGGCCTGCGGACCACTACTGGGGCATGGACACCAGATGCGTGAATTGTTGAGCAATGTGTGCCTACATGCACAACACACACTCCCACTCATGCTACTGTTGTGTCTTCACATGGGTGCTAGCTATGCCGTGAGCATTGTACAAGCACAGTATAGTCCCGAATGTCGGGCAGGGGCTAGTATCATCATAAGAACACCCTCCCACTTGCATTAGCCTTGTGTTGTATGGGTGCTAGCATTGCCACAGCATCAGAAGGGTTCTCATGCCCCCTTTTGTGCCACACATGTGCTTCCGGCACCAGTTGCATGAGTGCTCACAAGCCTGTTTGTGTATGCGCATAAAGGGTCCTCATTTTTTTGACCTCAGAATAATAATAATAATAATAATAATAATAATAATAATAATAATTTATTAGACTTGTATGCCGCCGATCTCCAAAGACTCGGGGCGGCTCACAACAGCAATAAAACAGTATAATACAAATCTAATAGTTAAAACTATGACTAAAAACCCGAAGGTAGAAAGCTGACTCAACCTTGAGACAGTCAAGATCGAACTGGTGGCAGTAAGCAGTTAGCCTGCAATACTTCATTCTAACCACTGCGCCACCAGGGCTCCTTTATTGCACTGATGTTACTGGTATTACAGCTTCTCCACAGGAGTTGAAAATAAGTTTTCCAAATTCTGATTTTGAATCTACAGCATAAAAGAGAAGGGCGCTTGGCATAAGAGCTGAGTAGCTCTTATTTATTTGAGACTCAAGGCAGCATATAGAAGAGTCTGTCCTTCTCTTTTCCCCACAATTACAATCTGTAGGTGCATTAGGCTGAAAGAGTGAGTGGCTTGATGCAGGGGTGCCCAACTCCCAGGCTGCAGCCCACCACTGGGCCATGGCCTATTCGAAACCGGGCTGCATGAGTAGCAGGCAAGCACACAGGTCAACTTGTGCAAGTTGAACTGTGCATGCCAGCCCACCACTTGCACAGATTGGTTTCCCGCCCCATTCCCCAGACTGACTGTCAAGCTAGAAAGGCTGGGGACCACTAGTCTCACATTTCCCGACTGGCTTAAAGGAAAACTCGATCTTGCAATCTCTCCCTTTCTAGTCCCAACGTCTTAATCAATATACCCAGTTGGCTCTTCTACTTAATGCACATCGTCACGTCCTTCATTCCTGATTAGGGTTGTAGCCTGCCTCTTGGTCACTGACCATAGATCACCTGGGATGCTGAAGAAAAATTTTGCTGTCCTTTTTTTGGGAAACACTATGTAATTTCTGATGACACATCAGACTTGGAGGTGAAAGGGGGAAGAACATCTTGACTGTTTTTCTTTTTGTCCTTTCAGGATATTGGGTGAAGAAAAAGAAAAAAGAAGAAAAGTCCACCACAAGAGTTCACCACTACACACCCACCCAGCAGCATTTATAGAGGGACCGCAGTGTGTGTGTGTGTGTGTGTGTATGAATATGTGTATATGTATAAATGTATATATGGAAATGGTACTGGGTTGGGCCAAGGGGCAAAAAAGGAGCTGTGATGTTCCTTCAATATACCAGGGTGATTCGACACAAAAAAACATGTAACCTTTCCCTGGTACAGAGCTGAAGGGATTGGATACTGTAGCCAGGGCCGCCAATAGGCCAGTATTACTGGTACTGGCGTCAGGGAACCGGCCAAATTGAAAAATGGGGGGGGGGCGGTTTTGCCGGCCCCCTGGCACCCGCAGTAATTTGTGCCTGGTGAGCAGCTCCTCACAGAGGCGCAGTACCGGCCCTGTCTTGCCGGCCACCTGCCTAACCAATAGGAGCGGGACTCAGTTGCAAGAAAAAGGCACCCCCTCTGGCCCTCGCGAAGCAGGACTCAAAGCCCCGATGGAGCCTTTAGCAGCGCGGTCCTCCCAGAATAAAGTAAAGCGTGCGGCGAGGGTAGGAGCCACTTCGGGGTGGCGGCATTGGGGAACGAGGCTTGGGCGGCCGGGCGCTCGCCTCATCCAGGCCGGGGCCCGGCCGGCAGAGTAGTTGACTTTTGCACCCCGTCTTGAGCTCCGTTGGTGCCAACCCGGCCCTCCCCACTTCAGAGAGAGGGGGGAAGAAAGAGAGAGAGAAAGGGATAGAAAGAAAGGGAGGGAGAGAGAAAGAGAGAGAGAGAAAGAGAGAGAGATAAAAAGAGAAAGAGAGAGGGAGGGAGAGAAAAAGATAGAGACAAAGAGAGAGGGGGAGAGAAAGAGAGAGAGAAAAAGGGAGAGAAAAAGAGAAAAAAAGAGAGAAAGAGATAAAAAGAGAAAGAGGGGGAGGGGGAGGGAGAGAAAGAGAAAGAGAGAAAGAGAAAGAAAGAGAGAAGGGGAGAGAGGGAGAGAAAGAGATAGAGAAAGTGAAAGGGAGAGGGAGGGAAAGAAAGAGATAGAAAGAGAGAAAGAGAGGGGGAGAGAGAAAAAAGAGAAAGATATAAAGAGAAAGAGAGAGAAAGGGAGAGAAAAAGAGACAGAGAGAGAGAGAAAGAGAAAAAGAGAAAGAGAAAAAGAGTGAAAGGGAGATAAAAAGAGAAAAAGAAAGAGAAAAGGAGAGAGAGAAAGAGAGATAAAAAGAGAAAGAGAGAGAAAGAGAGAGAGAAAAAAAGAGAGAGAGATAGAAAAGCAGGTGGGGGGGCACACTTATTTTGCCAGCCCTCGGAGGGGCCATAGGGATCCGGTGTGTGTGGAGGGAGGGGTCCCCAGCTTCTGTTCTGCAGAGGGGTGGGGGTCTTCCTTAACCCCCATTTCTTTGGTGGGGCTAAGAGGCCTGCCTAGCAGGGCTGGTGTGTTGCTGAAGGTCTTGTCGAGGGAGATCAGTGGAGCTCTCCCCGCTCCCATCCCCAGGGAAGGGGGTTCTGGTATCACTGCCACTGGCTTTGGAAAGAAGCCCACGGCCTCTTCAGGGGGTGGAGGGAGGGGTCAGTAGTGCAGGGTTGGACAATGGCTGAAGACCAGTTGACTGCAGCTTTCAGAATTCCTCAGCCAGGAATATGGAGAAGACAGTTTGAAAATTTAAAAGGGAAGGAAGGAAGGAAGGAAGGAGGGAGGGAGGGAGGAAAAAAAGAAGAGAAAAAGGGAAAGAGAAAAAGAAAAAAGAAAGAAAGAAAGAGGAAGGAAGGAAGGAGATGGGGAGGGAGGGAGGAAAGAAGGAAGGAAAAGAAAAACAAAAAAAGAAAGAAAAAGGGAAAGAAGGAAGGAACAAGGGAGGGGGGGCCCCAGACACTTAGGCTGTATGGGGCCCCAAAATTCCTGATGGCGGCCCTGACTGTAGCCTAGAGATTAATTCTCTGCCTTACAAGGCGAAGGTTGCAAGTTCAAGTCCCAGTGAGGTTATGGCTAGATGATGAGGCCAAAATAAACCCGGAATAGATCTATCCTAGTCTCCCTTAATTTT